>NC_135500.1:121624686-121925436 GCF_052857255.1 Amblyomma americanum
CCAATCAGGGGAGGGCCAGTGCCTGTGCACGTCTGTTTTTTTTGTGCCTTTCTGCACCCCACATGCGTCCATCATTACTTTGTGAAAGCAAGAGGTGCGGGAAGCGGGTATATAAGAGAAGCGGTGTCCGGTGTGTGTCAGAACACCTCCGAGCAGTCTTGTTTGAGCTGTAAGGTAGCCCCCAATAGACCACTCGCCATGAACGCCGTCTTCGCCTCCTGCCTCCTGTTCTTGGTCGTCTTCGTGGCCGCTGCTTCCGCTCATCACCTGGAGCTCTGCAGTAAGTTCGGATGCGGCGACCTTAGACAAGTGGTTTGCGAGACGATCGTCCTGCAGATCCCCTCGCTATCTTTGTTTGCCAGTTGTAACCCCTGTGATTGCCACGATATTAAATTACTTAACGACTTTCGAACACCAGTGAGATGGCACTTTAAAGGCAAAAGAATAAGTTTCGCACTTGCGCTCTTCGTAACCTAAACATAGAGCAGGCACTGTCTTTTGTTATGCATGAAAGTTCTTTCACAATCTATTAGTTAATTCTTGATTGCCTTGTTACTTAATTTCAGTTTAAAAAATTGAACGGTGCGATTTACGTTAAGCACGAAGCAATTTATTAATTTTGGGCATGTTTTACTACTGCACAATAACGAGGTATAGCCGTTAAGCAACGTGATCATAGTTTGATGAGTTTATTGCGAAATAATTAAAAAACCTATGTGAAACGTCTGTAGTGCTACGTGCGCGAGCAGAAAAACACCTGCTCAATATAGCAGCCTCTTATTCACAAGTTTGCAGACCACATGGTTTCTTTCTGGGCTCTGAAGTGCTGGATGGAAAACATTCCAAACGCTTGTAACCTTTGGATGATAAGATCGAACTACTTTCTTCCTCATGGCCTCAGAGCTTCGTAGTTGCGCTGCTGCTCTGTGAGCTATCTTATATTGCCTGGAAAGAAACCGTGTAGCCAGGGAGGTTGTGAGCCAGAGTCTACGTACTCTGAGCACGGAGGAGAGGGCTGAGTCGGGCTGGTTGGTTCATGTTAAACGGTACGACAAAACAGCGCTGATGGGCGGGACGGAAGAAGCGCATGTGTCTGTCTCTGCTTCCGTCCCGTCCGTCAGCGCTATTTTGTCGTACCGTTGAACTCCGAGCACGTGTTTCAGGGCTGCATAGGTCCGTGACAAGCCTAAAAACCAGTGGTATTTTTGACCGCGCTGCGCGTCACGAGAGCGTCGAATTTTGAATGCGTGTGCTACCGTGTCAAACAACGATTACTCACCCCCTTCAGAAGGCCGCTTTTGAGAAAACACGAAGAACCAGCTGTACAAAGTTCGCACATAAGCGATCAGTTCATGTTGTTCGAAAATATTTCTGCTGAAGCATATGAATTTAGTGAACAAACTTTGGCATGTGTTTGCCCGGGAAGAGTGCGGCTTGTGGCATAAAGAAACTCTTTAGTTTCGATTGGCGCTCTGACCGCGCTTTTCAAGCGGAAGAACCTGTGAGAGCTCCAGAAGACAACTGTCAACATTTAGCTGCCAAGAAAAGAAGTCTACAATTCTCGCTTATTCTACATTTAAAAGAATGGCTTTTGAGGAACAGAAGTGGCGCACATTTATGTTTAATATCCAGACATAAGTTTGAAACTGAGATGGATAATCATGCGTCATTTCTTTTAGTAGCTTTCAGTATTCATTATGCACCTGCAGACTTTGCAGCCAGCAAACCCGGATACGGTAAGGTAGTGTCGTGGTAGATAACCTGCGATCTGCATGTCTATTGAATGAGGGATCAAACATGTACGCAGTGACGCAGAAGAGATCCCAGAGTGTTCTCCCTGTAATATCGTCACATTTAAAACTCATTTCTTTTTCTAGCCGCTAAAAATTGCCGCCTTTTATTGTCAGACAAACGGTAAATATTTTCTTGCTTCAAGCAAAAGCGTAAACATTTGAGCCAACACGCTTTTGCAGCGTGTCGTTCAGCGAATGTGTTGTTCATGGCTGGAAAATTAACAATTGCATAACAGGAGTAGAATGATACTGAGACCGAGCGTTCTTGTACGAAGGGTGATTAATTGCCCCCCCCCCCCCCCCCCCCCTCCCTTCCCACTTCTTTTTTTCTTTTGCCTTCCACCTACAGAGAAGAACGACCAGGTCCTGGCCACGGAACTTGATTGCATTAAGAACATAATCCCGCCGGATGTGAGTTTGGAGCATTTCCTTTAGCAGAGGCCACCCTTAGAGCAGTTTAGGCAGATCCGATGTAAATTTGAGGTTTGCATGTTAACTTTACTAAGCCGAGGGTGCTGCGCTAGAAAGGTACAAAACCATCGCTTGAGTCCCCTTTTGCCGAGCTATGAGGAACCCACTGTCTTGTCGGAAAACCCCCATATTACGATAAGGTACTATTAGTAAAGTACAAATTAAAGACCCGCTTCTTTTTCCGCGCTTATCGCAAAATGCGTTGTCGGAGTCAATTTCTAGGTCGAGTTTTAGCAGACGCTCTCCTGTTTACCACGCCCTTGATTCCTAAAACCTATAAACAAAATGATGCATCTCGCTGACGATAACATTCGAATAACAAATGCACTAACTTTAGGTAATCGCCTGCAAACATATTATTAACCCACGCGCTTACAGACGACGTTTTCGTGCACTGTCGACAATGATTATACAAGTCAGTGAACAAGACTATCCACACGCTATATTGTACGAAGGAAGACAACATATGCATAAAAAGTTGACGGAATGAGAAAAGAGAACTTGCAGGGATACAGCAGCTTCGTATGGTGCAGGTTGGGTCCTAGTTAGGATAATCAGAAGGTGTCTTCCGCCTGACGTCACCTGACTGGTGACGATGAAGGAAGATAGTAATAATAATAATAATAATTGGTTTTTGGTGGAAAGGAAATGGCGCACTATCTGTCTCATATATCTTTGGACACCTGAACCGTGCCGTAAGGGAAGGGATAAAGGAGGGAGTGAAAGAAGAAAGGAAGAATAGGTGCCGTAGTGGAGGGCTCCGGAATAATTTCTACCACCTGGGGATCTTTAACGTGCACTGACATCGCACAGCATACGGGCGCCTTAGCGTTTTTCCTCCATAAAAACGCAGCCGCCGAGGTCGGGATCGAACCAGGCAACTCCGGATCAGTAGTCGAGCGCCATAACAACTGAGCCACCGCGGCGGGTGAAGGAAGATGAAAAGAAATGATGTAGCGCTGTGGCCGTTGCGCTGATAAGATAACATTGCAGGAGTGTTGCTTTATTCTAGTACCTGCACCTAATGTCATAATTTATTTATGGTGGTGTTTCTTGTCGCTTACTATATTTCGTTCTCTTTCTATATCTGTGTATTTTCTCATCTTTCCAGACCAATGCTGCCTTCGACACCGCAGTCCAGGCGTTGGGCTGCACCGACCGCTCTTGTGCCATGCGTAAGATGTGCGAAGGAGGAGACCTGGTCAGTCGTAGCGAAAATGTTTTGTATTCGATTTTCCTTTCGAGGCTAAAGAGGTCGTTGCTTAGGTTAATGTCAGCGAGCATAATCCAGTCACTTGAAGATATTGGAAGTAGACAGCCTGGTAGGTTAAAATAAGAGCGAAAAAAACGATCGCTTATCTAATTGTAAGAAATGTAAGGCTAACGCCTAATTGTGTACTCATAATTACAGCCAACGCAATTTATTGCAATGCCGATATGTATTGTTATTAACATTAGCTGTGATCAGCAGAGCTAACTATAATGCCAACCTCAGCCTGCCGCTTGTCGCAAAGCCCTAGAGATGGGCTGTTTTGGTCACTATATATTCTGACATGTGAAATCTAATGCCTTGCAGAACCAAGCATATTGGTCTTTCTTAGCAGACATTATTATATTTACTGCGTAAACGAGCCGACACATACCACAGTAGCTCAATTTGTAAACTTACTAGAAATGTTTGCAAAAAATGTTGTTAAAAAATGGTACTGAATTTGGGGTAAGAATCGCTGCTGATATTTGTCTTCTGCTTTTTCTTTTACATAACTTAGGAGAAAGCCATGTCCCAATTCTTCACTGTGAGTATATCTCTGCTCAATTTTTGTGTATTGATCTGAAGTTTTTGTGTCATAATATGAAAGCTATTCCATTTAAAGCAATCACCGCTGCCCGTGATTAGCACAGTTTCTGTCTCCGGTTAAATGTAACCAATTGATCAATGCAAAATTTACAGAAATAACATTATTTTCACCATATAGGTGAGTTGTGCATGTATCTGCAAGCTTCTGTGTTTAAAAAAAAAGAATGCAGCACATAATGAACTGAATATGAAGGAAATTTGTGTTTTGTTTCGACCTTACATAAAAATGAAAATCACCTCTCAAGCGAAGGGTAGTAATTAATATTCTTGCGGAGAACTTAAAAAAAAAAACAAGATCGCATGTTCAAAGCAGTCTTTTGGAGTTATTGCAGAAGATGTGCTTTTAACTCAAGTTTTATGCATCACATCTACCATAACCTATAATCCATCATAATCCTCTTTCTTTTCCTCCGTCCTTTTCCCAGTGGATTGTAGTGGGCCAGATAATGGTCCCCGAAGTAGACTTAATTCTCTCCCCTTCTCACCTCAACAAACCCTCTGTCTCTGGGCAAGGAACTCCTTGCACACTATGTTTTAAGCCGAACACATTCCCGATGTGATTCTGGCGCAAAGCACCTGTTCAAATGCCACTGTGCTTTTCTCTGCAGCCCGAGCAGATTGGGCACGTCCACGATGCGGCCACTGCTTGCGACCCCGATGTCCCCCACGGCCACGAGTAGGAAAAGAACACTACACGCACCCATTGTTTACGGCAACTACTTCTTTGAGCTCTCACAGTTTTTTTTTCAGCAAAGCTTGGTACAATATGAAACGACGCACATCTGTGAGTTGTAATTCGCGAGTATAATAAATGTTTTGCACTGTTGACCAATCTTACTTGGAGTGGGGTTTTTTCTTTACATGGCTTCGTGGATGTTAAATTCGCGAGCCTTGCCTCAGCCGCGCGTATTGGACTGCACACTAAAGTCTCTGAGAGGGTTGCAAACCTGTTTTTTGAAGAAGTTGGCGCGGAGCAACGAGGACAATCGAGACAAACAAAGACGTCTTTGTTTGTCTCGCTTGTCCTCGTTGTTCCGCGCCAACTTCTTCAGAATGCATATCAACCAACTAGCCCAACTTTCTGCTCTCCTAATTGCAAACCTGTGTCGGAAGCCATTTAGGCGTGTGAAGCTAAGGATGCTCGCATATGTTCCACGACAAGGAGTGGTTGCGATTTCATTCGATACGCCATTTTTTCCTTCCGAGAAAATTTCGGAACACTAATTAAAAAAACATTTTGGGCTATTGTAGTGTAAAAGTGCTAACAATGTGAATATTTTATGATTCTAATGCTTTCGATTATGTAACATGATTTAAATTTTTGCAGGCCTCGAAAGGAATGCATCAGTAGTGTATTTCCTGTGTCCTGGAACCAAAATCTCACAGTTCTGTTGCTGCTCACCTGAAAGAGAAAAGACTTTCATGAAAAATTTGGAAAGAGGCCTGCACATGTCGCCTCTTAATAAAAGCTAGCCTAAGGTAACATCTCGAGTAAAAAAGATTAGGAGAAAGATTAGACGCTAAGAGTAAGAAAGATTAGACGCTAGCAGTCTTGCCTGGGACTCAGTCTCGGAACGCATCTAGGCGTCTGGAACTAAGCGATCCTTACGCACACAGTGACAAGCAGTGCAATAGAGCTAGCTCTTGGGCAAGTTGGAGCATCTTGAAACAATAGGAGGGGGGGGGGGGGGCTGCTACCAGCGGATACAAAAGAGGGAAGTAGAAGTAATGACATGCTTACATAAGGTCTCCCGCAATATCAGCAATGTTCCGCAAAGGCAGGGTTTAAGCGTTGTGTTTTCCGCACCTTGCAAACTGGGTGGCCTCTGCGCGATATTTGAAAACGAGGGGAAGAAGAAAGAGGCGTGTAAATAAATCATGTGACGCCTTTAGTTGAGTGCAAGATTGGTGTTGTTTAACGCATTCCGCTGGCCTGTGGAAAAGCTATGAAGACAGGCATGTGTGTTAATAAACGCTGGCAGGAACATAAAGGATCCTCAGGAGGACGACACATAGAAAGGTATTTGAACCTCATTGAACCAGCTGCAAAATTGGGAAAAAAAACTGTGCCAATGTTGGAGCGTTTCACCATACTGGGTAGGGGAAGGACCAGACGTTAGCGGGAAATCTTAGAAGCCTTTCATAGAAGGAAGCAGAAATAATTATGTACGTTGCACGTCCCTGTGTTTAAGAAATTTGCCTATCCAGAGGGTAGATGAGGGCGATAAAAGCTGTCTAATGCGCGAGTCATGGGAGTTGGTTAAAATGCACAAGCGTTGGATGCTTTGTACGGAAAATGTATGTTTCTATAAAGCATGGTTGAAAGTCCAGCGTCCGTCGGTGTCTGGCGTCTCTCTTTTTGGGTACGCGTCTTTTACATTCGCTGGTATCCCCGTTTTGTTACAATTCCGACAAGCAGTGGTTCTTCTTTACTGAAATATATAACCTTGAGAAAGTTCCTGTAAACTGCGTTTTGTGCTACCATAGAGTTAGTAGTACTAACCACGTGAATATTCTATGATTGCAACGCTTTCGATGATATCACATGATTTAAATTAGTCAGGACTCGAACCCAACGCACTAAGTTTAATGTATTTTATTTGACTTGAAATCAAAACCGAGTATTTCTCTCACTGCTCGGCTGAAAGGGAAGGACATTACATGCAAAATATAGAAAAAATAGTCCATGCCACCTCTTTAATAAAGCTAGGCTAAGGAAATCTATCCAAAAAGAAACGATTAGAAGCATGCCTGGATTTGAAAGGCGGGAAAAAACTACTATTCACTTTCAATGCTCCTGCATTTGAACTAAATTACAGTGCGAGTTAAAGTGCCGTACACGAGATGGCGCCGACCGGACATTCAACGCGAATAGGATCTGACATTAGCAGCCATGGAGCTCCAAGAGGATTTGAAAAGAGAAGAAGAATATCTATTCCATGAAAAAGGAATTAAATATATTTATGTGATCAAGACACCTCATTCCAGGAAGTATCATCGAAGTTTCACGAGAACCACTTCCGCACCGAGAGCGAGTGAAAGTTCTCTCGCCCAATGGCAAGCGAGAATTTCAATCACGACATGCGCGTCGCGATGGTGTTCTGCTAAAGGGAAGTCGGATGAATGCTGACTGGGAAGAAAAAAAATGAAACAGTGATCTTCACTCTTTAAAAATAATTAAACTCGACCGCTCTCCGGTCGCTCACACGCTGTTCACGTTTATCATTGGCGTTTTCAATTAGACTAATACTGTTGAAAGAAATAGATTATTTTAAAATTTCAGTAAAATATAGCATGAGGGCAAACCAAGCCATGTGTAGTAGTGAGTCCAATTCCTTGCAGCGCCACGCTCGATCCGAGCAGCCCAAATAATCGACCCAATTTTAGAAATGTATTGGCAAAGATGGTCCTACGAAGGACCAGTGTAAAACCAACAATTTCCAACATTAGGCTCATTACCTGTGCTCCTTTGAATGTTTCTTCCTTGCTCTTGAGGTCAGGAAATTTGCGCACCCATGTCCGCTTGGACTGCACATCTCGACGGCTTCTCCTAAAACAAGGGAGGCGTATAATGACGCAGCAAGACTGTTTCAAAGTTCTTGGTATAAAAACATGATTTCTTAGGCACAGCACGATTGTGTACTGGAGCGGGAGAAGTTTTTTCTTTCGGCTAAACACCAGTGCGCCAGCGGAGTTGATTTTTGTTGCGAAAGCAACACTACGCCGGCCATCAGCCATTTCGGCTCGTCGCGTGGTCGCACTTCAGCCGTATGTCACTTCAGCCGCACTTCAGCCGTGACGTTGCCTAGCAACACAATAGCCGCGCTCCAACAGATGGCGCCGCCATCTATGCCGCTGCCGTCGTCACTCGCTCCACCAGATGTGCTCCGCTGGGGTAGAGAGAGAGGAGGTGTCCCTTCGCGAGGTGTATATATATACGTTACCTGTGCCCGTAAAGTTTCGAGACTGATTTATTTTCTTCTCTAGAAATAATTTCCCAAAACAAATGTTGACACGTACGTGTAGGCCCATCTTTTCGGACTAACCTGAGTTATTTATGTTAATTGGTGTGGCAGCAGCTAGATGACACTACATGTAGAAAATACGTTGTCACTAGTCGTCTGCGCATTCTACTGTGAGTGAATGCAGAGAGATGGACGTCCACCTTGAACAGCGTGTAAACCTTAAAATTCTGTGTGAAGCTTGGAAAGACAGCCACACAGTCGTATGAGCTCCTTCGTGACGCTTACAGCAACAAGACATTATCGCGGGCGCGAGTTTTCCAGTGGCACAAGAGATTAGTTTCGGGGAGAATGACGGTGGAAGAAGACACAAGGCAGGGGCGCCCTTCAACCTCACAGAAAGAAAACAACATGGCTCGGATCAGGGAAATCGTACAGCAAGACCGCACCATTATAGTCCGAAAGCTATCAGATGCTATCGACATTAGTAAGACAACATGTCACGAAATTTTCCGTGAGAACTTGGGGAAACGAAAGCTGAATGCCAGACTTGTGCCGAACTCTCTTACATAGGACCAGAAGGACACGCGAACAGCAGCGAGCACTGATTTGCTCTTCGGGGCAGAGAAGGATGCTCAATTCATCGACGGCATCATTGCTGGAGACGAAACGTGGTGTTTTCAATATGATCTTCAAACAAACAGGCAGAACGCCGAATGGCGATCCACAGGCTTTCCGGCGTCGCGAAAGGTGCGCCGACAGAAGAGCGAAACAAAGACGATGCTGATAGTTTTTTTCGATGCTAGAGGTGTCATACACCAGGAGTTCGTCCCACAAAGACACACGATGAATCAGGAGTTCTATATCCGCGTGCTCCAACACATTCTTGATGCTGAAATCTAAGGTTCGACGAAATCTCGTCTGGTCGGGTGAATACATTGGCGAAAATAACGAAGCGCCGACCAAAAGGTGTTGTCAAGATGGAAGGACGTTTGAACTTCCACACGGAAGTCTTGTTCACTGATGGAAAAATTTCGCACACAAAGCTTAAGTACGTTGTGCTAATCGTCGCAGGCATCTAGCGTACGAGGGCGGTAGATTGCCGATGTTACGGTTGAGCGTCTGATCTGTTGTCTGGATAAACAAAGACTCCAGATATTGGCGTGACATCCAGTTTTTCTCACGGCCGATAATTTCCGCTTCTTCCCAAGCGATATCATGCTTCGTGTTTTCAACGTGTTCAGCCAGTGCGTTGGAACAAGCCTTCTTTTTCTTGACATCATTCTTGTGCTCATTCAGCCGTCTTTCAAAGTTTCCGCTTTCACCTATGTAGGAGTAATCGCAGTCTGAGCAGGGGATTTTATAAATTACTCCGGGAAACTTTTTCTTTTTTAGCTTGTCCTTTACGGACACCAACTCGTGACGAAGCTTGCACGCAGGCACGTGAGCTATATGCACATCGTAGGTGCGAAAAACGCCGGCCAATGACTCGCTCACGCCTGGCACATAGGGTATTGCAGCTCGGGCACGGCAAGGTAGGCGAACGGGCTGAGCTGGTCTCGTTGTCTGCTGTATTACAGCGTTCACGAAGTGCTGTGGGTAGCCACAATTGTTGAGCTCGCGTCGCACTTGGCGTATGTCAGAGGCTTATCTCTTCGGGTTTCGAGCATATTCTTTCCGCACGACGGACGAGGGTAGAAACGACGGAGCGCTTATGGCACGTAGGATGGACTGAATTAAAGTGAAGGTATTGGCCTGTGTGCGTGTCCTTTCTGTACACCTTGAATGATAGGCGGTCATCACGTCGCTCCACCATGACGTCCAGAAAAGGAAGACGGCCAGAAATCTCCTCCTCGACGGTAAACTGGATGGAATCTTCCATGCTGTTCAAATGGTTCGTGAAAGCAGCCAAGGCATTCTTTTTGATTATGCAAAAGCAGTCATCAATGTACCACAGGAAGACCTTCGGGCGCGGCTCGAACGAAGCCAAAGCGCGGCTTTCCAGTGCTTCCATTGTGAGGTTTGCGGTTGTGACCGAAATAGATGCTCCCATGGCAGTGCCATGAACCTGCTTGTAGACAGTGCCCCGAAAGATGAAGTACGTGTTCTTCAAGCAAAACTGCAGAAGCTTCAACAGGTCCGATGGATCGATGGGTGTCCTAGCACTCAGTCCGTCGTCGTCCCGAAGCGCTGAACGGCATACCTCCACCGCCAGATCAACGGGGACGCTGGTAAACAGTGATCTGACGTCAAATGACACCATTATCTCGTCGCTGTCAATCGTGATTTCGCGTATTTTTTCAGTAACATCAAAGGAGTTGCTTACGAAAGTCGGTCTCTTGCCAACGAGTGGCGAAAACACTTTGTGCAAGTAGCCTGAAAGCCGGTACAAGGGAGAGCGGGTAAAATCCACTATTGGTCGCATTGGAACGCCTGGCTTGTGGATCTTCGGGAGGCCATATAAAGCAGGGGCAGATCCATTGTGGCAGAGGAGCGTGAAGTATAACGACCTGTGCTGTGGTGGAACAAACTGGAAGACGTCTGTCAAAAGCCTTTGCAACTCTCGCTCTACCTTGAGTTTAGGGTCCCGCTTGAGTCGCATGTACGTGCCATCACCCTCCAGAAGCTTCGTCATTTTCTCAACGTAGTCGCTGTGGTTTAGGATGACGGTGGCGTTGCCCTTGTCAGCAGGTAGGATTACGATATCCGTATTGTTCCGCAGGCTCCTGACTGCATCACGCTCCTGAGCAAGGAGTGGGGTGGGGTGCCGATGTGGCAGCTTGGCGAGTATGCTGATCGCACGGGTACGAGCTTCTTCTCGGCGATTGTTTTCCACACGTCCCACAGCCTGTTCCACGGCACAGATGATTTTTCTTGCGTCCGGAGCCGCTCTCGTATTGAAGTTCAAACCAAGCTCCAGAACGGCGAGCTCTGTTCGAGTAGGCCTATACGAAGACAGATTGTGGACGGTGGGGGTAGGTCTGTTGGCCGGACTCCCTTTACGGCCAGGTAGCAGTCTGATTAGCTTCTCTTTGTGTGTGCGATCACGCTGATCAGGCTGTAGACTAGCTACGAAGTTCGCGTGCAACTGGATGCTGACGAACTCGTCCGGACACTGGTGTTCAAGGCGGCGACGGGCAAAAAAGGCTTGGTTCTGAAGGTGCCTTATTGAGTCCTTGCACTCCAGGATTCTGGCTTGAAGCAACTGTCGTTCTGCTCTTGACACCACGCTATGACCGAAGGGCGTATCGACCGGTCGTAGCAAGCGGAGGGACCGTGGGGTTAGGTTCCTGGCTTTGCATATGAGGTTGAATTCTAGATGAGCCTTGAACGCAGAAAGCCGGACGGTTAGCGAAACGAACTGGCGCACTTGAGTGATGAAATTCTGGCCATACGACCGTCGTAGCATGATGAAATCTAAGGATCGACGAAATCTCGTCTGGTCGGGTGAATACATTGGCGAAAATAACGAAGCGCCGACCAAAAGGTGTTGTCAAGATGGAAGGACGTTTCGACTTCCACACGGAAGTTTTGTTCACTGATGGAAAAATTTCGCACACAAAGCTTAAGTACGTTGTGCTAATCGTCGCAGGCATCTAGCGTACGAGGGCGGTAGATTGCCGATGTTACGGTTGAGCGTCTGATCTGTTGTCTGGATAAACAAAGACTCCAGATATTGGCGTGACATCCAGTTTTTCTCACGGCCGATAATTTCCGCTTCTTCCCAAGCGATATCATGCTTCGTTTTTTCAACATGTTCAGCCAGTGCGTTCGAACAAGCCTTCTTTTTCTTGACATCATTCTTGTGCTCATTGAGCCGTCTTTCAAAGTTTCCGCTTTCACCTATGTAGGAGTGATCGCAGTCTGAGCAGGGGATTTTATAAATTACTCCGGGAAACGTTTCCTTTTTTAGCTTGTCCTTTACGGACACCAACTCGTGACGAAGCTTGCACGCAGGCACGTGAGCTATATGCACATTGTAGGTGCGAAAAACGCGGGCCAATGACTCGCTCACGCCTGGCACATAGGGTATTGCAGCTCGGGCCCGGCAAGGTAGGCGAACGGGCTGAGCTGGTCTCGTTGTCTGCTGTATTACAGCGTTCACGAAGTGCTGTGGGTAGCCACAATTGTTGAGCTCGCGTCGCACTTGGCGTATGTCAGAGGCTTTCTCTTCGGGTTTCGAGCATATTCTTTCCGCACGACGGACGAGGGTAGAAACGACGGAGCGCTTATGGCACGTAGGATGGACTGAATTAAAGTGAAGGTATTGGCCTGTGTGCGTGTCCTTTCTGTACACCTTGAATGATAGGCGGTCATCACGTCGCTCCACCATGACGTCCACAAAAAGGAAGACGGCCAGAAATCTCCTCCTCGACGGTAAACTGGATGGAATCTTCCATGCTGTTCAAATGGTTCGTGAAAGCAGCCAAGGCATTATTTTTGATTATGCAAAAGCAGTCATCAATGTACCGCAGGAAGACCTTCGGGCGCGGCTCAAACGAAGCCAAAGCGCGGCTTTCCAGTGCTTCCATTGTGAGGTTTGCGGTTGTGACCTCACAACCTCACAACCTCACAACCGCAAACCTCACAAAACCTCACAACCGCAAACCTCACAATGGAAGCACTGGAAAGCCGCGCTTTGGCTTCGTTCGAGCCGCGCCCGAAGGTCTTCCTGCGGTACATTGATGACTGCTTTTGCATAATCAAAAAGAATGCCTTGGCTGCTTTCACGAACCATTTGAACAGCATGGAAGATTCCATCCAGTTTACCGTCGAGGAGGAGATTTCTGGCCGTCTTCCTTTTCTGGACGTCATGGTGGAGCGACGTGATGACCGCCTATCATTCAAGGTGTACAGAAAGGACACGTACACAGGCCAATACCTTCACTTTAATTCAGTCCATCCTACGTGCAATAAGCGCTCCGTCGTTTCTACCCTCGTCCGTCGTGCGGAAAGAATATGCTCGAAACCCGAAGAGAAAGCCTCTGACATACGCCAAGTGCGACGCGAGCTCAACAATTGTGGCTACCCACAGCACTTCGTGAACGCTGTAATACAGCAGACAACGAGACCAGCTCAGCCCGTTCGCCTACCTTGCCGTGCCCGAGCTGCAATACCCTATGTGCCAGGCGTGAGCGAGTCATTGGCCCGCGTTTTTCGCACCTACGATGTGCATATAGCTCACGTGCCTGCGTGCAAGCTTCGTCACGAGTTGGTGTCCGTAAAGGACAAGCTAAAAAAGGAAAAGTTGCCCGGAGTAATTTATAAAATCCCCTGCTCAGACTGCGATCACTCCTACATAGATGAAAGCGGAAACTTTGAAAGACGGCTCAATGAGCACAAGAATGATGTCAAGAAAAAGAAGGCTTGTTCCAACGCACTGGCTGAACACGTTGAAAACACGAAGCATGATATCGCTTGGGAAGAAGCGGAAATTATCGGCCGTGAGAAAAACTGGATGTCACGCCAATATCTGGAGTCTTTGTTTATCCAGACAACAGATCAGACGCTCAACCGTAACATCGGCAATCTACCGCCCTCGTACGCTAGATGCCTGCGACGATTAGCACAACGTACTTAAGCTTTGTGTGCGAAATTTTTCCATCAGTGAACAAGACTTCCGTGTGGAAGTCGAAACGTCCTTCCATCTTGACAACACCTTTTGGTCGGCGCTTCGTTATTTTCGCCAATGTATTCACCCGACCAGACGAGATTTCGTCAAACCTTAGATTTCATCATGCTACGACGGTCGTATGGCCAGAATTTCGTCACTCAAGTGCGCCAGTTCGTTTCGCTAACCGTCCGGCTTTCTGCGTTCAAGGCTCATCTAGAATTCAACCTCATATGCAAAGCCAGGAACCTAACCCCGCGGTCCCTCCGCTTGCTACGACCGGTCGATACGCCCTTCGGTCATAGCGTGGTGTCAAGAGCAGAACGACAGTTGCTTCAAGCCAGAATCCTGGAGTGCAAGGACTCAATAAGGCACCTTCAGAACCAAGCCTTTTTTGACCGTCGCCGCCTTGAACACCAGTGTCCGGACGAGTTCGTCAGCATCCAGTTGCACGCGAACTTCGTAGCTAGTCTACAGTCTGATCAGCGTGATCGCACACACAAAGAGAAGCTAATCAGACTGCTACCTGGCCGTAAAGGGAGTCCGGCCAACAGACCTACCCCCACCGTCCACAATCTGTCTTCGTATAGGCCTACTCGAACAGAGCTCGCCGTTCTGGAGCTTGGTTTGAACTTCAATACGAGAGCGGCTCCGGACGCAAGAAAAATCATCTGTGCCGTGGAACAGGCTGTAGGACGTGTGGAAAACAATCGCCGAGAAGCAGCTCGTACCCGTGCGATCAGCACACTCGCCAAGCTGCCACATCGGCACCCCAACCCACTCCTTGCTCAGGAGCGTGATGCAGTCAGGAGCCTGCGGAGCAATACGGATATCGTAATCCTACCTGCTGACAAGGGCAACGCCACCGTCATCCTAAACCACAGCGACTACGTTGAGAAAATGACGAAGCTTCTGGAGGATGATGGCACGTACATGCGACTCAAGCGGGACCCTACACTCAATGTAGAGCGAGAGTTGCAAAGGCTTTTGACAGACGTCTTCCAGTTTGTTCCACCACAGCACAGGTCGTTATACTTCACGCTCCTCGGCCACAATGGATCTGCCCCTGCTTTATATGGCCTCCCGAAGATCCACAATCCAGGCGTTCCAATGCGACCAATAGTGGATTTTACCCGCTCTCTCTTGTACCGGCTTTCAGGCTACTTGCACAAAGTGTTTTCGCCACTCGTTGGCAAGAGACCGACTTTCGTACGCAACTCCTTTGATTTTACTGAAAAAATACGCGAAATCACGATTGACAGCGACGAGATAATGGTGTCATTTGACGTCAGATCACTGTTTACCAGCGTCCCCGTGGATCTGGCGGTGGAGGTATGCCGTTCAGCGCTTCGGGACGACGACGTACTGAGTGCTAGGACACCCATCGATCCATCGGACCTGTTGAAGCTTCTGCAGTCTTGCTTGAAGAACACGTACTTCATCTTTCGGGGCACTGTCTACAAGCAGGTTCATGGCACTGCCATGGGAGCATCTATCTCGGTCACAACCGCAAAACTCACAATGGAAGCACTGGAAAGCCGCGCTTTGGCTTCGTTCGAGCCGCGCCCGAAGGTCTTCCTGCGGTACAATGATGACTGCTTTTGCATAATCAAAAAGAATGCCTTGGCTGCTTTCACGAACCATTTGAACAGCATGGAAGATTCCATCCAGTTTACCGTCGAGGAGGAGATTTCTGGCCGTCTTCCTTTTCTGGACGTCATGGTGGAGCGACGTGATGACCGCCTATCATTCAAGGTGTACAGAAAGGACACGCACACAGGCGAATACCTTCACTTTAATTCAGTTCATCCTACGTGCCATAAGCGCTCCGTCGTTTCTACCCTCGTCCGTCGTGCGGAAAGAATATGCTCGAAACCCGAAGAGAAAGCCTCTGACATACGCCAAGTGCGACGCGAGCTCAACAATTGTGGCTACCCACAGCACTTCGTGAACGCTGTAATACAGCAGACAACGAGACCAGCTCAGCCCGTTCGCCTACCTTGCCGTGCCCGAGCTGCAATACCCTATGTGCCAGGCGTGAGCGAGTCATTGGCCCGCGTTTTTCGCACCTACGATGTGCATATAGCTCACGTGCCTGCGTGCAAGCTTCGTCACGAGTTGGTGTCCGTAAAGGACAAGCTAAAAAAGGAAAAGTTTCCCGGAGTAATTTATAAAATCCCCTGCTCAGACTGCGATCACTCCTACATAGGTGAAAGCGGAAACTTTGAAAGACGGCTCAATGAGCACAAGAATGATGTCAAGAAAAAGAAGGCTTGTTCCAACGCACTGGCTGAACACGTTGAAAACACGAAGCATGATATCGCTTGGGAAGAAGCGGAAATTATCGGCCGTGAGAAAAACTGGATGTCACGCCAATATCTGGAGTCTTTGTTTATCCAGACAACAGATCAGACGCTCAACCGTAACATCGGCAATCTACCGCCCTCGTACGCTAGATGCCTGCGACGATTAGCACAACGTACTTAAGCTTTGTGTGCGAAATTTTTTCATCAGTGAACTAGACTTCCGTGTGGAAGTCGAAACGTCCTTCCATTTTGACACCTTTTGGTCGGCGCTTCGTTATTTTCACATGCTTGATGCACTGCGACGCCGTCGCCCTGACTCACGGCCTCTGGACAATGGAGCCTTCTCTATGATAACGCAAGTCCGCACACTGCTCTCAGCGTGACAAATTTTCTCGCCAAGCACAGCATTACTGTACCTTCCCATCGGCTATACTCGCCTGACCTCTCCCCATGCAATTTGTTTTGTTTCCTCTTGTGAATAGAACCCAAAAAAATCGCTGGATGCTGAGCGTGGAGGCCATTCGAGGCGCCAGGACAAAGGAGCTGACAGCTCTGCCAAAAGAAGCGTTTTCCAGCTGTTTCAAAGAGCTCAAGAAGCGTTCGAAGCTGTGTATAGACTGCAAGAGAGACTATTTTGAAACGGTGCTGCACAAATGATTTCAGTGTTAAACTCATCGTTTTAAATGAACTTAGTCTCAGAACTTTACGGACAATGGTTGTAGCCGTTATGGAGAGCGCGAAACAGAGGAAACAACGAAATAACGAAGCGAAAAAGAGACAACGCGCTCGAGAGACGGCTGAAGAACGTCCCCACGACTCGAGAAGCGTCGTACTGAAGATGAGGCTAGTAGTCGTGCCACGTCCCGGAGTGACTTTTCAACTGTGGAAGAGACAGATTTGTGTTCTCGAGAGCGTCGGAATGAGACTCTGCGTAGACGACGTGCCGAGGAACCGAAGCTTTGGAAATTAAACTAAGGTTAACCAGAGCTAAACCACAGCCAATTTTTTTCCTTCTTTCTGTTCAGAGTTCTTGCGGGTATTACTGTGCCCTGTATATAGACGTTTCAGTATTGCACCCTCTGTCCTTGTTCGCTGTCTGTGATATCAGTATTTCGTCTTCCTATGTTCTGGCCTGTCACTTTCCCTTCCGCCAGCTATAGCAGCTGCTTCTGCCAGCGCCCAACTTTTTTCTCAGTTTTTGTTTTATGTTGAATATACCATTACGACTAACCAATGCCCCGAAAAATTCGCTGATAGCACATCATCCGGCATCCTCGAGTGTATAGCGTCGTTTTGTGCCAGCGGAATTTTCCGCAAAAAGGCAGAAACGAGTCGCTGCGTGTTCCGATTTGAAATTGCTCTCACAAAATGTTAAGCATAGAAAGTTCCATTACGTTGATAACTAAAGACAGTGGTTTAAATGATGAATATGAAATGATGGATATGAAAAAATTCCACTTGATCATATGCTTGCGCGACGCTACAGCAGCGGTGTCAAACGCTGAATTAGTGCGAATTTGGAGGAGTACCCAAGAAATGGGACTGAAAGCATTCCATGCTTGTAAGAAAGATAACAACAATAAAAACCATTTGACGCTCAAATTGTACACACGTAACACATTCATTTAGCTTACAGTTGAATTACAAAATACTCACATAGGTGACACTATCGGCGTCGATACCACGCATAGTATATTAGCACCCGTTTGCAATCGTAAAGAGGGCTTATCAGCAGCAAGGGTCACTATGCAAAAATGCAGACTTTACAGCGGCATAAAACGTACTGGAACTTTTTGTCGGCGAGATTTTTCTTTGCTCCGCTTGCGCTGTGCACCAAAATTTATTCGAATAGATTAGGATGGGCAACCATAAACCCAGAAATTAAAAGTATCTTTTAAATCTTAGTATAACTATTGGGTATGCTTGCGCTAAATAGGGATGCACGCGTAACAGTCGTTAACACGCGTGAACAGTAGGTGCAAAGAAACGAACAGCAAAACCCGCGTTACTTGAATCTGATCACGCGCTGTTCTTTCTGGCTTATGCTCATCTGCTCTGAATGTCGCAAAGTTCAGCACTCTTTCCTGCATGACCATCACACTGACTTCGCTTTATGCCTGCCTTGTGGTAAACGAGATTGTTGTTAGCAGCTGCCAGCTCGTTGCCAGCTTATGCAGCTGATTTCTCTGCGCTCTGAACTGTTTAAAAGTTTTATTGCGGCATTTAAAAAGTCAAGACTGTAGCGCCGCGTACAGGATGCCAAGTACAGACAATGACATCGCACGGCTTGCTAGGCTGGCCCTGGAGTGGGTGTGTCATGTGGGATATGGGCGCCTGGGTCGCTGCTTTCCGCGAGGGATGTTTTCGGACGGTACAACGTAGCTGCGTGGAAATATGTTCACTGTTATGAAACCAGTATTCGGTTATCGGAGGTAGAGGTAGTTTTTGCTAAACAATAATAGCATAATGATGAATAATATGATCGAAAGTTGCGAAAAAGGAATTGGAGTCTCTAAGCTAGAGGAGCGCGCCATCACGGGAACTTGAACTTGGTTGTGAAAATTCTGCTTTATTAAAAGTACACTGGGAAGTGTTTGGTGGTGTGTGCTCAAACGTTTCCCACATGTGTTAAGCTTTTTATGTGCTTCGTTGAGTCAGGTAAGTGCGCGCTTTTAACGCTTTTGACGATAGCAAAAACGTTAATAGAAAAAAATTCAAGACTATTGACTAGTGATCAGCAGGTATGTTGATTATTTTAATGAAATCTTAAATTACATAAAACATTGCGTTTATAAACGATTTCCAGCAAAATTCCTGCTTTTTCCAAAATTGCTGGGTTTGGCCTGACTCTTTTATTCCACAGCTTACATGGGTTTCAGAGCGTAGAAGCGGGTTTTGGGACAATGTCGCAGACGACATTCTCCCCTTCTACTCTTTTTGTGTTGGAGCCTTCGCTCGCAGGAGCAGAGCAGATGGAATGCACCAAGGAAACGATTGACGGAACAAAGGTGGTCTTAAATAATAAAGACATAATAGAGAGTCGAATATTTGAACTGTTCTAATAGTGAATCGAATATCCCAATATTCGACTCGTTGTGCGCGTAAAATAGTCCACGTTAAAAATTACACCGAACTGTTCGAAAGTGGCCTTAAATTTATGAATGCTGTTGTTGCAGTATGCTGCTGCATTCGGTCGTCACAGCAAACAAGAGTTCATCTTCGATGCATGGTCTGTTCATGCGCAGGTGCTTATAATGCTAATATATGACCCCCAAGATTGGACGACCCAGCAACGTTCAGCCATGGCTAGCAAACCCTGCCACAATGCGTGAACGTGGGGGCTATGAACAACCACAAAGATAATACACTGATTCCCGAGCGTGTGGCAGCTTCTATCTCATGCACTCTTTTCCACATCCTGGCTAATCGTGATGGCAGTCATTTTGACAAACCCCATTTGTAGCCTTCCGTATCTGTGCGGAGCGATTACAGGACATAACACGGCAACAGAAATCCTCACATCAAATCATTCTATCCAGTGTCATGATGGCATGCTAGTAGGAACAGAATTTACGCAATATCATTAAAATCACGTGTTCTGTACACTGTTCAATTGAGTTTCAGTAGTGGTTTAAAGAGATGATGGAACAGTATGCCTTTGATTTTGTGTCTCTTTCCGCAAACATCCTTGGTGGTAGTATAAGGGCGTCGAGAGAGCGAAAACACCTTTCCGCGCTTTACGCCTTCTAATTTCTTACGCCGCTCACACATACCGAGAGTGGCGCTATTTAATTCGCAGCGGTGATCAGAAGTAATTGCTAATTTTCTTGTACATTTCACACGACTGTCAGAGAGTCAATATACTGATTCTTTGTTTTGACTCCCTACTGCGGTTCAGTGTTGTGTCTGTTGAAAGCTATAGCTATAGCTCCATGAGTTAGCGCCATGCTACAGAGCTACCTCAAGCGCTTCACTGTTATAGCTTGAGCACAAGTGGAAAATATTAGGTTTCCGCGCGGAACATACGAATGGAGTATTGCTACGATTATTCGGTTCGTATTCGACTGGACTCTGCCACTGCTCGATGCGGATTTGATTCGATGATGAAAAGTTACACTCGTACTTTTGTACTTACGAAGCTTTCCAACCACAGTTTGTATGAGAGTCGAACTTCTGGTATTTCCATTTTTAGAACGGGAATAATTTCTGATCCCGTGACTTGCAAAAATAACGTCACATTGCAACAAGAAAGAAGCACTCCAAATTTAGAATGTCATATTACAGAACCACAATAACATGTGCCTAATTTTCTTTTCCCCAAGAGCAAGTCAGTGCTGAAATGCGCGCCCAATATGCACGCAAGAATTTCTTTGAACACAACGGGTGAGGCACTTGTTTCGGCAAACGAAAGTGTCGCAGCGCTAAGGAATACGGCAACACCTACAAAAATTAACCAGAACCAAAGGTTTGGTGAAAGGACAGGGAGATCGCCAAAAAGGCACCTCACTGAACTTTGAAGGTCGGAGTATGGTGACTCGAGCAACGCTCTGGCACGGGGTAGCCGTAATGCTATGCAGCGGGCTCTCTTCACGAGTGGTGCCGTGAGGATCGAATCTCCGCAGCTTGCGAGGATACAGCAGGGTGCAATAAAGAAGCACACACCCACACACACGCATGCACGCATCCACACTCGCACGAAGCCGCACGCGCACACTCCTCTTCCCTGAAGAATAGCACTCTATTCGATTTGCTGTCTTCGCCCAAGCTATGCGGCTGGCCCCACACCGAGTAAGACGTAGGTTTGGGACGTGCCGACCCGCCAACGACTCCCAGCGGAGGCCGGTGGTAACTGCTTCCAGCGAAGCTCTGACTCTGAGAGCACGTAATCCTCATTCCAGCTCCAACTGTTTCAGTGGCCTCGAGACCCAACCTAGAAAAACAGTACCGAAAAAAGCACGTTTTCTTTACTCTTCCCAACTGCAGACGAATCTTTCGCCGCTAAGCAGCTTGCTGTTTAACGTGCGGTTTAGCGCAACTGTGTAAACAAAAGAAAACTAAGGACTGAAGAAATAAGTCAGTTTTCTTGAAACAAACGAAACCGACCCTGATCTCGAATCGCAGAGTTTGAGAACTGCCACTTCGCTGAGAACGCTTTCGAAAGATCGCGTTAAAGGCAGCATTTCTTTCTGCCCACGCAGACTCTAACACCGTGAGTTCGACTAGTCTCAAGCATTGTTGAAGCGGGGAAAAAGAAGGGTAAAGTTTTACCACCGCCCGCCATCGTAAACGATGAAAGAAAAGAAAGTTAGGCACATGGAATGCCATAGCATCACAGGACGCTCAATCGTAGGCAAAAATTGGAAGCAATGTTGCGTCGGCGCCTGCAGTAGTTCATGGTAGCACTGGATGTCCCTCTCCTTGTCCGGTCAGCACGTTCTGCTGGTCCGCCATGTGGTACGTTGCAGACGAAGCGGGGCTTCTCAATTCAGAGGGCTGCTGTCGAAAGCAAAAATCTAAAAAAATAGTTCTCTCTCTGAAGTGTTACCTATATTTCAAAATAAAAATCGTGGAAATGAATCGCACGCAACGATATCATTAAACATGAACCTGAAATTTATAACCTTGTGCTAAAATAAAGAATTCTTAGAGTAACTTCAGCATGAAGTTCTCCCCGTGATTAGTGGCTCAGAAAATTCTTATTATTAAATATATGTGACTATTAAAGTGCGTCATGAGTTTTAGCGGGTTACGAACATTGGCTGAAAGAAAACGCAAAATCTTTTTGACAACAGCATTAAAATTACGAATTTTTGCACTGTTCCTGCGTAATGATTTCAGCTAATTTACTAGCTTTCCTTTGTAGCCGTATGACTGCGCTCGAGTGGATGTTAATGAGTAGTTACTCTCTTATTACGAATCTACTCCACCTTGGGGGATTCCCCTAAAACATTTGACCAACATTCTTAAGTATACGTCCAACACTAACCAATTCAAAACATCAAATTGAGGATGGTCTAAGTTCATTATCTCATTTATCGCGCTTGCCAAGATTGGGCACATTTCAGGTTCCGGTACTGAAGAGGTACAGGCGCGCAAAATTGAAGGCAAATATTTTAAGATAATGGCCAGTATGATAACGCACTAGAGCTCCAAAGAATTTATTTTCTTTTCCCAGCCGACCAAGGTACCCTGAACTTACCTCATAGTGTGTTTCCTCTTAACACTTGCCTTCCTTCTCGATTTGTTATTACGGACGACTGACTTAAAAGAGAGTTACGTTCTGGAAAAAAAAGTTTCCGTTAACGAGGCATACTGTACTAGTGAAATTTGCAAGGAATGTTATTGGCAAAATGGGTTGGTGATGCATGAATGTCCAACAGCCAATGGAGAGTGTGAGCAGTGTGATAAGATTGAACATGCATCTCCCAAGAGAGAAATACATGACTGTTTAATTCTACCAGGTAAATTTCTTCCAAGAACGCGGACTTTATGAACCTGTTATCATGTACTGAAGACACCCAAATAAAGCGATACATCGAAGTGCAGTGCTAAATGTAATTAAATCTTTAACAAGGTTTCAGTGGTGCCTGATGAGATAAATTCATAGTGCTCTTGCGTGCGGTGCTTGTTTTGGTCCACAAAAATGCCCGTAGATTATGCCGAACGGCCGTAGCATCTCCTCGACGAGTGCTGTTGGGAGTGCGCCTCTTGTCCTCTGCTGCTGGTCATCGCAGTGCTAGTTAATTCGTGGTTGGCACTAGTCTCTTCTGCTCTGTGTTTTCTTATTGTTTTCTCACACGTTGCACTTCAATTATGTTTGCACGTTTGTTCCTGCGGAATCACTTCCGGACTGATAAAGCCAGGAGGTCCAAATAGACGTCAGTCAACGCACGGGCCTCTCTTTATTACATGCAGCTTCTACTCATGACGTGCCATATAGGAGGAACGACGGCAGAGAGGGAGGCAGGGAATAACAATGTCAAATGCACAAAAGAAGTTTCGAGAAAAGAATAATTTGAAAGTGTCGTCCCTGAATTTTGCTTTGTATTTTATTATTTATGATGCATTTCTGGACCTCTGGGCTCAAATCTTCCCTCCAGCTTCGTTTAGTCCGAATGGAATGTTACGTGCTCCCCGAGTTAAATCTTGTTGACCAACACTTAGCTTCAAGAGCCGCGAGGCAGAAGAAAATAGAGCACAGCTGTACTAATTCAAGAGATACGAGAAATATACCAACACTGGCTGTACCATCCGTGAAAGCTGCTCGGAAAAGAGCCGTTTTATTGGGGACAACAATTTTATGCTTTCTCGCAACGTGGGCAAAATCTTTGACAGAATACAGTCAAAGCTTCAGTGTCGAAGAACCATTTTATGGCTGATAAACAAGAAAAGCTGGCATGTAGTTGAAAATCCCGGAAGTCATCGAAGAAAAGAAATCACCCACACATTAAGCGTGTGGTGCCCTTTTCTGTGAGTGGAAGAAGTTCCCCACCTCTGCTTCGTGTTGCCTGGTATTTTTTTCAGGCGACCTTCATTGTGAGGAGTGAACGAAATATTTTACGCTCGCTCGTGGTAAGTGCCGTAAGGAAAATACCCATTGCCTAATAGTATGGAGGCGTAGGTTCAGCTGCGCATGAAGCGGAGGACCATCCACTTTCGCGAATGCAGCCCCCCCCCCCTCCCTCTAAGCTGGCCAAAAGGAAGGACCACTCTTTGACCAACCGGCCACGCTTTGGGGGATAAAACTGCAAAGGATTCCTCCTGGGGCCAGCAGTAACATCAAGTCCAGACAGCGCCAGTTGTAAAGAAACTGCACGGGCGATCTCAGAGGGCTCACGGGAGGCTGCTTTTATCTTGTCGGACACTTTTTTTTTCAGCATCGGCACAATATTTTTATGGGTATTTAGGTCTTTGCGGAAGTATTTTGAGAAATTCTATAGTTTATACCTCAAGTCATTTGTACCAGAATGACACAAATTAGAACAAAGAGAAGAGAAAGGCTGATTTTTTTTTTAGCAGTGCGGGAACTCCTAAAGCAACTTGCTAAGAGGCTAAAATAGAAAAAGGGCACAGAACCACGAAAATTATCAGTGAATAGGCTCTTAATTACGTGTAAAGGAGAGTTTTGAGATGCCAGTACAAAAAGGGCGTCTTAAGGTAAGGCTCAAAATTGAGCAGGAGAGCGTAATATTGACACAGGTGATAGAAGAGGAGGACGAAGGGAACTCAGGCGATAGAAGTAGAGGACGAAGAAAAGCTTCTTCCTGCTCGTGCTCGCTCTACCGGAAAATAGGGAATTTTACTGCTCCCAACATGGTGTTTCCTCAAGAAGATTTCCACAGACAAGAGGTGTTCCGCAAGGATCAGTTCTCTCACCTGTTCTTTTTAACATTTTTCTAAGCTCAATTCCATGCATTCAAAATGTGA
Source organism: Amblyomma americanum (assembly GCF_052857255.1). Lineage (NCBI taxonomy): Eukaryota > Metazoa > Arthropoda > Arachnida > Ixodida > Ixodidae > Amblyomma > Amblyomma americanum. The sequence continues at coordinate 121,649,115 of NC_135500.1, forward strand.
AAACTTATGTGTACGCCGACGATATTGCATTTTTTGCATCAGCAAGTGACATTCACACTCTTTATCAAACCCTACAAAATTACCTCAATGTTCTTGACAACTGGCTAGGAAGAATTCATCTGTCCCTTAATGTGAAGAAATGCGCATTGTTAGTATTTCCAGTTTCTGTTCCAGTAAATATCTGCCTGGTCTATAGAAATAACATAATACCTCAAGTTCAGACGGTGAAGTATCTCGGTGTAATATACGACCCTACTCTCTCCTGGCGGCCCCACATTGAGCAAGTTTCAGCAAAAGGAGTTCGGGCCATTGGCATCCTGCGCAGGCTTTGTAGTGCTAGGTCAGGCGTGAGAAGGCATACGCTTCTGATGATTTATAAAATGTACGTCCGCCCAATTTTGGAGTTCGGGTGTGTTTTATTCTCAGGAGCTCATGCCTATAAACTTCGCCCTCTTGTGCTTTTGGAGCGTGAGGCGTTGCGCCTTTGTCTGGGGCTTCCAAAATATGTCGCCAATGCTGTTCTGCACCTTGAGGCGCGAATGCCTTCGTTATCAGCTAGGTTTCGCCTTTTAACAGTTCAAACATTTTTAAAATTGTGCGACTCACCTCTTCACGCTTCCAGTATAATATTTCTTAGTCAACCTTCCGCCTTTTTTAGTGCTGCCTGGTCTCGATTTCATACCCCGCAGATATGTTACGTGCAGTCCCTCCTTGATCGCATAAATATTCATTTCACAGATGTCCGCCAAATATTTAACAACTCCTCATCTGTCCAGATTGAATTCGATGATATTTTCCCATCGAATGCATAGCTGCAGCCCTTCCCACTTCTTCAGGGTCTATTGCAGGACCACCTAAGCTCCTTTCCCTCTCATGTTCTTATTGCTACTGATGCCTCGCAGGATCGCGAAAAGGCAGGTGTGGGAATTTTTTCGCCTTCACTGGATTGGTCTTTTTCTCTCCGTCTTCCTGACTTCACTCCAATTTTTCTGGCTGAATTATTAGCAGTAATCTTAGCCTTACGAAAATTAGAATCTTCAGTTTCCCAGGTCGTGGTTATGACAGACTCTCTGTCCATTTGCTCTTCCTTATCCTCACCTACTGACTCTCGGCCGTTACGCCTCTTTAAGTTCCTGATTCCGCTCCATCTAAATTCGGTAAGGTTGCTTTGGGTACCCGGTCACATGGGCTTTCACTTAAATGAGGTTGCAGATTCCTTAGCAAGAGCCTCTCTCAGCGGCCCAATTGTTGCTGTCCTGCCATCATGTGCATATACAGCTGCGGTGAGGTTTCGCCGCTACACAATATTTCAGGAATTTGCTGCCTTGGCTCTTACATCATCTCCCGAATATCAGCATCTTCTGCATCCTTGGAGTAGCAAAGACTGGCGCTCACGCAGACTAGAGGTCTCTTTCACGCGCTTGCGTTGCCGGGTTCCCCTTCTAAATTTCTACCTTCACAGATCTGGCCTGGCAGCTTCCCCACTGTGCCCTTTTTGTGCCGAACCTGAGACAATAGATCACTTCCTGCAGTTCTGCCGCCGCTTTTCTCATTTGAGGAAGAGTATTTTGCAGATTCCATTTCATCAACTGGGCTTGCCTGTGTCTTCCGCGGTTGTTCTTTCCATTGGCGCTTCTTTGCTTGGACGAAGCGACAGGAGTGTGCGCTCTGCTGTGCAAAATTTTCTTCAAGAAACTCAGCGACTCCCATTCTAATTTCTTTTTTCCGCCCTCAATCAGTACGACATTGCAACATTACAGGCATTGTGTACTATTATGCACATTAAGCAATTGTCCCGTCTTTGATCTCCAAGTTAACTGGACCCCTTTCCTTCCCTTTTCCAATCTCTTAGGCTACATACTATTACCACTCCTTTTCCAGTCAAAACTTTCCTGTATCCAGTAAGTAACCGCCTGTGTCTTGGCCACTCCCCCGTAGTGGGTATGTGCCAGCAACGTCTGAGGCCTTCCTTCCTTCCTTCCTACCGGCTGCGTAGCTCCTTGGTCCCCGAGTGTTTTTGGTGTACTATTCGTTACAAATCTGGTGGAGGCAGTGCTGGGTACGCTTCCAGACCCGCGCAGCCCACCTGTGATCACGGATCTCACCCCGGTCCAGCAGCGCCGCGGCCGCCGCCTGCGAGGAGAGTCCCCAGAGTTCGGACCCCTTCCGGCAGCCACCAGGACGACACAGCCTCGGACGTCGGAGGAGCCAGCTGCCATGTCAACTGAGAGTAGGCTCCCAGCTCACATCCTGTGCCAGCAGCCACGAACACCCCCGTCTTTTCATGGCGACGTGTTCGAGGACGCCGAGGACTGGCTCGAGACATTCGAGCGTGTCGCCCGTTACAACGGGTGGAGCGATGAGCGGAAGCTCCACAACGTGTATTTCGCTCTCGAAGAGTCGGCGCGGACATGGTTCGAAAACCATGAGGCTTCGTTTCCATCCTGGGAGGCCTTCTGCCGCAACCTGCTCGCCACTTTTCCAAACGCCGACCGCCGGGAGCGAGCTGAAGCTGCGCTACACTCGCGCAACCAGCGCCCGAACGAGAGTGTCCGCATGTTCTTTGAGGACATGACCCGCCTTTTCAAGCGCGCGGACCCTTCTATGTCGGAAGACAAGAAGCTTCGCCATTTAATGCGTGGTGTCAAGCAGGAGCTATTCGCGGGACTCGTGCGCAGCCCACCGCGCACTGTGGCCGAATTTCTCAGCAAGGCGGCCACCATGGAGAATACTCTACAGCAACGAGCCCGCCAATACAATCGTGACGTCAACGCCTTCGGGCCAGACACCTGTTCTATGCATCTCGGAAGCGCCCCGGACGACTTACGCGAACTCATCCGTTCCGTCGTCCGGGAGGAACTCCAAGCCCTTCGGACGCCTTCTAACATGCCATCCTTCGCGTCGCTGACTGACGTCGTCCGCGACGAGGTGCGCCTCGCAGCCCAACAACAAGCATCTGAGGTACCCCTCCAGCTTGACGCAAGACCCACGTACGCGTCTGTACTCCGTCAAGCTCCGACGTCGGGCTACACCATCAATGCCGTGGCTCCATCAGTGCGGCCACCGGGTCCCCCTCGTGACCCCGCTCTGCCAGCCTACGAGCGGACGCGTAAGAGTCAAGTGTGGCGGGCCCCAGACCGTCGGCCCCTCTGTTATCATTGTGGCGAGGCGAGTCACCTCCATAGGGCGTGCCCGTACCGCCGCGTGGGCTTGCGGGGTTTCGCCCCGGACGACCCCTGCCGTCGCAATGGCGAAAGGCCACTTGAGATAGCCTCTCACCTATTGGAGCGGCAGAATCTCGTCACATCCGGTCGCCGCGGGTCTCGATCACCGTCCCCAATGCGCTACCGTTCTCCAAGTCCCCGCGGAGCGCAAAGCTATTCCGGACGCCGTTCGCCCAGCCCACGCCGGGAAAACTAATGCCGGCGGCCTCCGGAGGCAAGGCCGCTGCTGTAGGGAAATGTGAAGATCCTCCGCCACCATCACGCCGATACGCCATTTCGCTGGGGGCAGGTAGCGACAGCATCCGACACGCTACCTCCGATTTGTACGTAACAATTGATGGAGTCGACGTCTCCGCCTTACTCGACACCGGTGCCGATTACTCCGTAATGAGCCGTGCCCTCGCCCAAGAATTAAAGAAAGTTTTGACGCGATGGTCTGGGCCGAGCATTCGTACTGCTGGGAGTCACCTGATTACCCCTGCTGGCAAGTGTACTGCAAGGGTCGGCATCCGTGGTTTTCTGTACGTCTGTGAATTCGTGGTACTGTCCGAGTGTTCGAGGGACTTGATCGTGGGCCTCGACTTTCTGCAGACGAACGGCGCTGTCATTGATCTGAACGAAGCCCAGATCACGTTCTCGACGAAACAGGCCGTGGCGCATACCGACAGAGATCCGGGAATCAACGCTCTGCGTATAGTCGACGATGACGTGATGGTGCCACCACGGTCTAGCGTCCTGGTTCTCGTGAGACATGACTTGTTCCACGATTACGAGGGTATCGCGGATAGCCACCTCCCGCTGCTGCTCGCGAAGGGAATAGCCGTCGCTCGAGGCCTCGTCCAGTTGCATAACGGTTGTACTAGTGTCCTACTCACGAACTTCGCCAACGAGGTTCAGCACCTCGCCAGGGACACGGCTGTTGCCTTACTTCACGAAGTTACTGTGTTGCCTGATTTATACGCCGTCGGGGCCAGCCCTCAAGACGAGGCCGCAACATGCCACGCCCTGCAGACCGTGAAAATCAACCCGGACATGGCACCTGAGCAGAAGAATCTTCTGTCTGCTCTTCTAGCAGATTTTGCAGATTGCTTCGCCACCAGCTCCAGGGTCGGTCGTACACCTGTCGCCAAGCATCGCATCATCACAGACGAGGCCACGCCGCCTGTATGCCAGCGCCCATACCGTGTTTCTCCTAAGGAACGCGAAGCCATTAAAACGCAAGTCGATGAAATGCTTGCAGACGATGTTATTCAGCCGTCAACAAGCCCATGGGCGTCGCCCGTGGTCCTCGTCAAAAAGAAAGACGGCACCTTGAGATTCTGTGTTGATTACCGGAAACTAAACAACGTGACCAAAAAGGACGTTTATCCGCTTCCCAGGATTGACGATGCCCTCGACCGATTATGTGACGCCAGGTTCTTCTCCTCATTAGATCTCAAAAGCGGATACTGGCAGATAGAGGTGGACCAGAGAGACCGAGAGAAGACGGCTTTCGTGACTCCAGACGGTTTATACGTTCAAGGTGCTCCCGTTTGGTCTTTGCTCGGCGCCGGCCACGTTCCAGCGTATGATGGACACCGTTTTATCCGGTATGAAGTGGCAGTCTTGCTTGGTGTACTTGGACGACGTCGTCATTTTCTCGCCTACCTTCGATCAACACTTGGACCGGCTGCGCATCGTGCTTCGAGCCCTGAAATGCGCGCAACTAACGATCAAGCCCGAGAAATGTCATTTTGGTTTCAAGGAACTTCGCTTCCTTGGCCATGTTGTCAGCGCACAAGGCGTTCTCCCGGACCCCGACAAGACTGCTGCCGTCTCCAGTTTTCCGCGCCCGACCGACAAGAAGGCACTTCGACGTTTTCTGGGCCTCTGTTCTTACTACCGACGCTTTGTGCCCGATTTCTCCAGAATAGCTGACCCATTGACAGCACTGACTAGAGACGAAATACCCTTTCTGTGGGGAAGCGACCAAGAAGAAGCTTTTCAGGAGCTCCGCAACCGCCTACACAGCCCCCCGATACTCGCCCATTTCGATGAAGACGCCGCCACCGACATACACACCGATGCCAGCAATGTTGGCCTTGGGGCAGTACTTATCCAGTGGCAGGACGGCGTGGAACGCGTTATCGCTTACGCGAGCCGAGCACTTTCGCGATCGGAGGCGAACTATTCGACGACAGAGAAAGAATGCCTTGCGGTGATCTGGGCCATCAGCAAGTTTCGTCCATACCTGTACGGACGACGCTTCCGTGTTGTCAGCGACCATCAATCATTATGGTGGCTGGCAAGCCTTAAAGATCCGTCCGGCCGGTTGGCTAGGTGGAGCCACCGTTTGCAAGAGTACAACGTGACTGTCGTTTACAAGTCGGGCCGGCAGCACCAAGATGCGGATTGCTTATCACGCGCGCCCGTTGACCCCGCTCCGCAAGAAATCACCGAAGATCTTCCTTCCAATTGTGCTCTTAGCCCATCCCATGTGGCTCAGCTTCAACGAACGGACCCGGAGCTAGCGCCGCTCATCGAGCACCTGGGAGGTCACAGTGGTTGGGTTCCGCGTGTTTTTCGTCGTGGCCTGCAATCTTTCACCATGCGAAATGGCGTTCTCTACAAGCGCAACTTTGGAAAGTCCACCGAAACATTTTTACTCGTGGTGCCCACCCAGTTACGACCTGACATCTTGAGCGCTTGTCACGACAAGCCGTCCGCCGGCCACTTAGGAGTCAGTCGCACGCTGTCAAGGATTCGGGAGAAGTACTATTGGCCCAAATTACTTCCATCAGTGCAGACCTACGTGCGAACCTGCCGCGACTGCCAACGCCGGAAGTCTCCACCCATGAAACCAGCCGGATTTCTTCAGCCAATAGCGCCACCGAAGATTCCTTTTCAACAAGTTGGAATGGATCTCCTTGGCCCCTTCCCGAAGTCATCCACTGGAAAACGGTAGATCGCTGTTGCGACGGACTACTTGACACGTTATGCTGAGACCACGTCGCTTGCGAGCGGAACTGCTGCCGAAGTAGCCGAGTTTTTTGCCCACAGAATCGTCCGGCGTGATGGCGCCCCTGCGGTCATTATTACTGACCGTGGGGCAGCTTTCACAGCCCGCCTAACCCAGGCTGTACTGAAACTGACGCACACCAGCCATAGACGTGCGACGGCGTACCACCCGCAGACCAATGGCTTGGTGGAGCGGCTCAACAGAACTCTGGCCGACATGCTTTCCATGTACGTGGATATAGAGCATAAAACCTGGGACCAAATTTTGCCATACGCTACATTCGCTTACAATACGGCACTGCAGGAGACAACGCGGCTCACTCCCTTCCAGCTTGTCTTCGGCCGTCGAGTTACTACTACGCTGGATGCTATGCTGCCTGTTGACCCCCACTGCGAGATTGACCCTGACCTCGACATCGCCACTTTTGTGCAGCATGCGGAAGAAGCGCGGCAACTGGCAAGGCAGCGCATACATCGTCAACAGCAACTAGACGCTGGCCGCTACAACCAGGGTCGGCGCTTCGTTGCCTACGAGCCAGGCGACTATGTGTGGATTTGGACGCCCGTTCGTCACCACGGGCTGTCTGAAAAATTACTCCGTCGATACTTCGGCCCATACCGTGTCCTCCGCCGCATTAGCGACGTCACCTACGAAGTTCAACCCGCCACCCAAGCCAGCTCATCCCACAGACGCAAGCTTACCGACGTTGTGCACGTCGTTCGTATGAAGCCGTACCACGACCGACCACCCGATTGAACTTGAGGCTGACCGCTGTGCCCTGTTCTATGTTGTGATCCTCGTGCCTCACCCTAGCACGCTCGCTTTCTGCTCGTCACTCTAGCGCACGATGGCCGCATCGGGGCGATGCTGCAGGGGAGGGAGCAATGACACAGGTGATAGAAGAGGAGGACGAAGGGAACTCAGGCGATAGAAGCAGAGGACGAAGAAAAGCTTCTTCCTGCTCGTGCTCGCTCTACCGGCTGCGTAGCTCCTTGGTCCCCGAGTGTTTTTGGTGTACTATTCGTTACAATATTTCCTCCTGCCCGTTCCTTCTTGTTTTGATCTCTCGTGTCAGCGTTCAAATTTTCCTCCACTGCGTCTGCTTCTCCTAGGATGTGCATGGACTGATCCCGTAGAATGTTTCATTACAGCCCGCCTGCAGTGCGATGCCCGATACGCATTGCTGTGACTCCGCGCTAACACTGAATTCCTTTGAGGAAAGCTGTGTGCGACTTCGTTTGGGATCGCCTGGTAGGCTCGCTATTTCATGATAGGCTTTGAACATTGATCTCATGCCTCGACGATGTCTTTCAACGAGCGGGCTGAAAAGTGCAAATGCACTGTTTATCAGAGAAATATTGTGTTGCTCTCATGTCATAATACTAAATGCGTGCGGTGGCGATTATGTATTTTGCTATTACCTCTCATCAGTAAATTGAATGACGTAATGATAAATTTTGGTAATTTCATAAACTGCTGGGCGTTTGTGTTATGTCAGAACAGAGCGGACTAAGAAATACAAGTGGTGACAAAATAGGCACGAAGCATGGTTTCGTCTTGGGGACATCTCGCTGAAGTGCGAGCTCTGATCGTCTACTTCAGTCTTGGAAGTGGTGCAGCGAGCGTCGACGTCAAAATGCGAAGGCAAATAGCAAACACAAAATAAACACTTCTGCTGCATCTGCGTGAAGGCCAAGTTGCCAGTTGGGTTCGCTTCTACAAAATAAGCAGAACCGCTCAATAAACGGAGGACTAGGTGAAAATATTTACGTCGCTATAGCTACGCCAAAGTGGGTTTAGACAAATTTCTATGCGTTTCGTCAAGCATGTCTGGGTAGAAAGCTGGAAGTCATTTCAGCGCATTAGTCTCCTTGATCGTTTATACCTCTCTTTTGCATCTCTCATCGGTCCCTCGGCACTTCGCCCTCAAATCAGATGCGCTATATGTTGAACATTAAAACGATACACTTGCATGAGCTGTAAGTGCTATCCCACTTAAGAAAAAGTTGAAAAACGGAAGAGGAAGAAAGGAAGACAATGACACAGCTAGATATTAACACTTGAACCCACCAAATAGAGCACAAAAGAAAAAGTATTAATGTTCATCTGAAATATACATTTTCTGATTTTTGTAGTGCCGAGTGGAGCATTTGAAATTCCTATTTCAGGCCCTAGAGAAGCGGATAATAAAAATTTATGTGCATGTGGCCTTGAAACGACGCTTGTAATGTGCAAAAGTCGCTGCAAACTCAAAAGCAGTAGTGTTAGGCGGCTGAGAAAGCTCTCGAGGGCGGACACCTCGCTAGTGGTCATCTACTTACCCCGAATTGGCATGTCATACTTTTTTTGCGCATTCAGTGAGAGTTGTGGAAATTTCCGCAAAGCAACAAAAGCTAGAAAATCCGGCCACTACCTTATGGACAGTTGGTATACACTTGGAAAAGAACTATGAGGCGTGCACCTCAAAAGTGGAATAGAACAAATATTTAGTCAAGAGATAAAAACAAACGCTGAAAATATCGGCACCGGCTACAAGCACTAGTCCACAGCTAGGGAATCACACAACTGAACGCCGTCTTAAGTCCCAAAGCCCTTCAGATGACAAGCTGCAGCGGCGGCTGGCATTTCCGTAAATCTTGTCTGTATAGTTCCCGCTTGTGCAGTTGGCGAAGCAAAAAGTTACACGAAAAACAGCCTCTCGTCCACAGGGCTCGACATCATATAAAGAGCATCAGCTGAGCGTCCCTGCAAGCCCAGTCTGTAAGCTTTTGAAGCCATGACAGAATCGTGTGCGCTTGGTGCGCGGACAGCTCATGACTCGATTTCGCCGTGTCGCTCCAGTTCGCGCAGGTGACGGGGCAGTATTCGCCCACGTGTTGTTGGTGGCGATGGCGATGGCAGAATAATACACAAAGGACTTCGACTACCAGCAACCTCTCTGCGCCGCCGTAGTTAAGTGCACACGACAGGTCGATGTGGTAAAGAGGGAATGTGAAGTATTCCTCGGATGTTGTGAGTGCTTACTGAACGCTCCATGTGTGGTTCAGCACGGACCTGGTCTTAATCACACTGGCCAGGTCATGCTGTGGCAGCCACCAGTGGACGTTCATAAAGTTCTTCCTGGTGTTAGAAAATCTGGCTGTCCGGATGGGCGCTCGCCGTACGTTGACTGTCGGCATTCCACATGGAGCCACAGGCCACCTGGAGCCATAAGTGAAGGTTCCATTTTCCGGAGAACTCCAACAGTAACTCGGGAATGTAGCAGACCATGGGAAGTGGCGTTCGGCCATGAACACTTTCGAGTCCCTGAGAGCGTTCATGAAATACCCGAAGCAATACGAAATCAAAGCGACTGCTGCCTACGACACACGGCGCCGACGCTGCTACAGTATCTTTGCTTCTGACGGATCCGGGAGCCCTCTCAATGGCACCGTGTTCATGGGTGTACATCATGTCCTCGACAGCACAAACAATGGAGAAGATCTGGTGTCTCCGGTACTTCTTCCACGCCGTACTGTAGCAGCCAGGGATCAGAGGGACATCCATAATGCTAACGCGGCGCTGCTGTTTGCCGAACGCCGTAGCCGCAAAGACAACAACTGTTGGAGGTGGTGCAAGTTTGGACCATGGTCTTAACATCCAGTTCACATGGCGAACAATAACTTGAACACCAGCGATGCCCTGCGCGTGTTGAAAGCAAAGCGTAAACTTTTATTGCATAGAGAAGCCTAACAATCTGCTTACACGTATTAGCTAAAAGTGGACAATGATACAGTCAGAAGTGCAGGGCGATAGAGATTTATTTCAACTATTTGACACGTGCAGTTATCGGCGAATGTTCTTACAAAGGTGTTTTTAACTCTCTTTAAAGTTAAGGCAGTGAAAGCATGCATGAAAAGATCGCGAATTTAAGAGTTCCTCTTTTTCTTTCCTGTAACGAAGACATGTTAGATTCTGATAGATGTATGGTGAAAAAGCTATTATAGCATGAATAAAATTATAAAATTACGTAACTTTTTGTAATCGAACGCTCAGTAATGGAGTTATATTGAACCCAAAGATATAATGACTTACACGGCGGCGCAGTACGGGAGTTACAATTTTGTGTTGTTTGACTGGGACAGTCAGGTCTTAGAAATAGGGATCTCGCAGTACGATTTCTGTGTCGCCTGAAGCTGGAAAGATAGTGTTATATCACCTAGGAAATAGATATATTAAATACGGCATGTGTAATAATGCCACTGTCTGATGATCCTTCCCAAGCCGGGAATAAAACTGATTTGTAAATTGTTTATTTTACGTGATGTGCAGAGCGTTAGAAGGTTGAATGCTGTTCAGAACACTTGTTCAATTACTCTTGCGTGCTCGATCATTTTTGATAGTCAAAGCGATGCGCTTTGCGTGCAAAGGCACGCGAGCTAAAGAAAATGACAATTATTTCCGGCATGCGCTATTTCAGCATGACATGCTCTTGAGCAAATAATCTCACGAATTGTATCGATAACACAGGAAGGTTCATCAGAAGTAGATGTGGGCATCAGCAAGTGGAAAGGGTATGGAATTTCGGAGGCAGCAGCAATATACTGGAGTGTTGTCTCAAACCGCCTTCCTAAAAAGCCACCTTGCATGAGGCTTTGCCAGTCGGCATCGCTGCCCCAATAAATGTATTGTGCAGGGGAACCTACCAAAAGCCCATGATATATAGGTCATGAAAGGCAAAACGGCTTAATGAAGGTCGCCATCGGGAAAAAGTAACATAGCTTCAGCGGGTTTGGCTATCGTAACTGTTACGGTGCCGCTATGGAGCTGGGTTTTTAGCCTTTTTTAGTGGCGTGCTTTTAAATACCATTGTGACAGCTGAGAACGGTAATTGAAGAGCTAAGCTGGTGTGCTACTTCAGCGGCTTAGGGAATAAGACGACACAACCCCATAAAAGGCTGCCGCGGTGGCATCGTGGTAACGGCGCTTAGCTGCTGACCCGAAAGACGAGGGTTAGTTCCCGGTCGCGGCGGTCGAATTTCGATGGAGGCGAAATTCTAGAGGCCCGTCTACTGTGCGATGTCAGTGCACGTTAAAGAATCCCAGGTGGTCGAAAATTATCCAGAGACCACTACTAGGGCGTCCCTCATAGCCTGAGTTGCTTTGTGAGAATAAACTCCCATAAACGATAAACCAGACAAACCATAAAGCGTCTTATAAATCCAGTCAAGACTAAATGCATGGTGTTAGTTTGAAGAAACGACATGCGATGTACAGTCTTGGTAAAAGCCTTCAGATAGAAAACTCTTATCCGTTGTCGCACAATGCGGTCATTACCGAAACATTAAATACATAAGTGGCTTGTAATGCTAGGCGAAGGCTTCATCTCGCGGTAGATAAGCTTGTTACTTGACCTGTGCTTTGAATGCTCGGCTACACGGAGCGTTCAAGGGCCGTCATTCGACCACGGTTAAACTCAGTGGCATGAATACTTTTGACGGAGGCTGCACTTCGCACGTATCTCGGCAGTTCTGCAACGCGAGGGAAACCTTTCATTTCATCCAGTTTCCTGACACTACAAGTGAATACTGGAATCTCACTGTTGAGGATCTGTCCGAAATTAATGTTGTATATCTCAAAAGTGAACCCGACTCACTGGTATTCAACAAGGTACTTGTTATGAGCTCCTTCAGTCAAGTCGTTGTCTTGGAATGACTTGAGAAAGGTGACCTTTGGGTAGGAGCTGGACGAGAAGGTCTTCGGGAAGGAAATGTTATAAAGAAAACGCGGATTATCAGAGAACGCTCTAATACACCTAATGCTGTAAAAATACATGGACGTGTGCCGTAGTCTAGGCTGGGCAAGTAGCAGTGATAGTGGTCCGCAGCCCCTCTCCTCACTTGTGTTCAGTGACTTCAATGTGCCCACATCGTGACGATCCGGGTTCTGTTGCAACACATCACTGTTTCAGAACGCACACATTTTTTATTGCTGAAGCCTAACTGGAGAGGCCTTGTTTTACGGGCCAGTAAAAAAGTGCATTGTGCAAGTAGAGTTTGGAGGCTCATCACCTCCTTATAATACCCTTTGAATAAAAACACACCCATTTCGGCGTTGAAAGGCTTTTCACGCCGAGGAGACGTTGATTTTACTGTGCCCTATAAGAAATACCTCCAGCACTGGCATCCTGACCAATGAGAACTTCACTCAAAGGGGGGCGTCAGTTAGAACAGTTATGAATGTGCGTTTGTGCATATTGTGGTCACGTAACCAGGTGAAACGCAGCCTAGGTGGTATAGCTAATACAGTCACTGTTAATTTGATAGCAGGAAATGCAACACACACACACACACACACACACACACACACACACACACACACACACACACACACACACACACACACACACACACACACACACACACACACACACACACACACACACACACACACACACACACACACACACACACACACACACACACACACACACACACACACACACACACACACACACACACACACACACACACACACACACACACACACACACACACACACACACACACACACACACACACACACACACACACACACACACACACACACACACACACACACAACACACACACACACACACACACACACACACACACACACACACACACACACACACACACACACACACACACACACACACACACACACACACACACACACACACACACACACACACACACACACACACACACACACACACACACACACACACACGCGCGCGCGCGCGCACGCACGCACGCACGCACGCACGCTATTTCTCTAAGAGAGAGAAAGGCTCCTATTGTTTCAAAATGAGTTTCCTGTACGACTGAATATATTTACGCACATTCTTAATTTATTCGTTCAAGTTATTTCTTGTAGAGATCTACTTTCTTCATAGCGATGCTCTTTTGAATATAATCGCGATGGTAAACCATGTGCACTACGTTTCAGAAGAAATTTCCTGTTAACAGGCAACTTGCCGCGTCTTACAAACTATGGCTGGTCGTGCATCGTTCATTTGCCAACAGTTACTTCGGAATCGTTGCCTGCGTTATGAGAACCGAATATCTTCAATGTCAAAAGTGCATCATGCTCTCGGAAGATTAGTATTGTCTATTGAAAAGGAGAGTCTGGATCAGCAAAATAGTTCCTATACAGAAAGAAGTATAGACCGGAGCACCCTGTGTGTTTCTTAACTCAGACTCCGAGTTTCGCTGGTTTATCTACATTTAAATCATTTTCCAACGTGAGGAGCGCAATACCATCTTCGAGTACTACCTATTTCCCTAGAGTGCACCTTGTAGCGCATTCATAAAGCCTCTGTAGCGGCTCTGGTTTGTACTATTACGAGATGAGTGCCGATTACGCAAGTATAGTGTATCCAGCTAGTGTCTTGTACTTTCCATACCTAACCACTTTGTAGGCTCTGGCGCCTATGTGTTCAGCGCATTGTACACTGTTTGGAGGCCCGTCGTCCCCTGTACAGCGCCCTTTACAAAAGGCGTCTTTGAAATGCCTTTCACGCCGAAGAGACGTTGATCTGCAGAGCGGCAGTGAGAACACTTTGGAATGTTCTCTTTCTGGTCATGTAGCCAGGTTGAACCAAGTCCATGTGGCTTGGGGAAATTCTGCGCTATGTTGGGGAGCTCAATGGTTAGGTGTTGCTATCGTTCGCTATTAGTCGCGCTCAGCTGGACGGGAGGAAGTTTTGGAATACTCTTCCATGGTAAAGGTCCTCTCGGATTAAAAATATTTTCGAACTTTCAGAATTTATTACTTGAAGTTATTTCTTGCGGAGATCTACAGTCGTCATGGTGGAGGATTTCCGAATAAACGCGCCATGGTAAGTAAGCTGAAGGGCGTTATGAAAAAGGTTTCCTGTTAGCAACTTGCTACCTTATACACGCTGTATCTGGTCGTGCATCGATCATTTACCGCCAGTTACTTGGCGAGCGTTGCCTGTATTACGAGAACCGAACATTGTCAATGTCATAAGTGCAGAAAGCTCTGCGAAGCATAGTATTGCCTATTCGAATGTTTAAACCAGGCCAGCAGAATAGTTTCAGTACAAAAAGAGGTATAGACCGAGTGGACCAACCTGTTTGTTTCTTAACTTGGTCTCCCAGTTTTGCTGTTTTTACTACATGAAAATTATTTGCCAACGTGAGGAGCGCAGGTCGATCTCCGGGGTTGTGTTTTGCTAGAGTGCACCTTGTAACGCGTTTACAATCCCTCTGCGGCGGCTCTTCTTTGTACTATTACGAGAAGAGCGCAGACTACGCAAGTATCTTGCCTCGAGCTAGTTGCATGTATTTTCCATACCTGATCATTTTGTAGGCTCCGTGGCCGCTCCTTCGCCCCATGTGCACTTGCCGCCGCAGCCACTGGCCCATATCCTTGAGTCGCCTCCTTTACCCCATGTTGTGGATGCTGCCCCATCGCCCAGAGCAGGACCAGTTCACGAAGACCGCGGCAAGTGGATCCACGACCACGCGGGCGAGATGAGTTGCGCTGGCCTCTCTAGTAGGCCTCGATCTTGGACTCTGCCAAACTGGCGGTGCGGCCCCTGTGCGAGACGTTAGATCCCTCGTCAGCCATACGGCCAGGTTGCCGTGCTCAATCTCTGTCGACAGCACACTTTGGTATGGCTTCTCTCTTGAGTACGTACCTGAGAGTGAGCTCGTCGTAGTTGTCCCTGCTGGCTGGTAAGCTTTCGCTCTCGAAAGGTCAGTTCGCTGTCAGAGGCGCAACCGCCAGCGTTCCTTCCGCGCATGCCAGGTTCGGAAACTAGCGCGTGGCACCTGCGCACCTGTGCTCCTGTGATCGTCTTTTTCTTTTTTCCCTCAGCATAGATGTATGGCGAATAAACGCGGCGGCGAAATGAGCCGACGGCCATATGATACGACGGAGGCTTAAAAAAATCACCCAGTCGTACACGAACCAAATTCCAAACTTGAAGTTTAGTTTAACAAAACACGTACCAGGAATCTAAGCATAGAAAGAAAAGAAGGTAGGCGCTGCATTTTGCGAGGACTGTTAAGCTCCTTTACACTGGGTGAGGACCAGATTTGGCACCAGATTGGCGTTGTGTTTTTTGGTGCGAGTTGGAACACGGTTACGGGATCGGTGTCCCGGGCCTGCTATATATAGATTTCTGAACTGTAAACTTCTCATGAAGACCTGTTCTCGAAGCACAGTTCGCCACTTCTTGGTCGCGTCTTCTTTTCTGGGGGGACGATAATCGGCAACTTTTGCCAGGATCGCTGTCCTAGTGTTCGCTTCTAGGTAATTAAAAAGACTCGGCCATCGGACTGGGACGAAGAAATAGGAAAAGACAGGACGAGCGCTTTATTCTTTTTAGTTAATCAAGTATTCCGCCAACAGAGCCCATTTTTTGCCTTGTTTGTATGTAAAAGCAGGGAAAATAATTTTCACAGCGGAATGTTCATGTTAATCACGTCGGACTCTTTGCGAGGACAATACGATATCATTTGCATTCAGTGCACGAATAATTAATTCCATAGACCCGTTCCTTCAATTCGTTGTGTCCAAGACACCTGTAGGGAGGCTGTAACAACTGAATACCTTTTGTGCACGTTTTGGGAAGTGTGCATTGTATCCTAATATCTACGATTTTCCTTTTCGAGGCGCGATCCTGTGGAACCTTGGATTTTTTAAATAAATGAACATACAAGAGTAAATAACCTTTGTACTTTTGGGCCATGTCTCCAGCCGGGTTTGAAGGTAAGCATTTCGTGCGATCAAGCATTGCTGAAACACTGCGCCGAAACAACGTGTTTTGTATTATTCCTTTAATTGCCAGAATGAGCTTACGCGCCTCTGAAGACGGCGAAGCACTGCTTTCTCGCCACCGGCTAACAGAGCACCATTTTTTCACTACCATCTGCCGTTTAGAGCATTAAGTATGTAAGTTTACAATATTGCTTAGCGGCCGTAGCGTCAAAGGCGCGAAGAAACAAGAGGTAAGAAAAAAGCACAGCCCTGAACTTTGGCTTTAGTTTTATTAGTCGTGATGCTTTTTAGGGCTTCCCGGCACGATGGTTTCTCTCCAATTTCAGCCGTTCCCAGTGGGCTGTTTCTTTCTCTGAGTTTACATTTTTTGATGAGCACCACTTAGCTTCAAAAGCGGCGGGACACAGGAGGATAAAGAGAAAAATTATATAACTGAGATACAAAGAATGTACACAGCCTGGCAGTAGCATACGTTCGAGCTGCCATAGTGAAAAGTTCATTTCCTCGCAACCAGGAATAACCCGTTCACGGAACTGAGTCAAAGCACGAGCGCAAATAATCATTTTATGCCTGATGAAAAAATCCTGGCATGTCTTGTTTTGTCGTCCCACGTTTCTTTGGACGGCCATCATTTTTAGAAGCGGATGAAATCGTCTATGGCAGCTGTAGAACGCACTTGTTCCTTCTATGGTTAAAAGTGCCTTTAAAGACGAGTAGCAATGTCTTGGATTATAGAGAGAGCGGTTAAACTGCGGAGGAAATGGAGCGCGGGCTACGCTTGCGCACACACGCACGCACAAATACGCTCAAGTTGCATGCTCTTCACGGTAACAACTCTTCTCTCCAAGGATGCTGACAGGCTAACCACCTGATCAACAAGCCGCGGTTTTGGGCTTGGAAAAATTACTAAGGCTTCCTCCTGGTGCCTGCAGCAACACAAACTCCAGACTGCGACAGTTGCGAAATGTTGCGCAAGCGATTTCAGAATGCCGACAAGAGCCCATTTTTTTCTATTGGGAAAGCTTCAGTCCAACAGGGGCTTCCTTTTGGCACTATAACTATTTTGCAAGATTTTGTAAATTATTTCTCCAGCCATTCGTCATGGTATAACACAAGCTAAAGGCAAGAAATTGAGAACGTAAACTCGGCGTGCAAAGTTTGATTTTTGTCTCTCAGTACGGGAACTGTTAAACCAACTATCAAAGAAGTTACATTAAAATAGTAAGGCACCATGGTTCTCTGAATAGGCTATGCGAGACGTACGGGTAACGTGCTCTGACGGCCGTACATAAAGGGTGTCTTCTACTGAGACCCAAAAGGTAACTGGAGGCCGCAAAATTTCCTTCTGCCCCGTCCCTTCTTTTTGCCATCGCTCTTGTCTGCGTTACGATTTTATGCAATGTTTCATGTTTCGTTTTGGAGCAAGGATGCAAAGTAATGCCCGGCACACTTATTCTGTTATTCTATTAAATGTTAGGCTGGGTTATTTTGAGGAAAACAATGTGCAGGTATCGTTTTGAACAACCTGAGAGTCCCGTTATTTCAAAGTAAGCTCGAATTATTTTATTTCTTATATGGCGTTTTTCAACCTGCGAACATGAAATTACAAAAGACAGTGCAGCCATATCAAATAGCAACCTTTCCTTGCTGTATGTCATAATAATATGTTGAGATAGCGTTATTTCCTCTCCTCAGTAAATTTAGTGAGACTTTACGATAAATTTTTAGGATTTTATGATCTTTTAGGCGTTTGCATTTTGTCAAAGCAGAATAAATTGAGAAATAGAGGTGGTCATAAAAAAAAGCAGGAGGCTTGGAGACGTTTAGTGGACGTCTTGGACCAGTGCTAGTTCTTCACAATTATTTTTTCTCTTGAATGTAATGTCGTGAGCGTCGACGTCAAGAAGAGGAGTCAAGGAGCAATTGAACCACAAAAACATCTCCGGCAGCGATTTTACCCTGTCGCTCTAATTAGCGTCGCTGACGTAGCTGTATTAGGCCACCTGCACTGGTGGCGACGGTGGTAGTAGAATAGTACAAAAATAACTTCGACGACGGGTAGTAGTTTCCCTGCGTCCGATTATTTTAGCGCAGACGGCAGGAGGTCGGTGTGGTACAGTGGGAAGGTGAAGTATTCCTCGGATGCTGTGCGTGCGTTGTGAACGCTCCATGTGTGGCTCAGCACGGACTTGGCTTTGATCACATTGGTCACGTCATGCTGCTGCAGCCACAATTGGATGTACATTAAGTTCATCCAGCTGTTAGGTGAACTGGCCCGGCGGGTGGGCGCTCGCAGTACATTGACGTAACTGTCGGCATTCCACCTGGAGCCTGAGGTCACCTGGCGCGATAAGTGGAGGTTCCACTTTCCAGAGAACTCCAGCAGTAACTCCCACATGTCCCGGGTGACCGTAGCAGACAATGGAAGGTGGCGTTCGGCCATGAACACTACAGGGTCGTTTATAGTGTTCATGAAATAACCGAAGCAAAACGCAAGCAGATCGGCTACTACTTTTCGAAGACTAGGTGCCGACGCTGTTGCAGTATCTTCCCTTCTGACGAATCCGGGAGCCCCTTCAATGCCACCGCATTCATGGGTGTTCATCATGTCCTCGGCAGCACGAACAATGGAGGAGATCTGGTGTCTACGGTTATTCTTCCACACCGTACTGTGGCCGCCAGAGATCAGCGGAAGATCCTTGATGTTAACGCGGCGCCGCTGTGAGATGAGCGCCGTAGCCGGAAAGACAAGAACTGTTGGAGGGGGTGCAAGTTTCGACCGCGTCCAGTTGACATGGCGAGCGGTAACGTGAACAGCAGCGGTGCCCTGCGCGTGTTAAAAGGGAAGCGCAAACATTTATTGTTTCGAGAAGCCTAAAAATCTGCTTAAACGTACTAGCTAAAAATGGGCAATAGTAAGCTAAGAAGTGCAGGGCGATAGGGAATAATTTCATCTACATGACACGTGCAGATATTGGCGAATGTTCCTAAAGAGCCTTTTTTTAATTCTGTATTGTTAAGGCAATGAAAGTGCGTGAAAGGATAAAAATTCAAGCGTTCCTCTCTTTCTTGCCTATAACGAAGACGTTAGATTCTGATAGACGCGTGGTGAAAACCTAATACAGCATGAATGAAATTAGAAAGTTATGTACTTTTTATAATCGACCGTTAAGTAATACAGTTATATTGAACCCAAAGACACAATCATTAATTACCGGCTGATGTAGCCGCAGTAGGGGAGTTACAATTTTGTGTTGTTTGACTGGTAGAGCCAGATCTTTGAATGAAGACTCTCTCAGCAAGACCTCTGCGTCTTCTGAAGCTGTCAAGATTATGTTATATTGTTCTGAGAAATAGATATAAAATGTAGCATGAGTAATAATGCCACCATTTGATTATCTTTTTCAAGGTGGAAATAAAAGTGTCATTTGTAAATTTTTTATTGTACGTCATATGCAAAGCGTCAGAGGGTTGTATGCGATGTCTGCAACGCCTGTTTAAATGTTTTCTCTCCGTATTTGTATGTCTACCACTCCCCCTCTATAATGCCACTGGTCCTGAGGGGTAATGTAAATAAATAAAATAAATAACTGTCGCGTACTAGATCGTTAGAAAGTGTAAAGGCAATTAGCTTTGCTTGAAAAGGTACGCGAGCTAAAAACAATGAAAAATGTTCCTGGCATCCGCTGTTTCCCCGCGACTTGTTAGTGAAAAAAAAATCCACATATTGTACCGATGGGATGGAAAGACTCAACGGAAGCGGACGTGCGCAGCATCATGTGGCCGGGGTGCGGAAGTTCAGAGGTAGCAGCATTATGGCACAGTGCCCCATGTTCGCTCTCACACAAGGGGTCTCAAACTACCTTCCTAACAAGCTGCCGTGAATGAGGAATTTCCAGTCGGCTTCGCTGCTCAAAAAATGTATTGCAGAGGGGAACCTACCAAAAACAGCATGCCATATATGTAATGATAGGCGTAACGGCTTCATGGCGATGATCTTCAGCAAGCTTCAGCTGGTTTGGCTATCGTGACTGTTACGGTGCCGCTATAGAGATGGGTAATAATGCTTTTTTGATGCGTGCTTTGAAATGCCATGGTGAAAGATGAGATCACATACGAACAGCTAAACAGGGGTGCTACCTCAGCGGCGTAAGGAATGAGAACGACACTCCCTCACCCGAACTGTACACATCTTCACAATGGTTTGCCTCTGAAGCGGAATTCGCCGATGCGTCCAACAAACAAGGAGCTTCAACTCAAACTATCTACAAAGTGTGAAATGTTCGTGCCGGGCTCGAGCAGATGAGCTCTGAAATCGTGATAGCAGAGTTTAAGATCAATTGAGCGCTGTTCAAGCAAGAATCACAGAACATGCTGGAAGCGGATAAAGGGAAGGGCGACATCATCTGCGAGTTTTGCAGCGCTAAGAAATAGTGTTTCAGGAAGGTGAAACCTCGATCCGTTTGGAGTGCGGCAACCTCATACACGTTTTGTCATTCAAATGTCATACAATATTGCATGACATTGCATGCAATATGCACGTCATGATTTTGGATGACATTTGTTAGAGAAGTGTATTATTTTGAAAAATTGAGTGTCCCTTGTAAGACATTGGAATGATAATTGTGGGAGATTTTTATGTCAAACCGTATAAGGTTATTGCATCATATATCTTTTTCAAGCAGGGAAGTAAACGCACAAACGAAAGTTTTTTTTACGGTGCATTCCTTGAACCGCTGCATGGATGAAGCCCGCCCAAGGTCACTGATTGAAGTGGTCAGGAGGAGAGAAAGATTAGACAAAGAATGGAGAGGCGGCGATGAGAGAAAGAAGATAAAAATCTAGTAGAAATGGAAAGACGCCGTTGTAGCCTGAAAGATGGACAGAACATATAAAAACCGCTGGCCAGGAGAGAAAGGAGAGAGTAAGAAGAAAACAAGGCCAGCGGCAGAGGAAGAAAAAATTAGGCAAAAATGACCGGGCGCTATCGCGGAGAAAGGAATGGAATTACTTTATTCTCAAGCACACTAAATGAAGCGGTCCACAGTTCGCTATCAAAGCCGCGAAATCACATGGGCTAGTCTAATTAGTTGGACTTATTTCTTCCCCCAAGAGGCTGCACCTCGCAAGCCATGTCCTCGGTGAGAGAAAGCTCAGCCGAGATTCCGTCTGCGGGCGGCCTGAAAAAGAAAATGTCTGCTCTGACTCATTGCTAAGGGTAATGAAGAGGACACCTGTCGAGCTCGCTAGCATCGCCGTTGAAAAAAAAAAAACATGGTTGAGATCGCTGCCGAGCAATAAGCCGGACGGCGTCGTAGCCAGACCGAATAACGGCAGGCGGCGAAGGAATTGGAGTGAGAGAGCAGCGCCGGCTACAGTGCGTAAGGGGCGAACATTCAACTTCCGTAATTGCCGTCTAGGATGACGTTCCTGCTAGGAAGTCCGCTCTGGAGTGACTACGGCGGAAGTGTTAGCGGGAAGCAGCCCCCGCTGCCGCCGGGCTGCAGGTTAACGCTGATCGTTTTACTGGCGCGATGCGTAGATCGTTTTTTTTTTTGCCCTCCTTGTTGTCCATGCGGTGGTTAGTTCTTAGTTGTTAGTAAGCTTGGCCTCAAAAGTTTCTCAGCTGGCCACAAATAAATATAACTCTATTAAATACAGGAAGTGATTAGACCTACGCTGCGCATGACATCTATTCGTCACTGGGTTCGTCTACCATTAGTAAGATATCTAATGCTCAACGAAAGATTAACGCAAAAACTACGGTACGGTGCGGCCGCTCTGGAAAGCCACCGGTTATGAATTTGAGCACGATGTTTCTTTTGTCTGCAATGAAATTTCTCCCAGAACGCAAAGAATAAAACCTAGCAAATGGCAAGCAAGCGACTGCTCATTAATCTAATTTGCTCATTTTTAATTTCCACAGTGACCTAATTTATTTACTTCCAGTGACTGAAGTACCCAGGACGCGCATCCTCTGTCTCAAATGCATCGCTGGGTCACCAGTGTCACCTAGTGGTCTAAGATGGCGTGTCCGTTTCGCACTACATGGGGTGACGTCTGGCAGCAGCGTCCATGCAGCCATTGAGTTCGCTACCAGAGGCGGCCGCGACGAGGAATCGACAAACCGGGGCGGCTCCTAGCGTATGCCACCACTTTGATAACGAGCCGGAGCCCATATTTCTTTTCTAGATTTTAGATAAGCTCACAGCTCACAGCATGTTGCAAACGGTTGAAAGAAAGTTCAACGTATATTCTCTGACGAACGTCGCTTCTGGCAGGAATTGATAAGGGGACGCAATTTCTTCTTTTTTTTTTTGCGGGCGCTCGTGTTTCCTGGGCACTTTTATCCTCGATGGTGCTTCTTGAGTTTCCGGTAAAGCCTAGTGTGCGTCGCTTGAACAACATTGCTCATCGAAACAGGACCCATATCATCAACACCCACAACCAGAAAGCCTCTTCTAAATGCAGTGAAGAATAAAATATGGCAGCAGTTTGTAAAAACCACATGCGATGCGCAGTCCTAGTAAAAGACTTGATACCAATGTCTTATTCGTTGTTGCAAAAGACAGTCATCAAGGAACCATTAAAGGACAAAGAGCCTTCAAATGCTAGCTGAAGGATTTTTTCTTGCGGTATATAAAGAACCTTGCTGCATGACGTGTGGTTTGAATGCCCGGCTACACGGAGCGCTCAAGAGGCATCATTCCACTACAAACATTCTAATAAGCCGGACAACTTTTGGCGGGTCTTTACGAGACATGTTTACTGCAGTTCTGAAAAGCAGGCGAGCACTTGCATTTCATCCTGTTTCCTGACACTGTTATTCAAAACTGAAACACGTCGTGAAGGGCACAGTCCAAATTAAGATTGGGGCGCATTTAAAAGTAAACCCGATTCAGTTGTCTGCAACAAGGTACTTCTTACGAGCTCGTTTCTTGAATTGTGTTGCACGGACTGAAATGTGCCAGATGGCCTTTGGAGAGGAGGAGGAAGATGTGGTCTTCGGCAACTAAATATTAAGAAGCAGGCGTAGATTGTCCAAAGTTGTGATACTCCCAAAGCTGTGAAAGCACACGCACGTATGCCACCCTCAAGGGTGCGCGAGTAGCAGTCATAGTCATCCGCAGCCCCTCTCCTTACTTGCGTTCTTTCCGTTAATCCGTTCACACCGAGACGAAGCAGGATTTGTTGCAACACATAACTCTCTCGAGAACGCTCACACCTCATATTGCTAAAGTCTATCCGTATTGAGATGGTTTTATTGGCCAGTAGAGAAATGCGACAGTATTCGGGCGCGACCTTTAATACAGCGTCGACCGCGACCTACACAATGAAGCTAGTTTCTTATGCATGTTTTCGGGTAAAAATCTTGAATTAATGTGTTCAGTGCATTGTACACGTACAGTTTGGAGGTTCATCGTAGTCTTTACAGCGCCCTTTACAAAAGGCATCGTTGAAATGCCAGTCATGCCGAAGACACGTTGATCGATAGGGCGGCAGTGAGAACACTTTGGAATGTGCTCTTCGTGGTCACGTAGCAAGGTAGAACCAAATCCAGGGGGCTTGGGGAAATTGTGCGCCATGTTGGGGAGGTGGATGGTTAGGTATTGCTATCCCTTCGCTATTAATCGTGCTCAGCTGGACGGCAGGAAGCCTTGGAATATTGTTTCATGTTAAATGTCCTCACGGACCAATATGTTTGAGAACTTTCTTAATTTATTGCTGGAAGTTATTTTTTGCGGAGATCTACAGTCGCCATGGTTGTGGCTTTTCCGAATAAACGCGCCATGATAATCAGCTTGAAGGACGTTACGAAAGAAATTTGCTGTCAGGAAGTTGCCACCTTATACGTACTATATCTGGTCGTGCATCGATCATTTACCGCCAGTTACTTGGCGAGCGTTGCCTGTACTACGATGACCAAACATTGTCAATGTCTTAAGTGCTCCAAGCTCTGCGAAGGTTAGTACTGTCTATTCGAATGGTGAAACCAAACAAGCAGAAGTGTTTCTGTTCAAGAAGAGGTATAGGCGAGACCATCCTTTGTGTTTCTTAACTTCGCCTTCCAGATTCGCTGGTTTCCTTGCATGAAAATTATTTACTAGAGCCAGGAGCGCAAGCCTATCTTCGAGTACTATCCGTTTCGCTAGAGTGCACCTTGTAGCGCGTTTACAAAGCCTCCGTAGCGGCATGCTTTGTACTATTACGAGAAGAGTGCAGACTACGCAAGTATCTTGTCTCCAGCCAGTGGCATGTATATTTTCCATACCTGATGACTGTGTAGTCTTCGCCGCCGCTCCTGCGTCCTATGTGCGCTTGCCGCCGCAGCCAGTGGCCCATACCCTTGGGTCGCCTCCATTACCCCATGTTGCGGTCGCTGCCCCATCGCAATCAGGAGGACTAGTTCGAGAAGACTGCGGCGACTGGATCCAGGACCACGCGGCCGAGATTAGTTGCGCTGGCCTCTCTAGTAGGCCTCAATCTTGGATTCAGCCAAGCTGGGGGTGCGGCCCCTGTGGGAGACGTTAGACACCTCGTGAGCTATATGGCCAGGTTGCGTTGCTCAATCTCTGTCGACAGTGGGCTTCGGTATGGCTTCGCTCTTGAGTACGTACCTGAGAGTGAGCTCGTCGGAGCTTTCCCTGCTGGCTAGTAAGCTTGCCCTATCGCAAGTTCAGTTCGCTGTCGGAGGCGGAGCCGCCGGTGTTGTTCTTGCGCGTGCCAGGTTCCGAACGTAGCGCGTGGCACATGCGCGCCTGCGCTCCTGAGATCGTATTTTTTTCCCAAGAATAGATGCATGGTGAATAAACGTGGCGGCGAAATTGCCCGGCGGTCATATCAGATACCGGAGGTTTAAAAAATCATCCCTTCATATATGGACCAAACTTTACTCAACTAGAGAGTGTAGTTTAACAAGTGCCGTGCTATGAATCTAGGGATTGTAAAAAAAAGGTAGAGGCTGTATTTTGCGTGGACTTAACTCCTTTACCCCTGGCTCAGCCTCGGATTCGGTAACAGAACAGAGTTGTGTTTCTGTGGTGCGATCTAGAACACGGCTACGGGATTGCTGGCCCGGGCCTTCCATATTTAGATTTCTCAATTAAAAAGATTGTCATGAAGAGTTGGTCTCACGTGCTGGAAGCGCCATGAAAATTAACATCGCTCAACGTGTCACCATCAATCAGGTGAAAATCTTAGTAGTGATATGGTCAGGCCATGTAGATAAGCGCAGTTCGCCACTTTGTGGTCGAGTGTTCATTTTTTTGGGTGGCGATATTAAGCAACTTCCGCCAGGATCACTGTAGCAGCCTTCGCTTCTAGGGAATTAAAAGACTCGCCCAACGGACTGGGACGAAGAAGTAGCGAAAGACATGACAAGCGCTTTTTTAATCTTTTTAGTTAATAAAATTTTCCACCAACTTGTCCTTTCTTCTGCCTTGTTCGTACATAGATGGAGCGAGAATAATTTTCACATATCGATGTTCATCTTAATTACTTTGGGCAATATGTGAGGACATTATGATATCGTTTTCATGCAGTGCAGAATTATTTAATTACATAGACCCGTTTTTTCATTTCGTTGTGATCAAGGCGCCCATGTGGACGTCGTAACATCAACTGTATGCCTTTTGTGCAAGTTTGGGAAGTGTACGTTGTATCCCAATATCTATGATTTCCCCTCATGAGGGGTGATCGTGTTGAACCTTGGATTTCATTAATAAAAGAACCGTGAAAATGAAAAGTCAAGACCTTGGTACCTTTTAGCCATGTCTACAGCCGGATTTGACGGTAAAGATTTCGACCGATAAGGCATCGGTGAAACGCTCTGCCGAAACAACGTGTTTTGTTTTATGCCGTTAATTACCAGAATGGGCTCACATACCGCCTTCTCGCCGCCGGCTAACAGAGCAATGTTTTTTCACTGCCACCAGCTGCTGAGAGCATTAAGTATGTAAGTTTATATTATTCCTTACCGGCCGTGGCGTCAAAGGCTCGAAGAAAGAAGTAACAACAAAAAAGTACAGCCCTGAGCTCTGGCTTCAGTTTTATTGTTCGTGATGCTTTTCAGGGCTTCTAGGCACGACCTATCTCCTTCTTGATTAATTCCGAGTGGACGGTTCCTTTCTCAGGGATTGTGTTTTTGATGAGCACCTCTTAGGTTCCAAAGCGGCCGGACACGGGAGAAGAAAGAGAAACGCTGTATGTATCATTGATATGCAAGGAATGCACCCAGCCTGGCAGCAACATACGTTCGTGCTGCCATAGTGAAGAGTTCATTTCCACGCAACCAACAAAAACTCCATCGCGGAATTGAGTCAACGCACCAGCGTCAAATCATTTTATGCCTGATCAAAAAAAGGCTCTCATGTGGTTTTCTGTTGAACCGTGTTTCTTTGGACGGCCTTCATTTTTAGAAGCGGATGAAATCATTTAAATTCTCCTACTGGGAAAGTACCGGCCTAATAGGGGCACTCTTTTGGCACTTTGAATATCTCGCAAGATTTTGTAAATTATTTCTCCAGGCATTCATAACGGCAACACCACAAGCTAGACGCAAGGGAAGAAACTGAGATGGTAACTCACCGTGCAAAGGGTACTTTGTCTTGCAGTACGGGAAGTCTCAAACCAATAAGCAAAGACGTTACATTGAAAAATGTACAGAAGGCACTATGGTTCTCACCGAATAGGCTCTGCTATATGTATGCGCAACTTGCTCAGATGTCAATACAAAAAGGAGGACTTGTACTGAGACCCAAAACTGAACTGGATGCCATAAAATTTACTTCTGCCCATCCCTTCTTTTTGCCATTGCTCTTGTCTGCGTTATAAGTTTATGCCTCTGCGCCTGCTTCTCCAAGAATGTGCATTGAATGATCTCAGAGAATGTTTCATATTTGCATTTTGAGCCTGGATGGAATGCGATGCCAGATAGCATTCTTTTCTTGCTGTATGTCATAACAAGAAGAAAATGGTGAGACAGCGAATGTATATTTTTCGCTATTTCCTCTCATAAGTAGTGTCAGTGACAGATAGTGGTAAATTTTTGAGATTTTATGATCTGTTAGGGGTTTGCATTTTGTAAAAGCAGAACAAATTGAGAAATAGAGGTGGTCATAAAAAAGTAGGAAGCTTGGAGATGTCTTGTGGACGTCAAAGAGCAGTGCTAGCTCTGCTCGTTTATTTATAGTCTTGAAAGTAGTGTCGCGAGTGTCGACGTGAAGGAGAGAAGGCAAATAGCAATCGAAGAGCAAAAACCTCTCCCGCAGCGATTTTGCCGTCTCGCTCTAATCTGCGCCAGACACGTAGCTGTATTCGACCATGTGTTGCTGGTGGTGGCAGTGATAGTAGAATAGTACAAAAGGGATTTCGTCTACGGGTAGTCAGTAGCCTCCCTGCGTCGAGGTATTTTAGTGAGGATGGCAGGAGGCCCGTGAGGTACAGTGGGAATGCGAAGTATTCCTCGGATGCTGTGAGCGAGTAGTGAACGCTCCATGTGTGGCTCAGCACGGACTTGGGCTTTGATAACATTGGCCAGGTCGTACTGCTGCAGCCACCACTGGACATTCTTCAAGTCCTTCGAGCTGTTTGGAAAAGCAGGTTCTGCGGGTGGGCACTCGCAGTACGTTGACATGATAACTGTTGGCATTCCACCTGGAGCTACAGATCACCTGGAGCCTTATGTGGGGGTTCCACTTTCGGGAGAAAAGTACCCCGTTGATGTCCCGGATGAACGTAGCAGACCATGGAGGTGGCGTTCGGCCATGAACATTATTGCGTCGTTTATAGTGTTCACGAAATGCCGGAAGCAGAACATAACCAGAGCGGCTACTCCGTTTCGGATACTCTGCGCCGACGCTGCAGGAGTATCTTTGCTCCTGCCGAATCCGGGAGTCCTCTCAATAGCACCGCGTTCATTGGTGTACATCATGTCCTCGACAGCAGAGGGAATGGAGAAGATGTGGTGTCTCCGGTACTTCTTCCATGCGGTTCTCTGGCAGCCAGGGAGCAGCGCGAGATCCATGATGCCAGCGCGGCGCCGGTGTGAAACGAGTGGCTTAGCCGCAACGACAAGAACTGTTGGAGGTGGTACAACGTTGGTACACGAGCTTAACGTCCAGTTCGTATGGCGAGCATGAACTTGAGCACCAGCGAGGCCCTGCGCGAGTTGAAAGCAAAGCGTAAACTTTTAATTTCTTGAAAAGCCTGAAAATCTGCTTACAAGCCTTAGCTAAATGTGGTAAATTCTAAGATGAAATTCTAAGATGAGAATTTCACGGCGATAGAGATTATTTTCAACTAGATGACACATGCATGTATCGGAAATTACGTTTACAGAGGTGCTTTTAACTGTCTGTAAAATTAAGGCAGTGAAAGCATGCCCGAAAAGATCGCTAATTCATTCGTGCCTCTTTTACCGCCATATAATGCAGACATGTTAGATTCTTATAGATGCAAGGGGGAAAAGGCTATCATTGAATGAATAACACTCTCAAATTATGTTTTCTTTTTATTCGAACACTCATTGTTGGAGTTATACTCAACCGAAAGATAAACTCACTTAATTACCGGGTGATTTAGCAGCCGCGCGGGAGTTCGGATTTTGCAGTTTTTGACTGGGATGGTCAGGTTTTAGAATGAAATATCTGGCAGCATCATTTCTGCGTCTGCTGAAGCTGGCAAGATTACGTTGTGTAGTTTTCAGAATATTATTTCAGATTACGTTGTGTAGTTTTCAGAATATTATTTCACAAGCTTAATTTCCTAAGCTGAAATAAAGCTCTGGTCTGTAAATTTTTTATTGTACATGATATGCAGAGCGTTAAGTGAATAATGCGTTGCAGTCTGTAATACTTGTTCAGTTACTCTTGCGTGCTCGATCATTTGTGATAGTCTTGGCGGTGGGCTTTACGTGCAAAGGCAGGCAAGCTAAAAAAAGAAAATTTTTTCTTGTATCTTCTGTTTCAGCATGACATGCACGTGAAACAAAAAAAAAACCTCACCAATTGTATCGAAGGCACGGGAAAGCTCATTGGAAACTGTTTTGTGCAGCAGCAAGAGGTGAGGGTGCATAAGTTCAGAGGCCACAGCATTATGCCAGAGTGTTCCGTATTCGCGCTCTCACGAGAGGTCTGCAACCACCTTCCTAATTAGCCGCTGTGCTTAACGCATTTCCAGTGGGCTTCGCTGCTCAATGAATGTATTTTGCAGGGGAACCTACCAAAAGCTGCATGCCGTATAGCTCATGAGAGGCGTAACGGCTTCATGTTGATTTACACTGGGAGAAAGTAAACTAGCGTCAGCGGGATTAGCTATCGTAACTGTTACGGTTCCGCTTTGGAGCTAGGTTTTTAGCCTTTTTTGTTGCGTGCTTTGAAATACCATTGTGACAGCTGAGAATGACATACGAAGAGCTAAGGTGGTGTGCTCTATGTCGAAACCATCTACCAGGTGTGAAGCGTTCCTGCTGGGCTCGAAACTATGAGTTCTGAAATCATGATAGGAGAGATTAAGATCACTTGAGTGCTGCTCAAGCAACGATAAGATAAATGTGCGGCCAACTTCAGGAATTAATGCCTTTCGAATGAATGACAACATGCTGGAAGCAGATAACGGGAAGAGCAACATTCATCTGTGTGTTTGGCAGCGCTAAGTAATAGTTAGTGTTATAGTAATGTGAAAGTTTGATCTGTTTGGCGCGTGGAAATGAGTAGAAACGAAACAGCACATCGACGAGACGAATTAGCTAAACGACCAAATTAACGACCTGTTTGTTTCTTTTTGCGGCGGAAGCTGTTATATAGAGCACTCCTTGAGCCGCTGCGTAGATGAAGCCCGCCCACAGTCGCTTATCAAAGTGGCCAGGAGAGACACATTAGATAACGAATTTAGAGGCGGCGATTGGAGAACGAGAAGAAAATTAGGCAGAAATGTACGGACACTATTGTTGTTAGAGAGGCGGAAAGAAGATATAAAAACCACTGTTTCCCATCTTTGGGTGGCAAAATTTAAATTGCCCCAGGGCCACGTTTTTTATGGTATTATTGCGATTACACCTGCGACAGAGTAGTGGTTCGGGAGAGGCCATTATTCTTTTTCGTTTTATTTCCTCAACATACTAAATACGTCAAGGAGAGAGCAACAAGAAAACAAGACGGGCGATTAAGGAAGAAAGACGACAAGCTGCGGGTGAAAATGACGTAACGCTATCGCGGAGAGAGAGAGTGAACTATTTGAGCATGAAGTGCTGGCAATGATGCGGCCCGCCGCTCGCTATCAAAGCCGTGAAATCACGTGAGCCAGTCTGATCAGTTCAGCCCCCCCCCCACCCCCCCTTCCCCCTAAGCGCCTGCTGTTCGCAAGAGAAGTCCCCGGTGAGAGAGAGCTCAGTCGAGATTCCCTCTACGGGCCGCTGGAAAAAGAAAATCTCTGCTGTAACTCATTGCTAAGGGTTATGCTGAGGACGATTGTCACCCTCGCTAGCCTCGCAGTCGACAAGAGCCATTTCTGTTCGTCGCCGACCGGTAAGGCGAACGTCAGCGTAGCCAGATCGAAGATAGGCAGGCGACTGAGTCATTGGGGGAGTGAGAGGGCAGCGCCGGCTACAATGCGTGAGGAGAGAATTTTCAACTTACGAAATTGCCGTCACGGATGACGTTGGTGCAAGGAAGGCCGCTCTGGAGTAAGAGCGCTGGAAGCAGCCGCCGCTGCCGCTGTGCTTTGTTCTATTCTGTTAGTCAGCTTTGATCTGGTTGCACGGATCACGAGTGTCTCGGCTGGCCACATATAAATATAAATCTATTAGCAGCAGATAGTGGTGCTGTAATTATAGCTACGCTGGGGTTTACATTTGTTTATTGACCACTGTTTTCGTCACTCATTAGACAGATGTCAAGGAAACGATGAGATGAAAAGTACGACACTGTGCGGTCGTTCTGGATAACGACCAGTTATGAATTTGAGCACGATGCTTCTTTTGTGTGCTATATTAGAGTCATGAACTAGCTAAATTGCTCTCAGAACGTAAAAAATAAAGCCTATTAAATGGCAAGCAACCGACTCCTCATTGATATAACATCCCGTACTCAACTGATTTATAGCTCATCGGGGATTTAACGTCCCAAAGCGACTCAGGTAATGAGGGACGCCGTAGTAAAGGACTCCAGAAATTTCGGCCACCTGGGGTCCAATTCACGAAACGCCGTGCACAATGCATGTCCGAGCTTAACTTACTATCGGTGACAGAAGCGCCGAGGACGTGCAGCCTCTGGCTCAAACGCATGGATTTGTCACCAGCGTCACCTAGTGGTCTGAAGATGGCGTGTCCGTTTCGCGCAGCAAGGGGTGCTCGTCTAGAAGCGCCTTCTCTGCCCCCATTGGGTTCGCTGCGATAGGCGGCCGCGACAATGAGTGGACAATCCGGGGCGGTTCCTAGCGTAGCCACAACCTACATTTATTTTGTGAATTTTAGAATAGATCTCAGCTCACAGCATGTAGGGAAAGATTTAAAACACAGCTCGTATATTCTTGGACGAAAAGGTAACGCAGGAATAGATAAGGTGACACAATACACAATATCTCGTTTTGCGAGCGCTCGCGCGTCCTGGACACTTTGATCCTCTATAGTACCCCTCGAACTTCAGTTGAAGCTTAGTGTGCCTCGCTCACCGACATTGCTAATCGATTCAGGCCACATAACATCAGCACCCACAACCAGAAAACCTCTTTATAACGCAGTGTAGGTTAAAGTTTTGGTGATAGTTTGAAGAAACCACGTGCGATGCAGAGTCCTGGTAAACGTCTTCGTCCCAAATTCTTATCTGTTGTAGCATAATGCAGTCGTCACTTAACTATTAAAGCACAAAGTGCCTTGAAATGCTAGCCGAAGGTTTTTTTATTGAGGTATATAGAGACGCCTACTGCTTGACGTGTGCTTTGAATGCTCGGCTACACCGAGAGTTCAAGAGCCATCATTTCGTTACAAATAATTGCAGTAGCTGGAAGACGTTTGGCGGGGCTGTACGTATCATGTTTACCGCAGTTGTGCAAAGCGAGGGGCACATTCCTTTCATCCCCGTTCCTGACACTGTTACTCAAAACAGGAAACAACCTGTTCATGGCACACACAAAATTAAGATTGGGGAACATTTAAAGGTAAGCCAGATTCAGTGGTCTGCAACAAGGTACTTCTTACGTGCTCGTTTCTTCAAGCACCTGGCTATGACAGACATGTACCAAATGGCCTTTGGGCAGGAGGAGGACGATACGGTCTTCTGTAACTAAATATTAGGAAGCAGGCGTGGATTGTCCAGAGAAAGATATGATACACCTAAAGCTGTGAAAACAAACGAACGTCGGCCACCTTCTAGTGTGCACGAGAAGCACTGATAGTCATCCACAGCTCCTCTCCTGACGGATTCGTTCCCTTTATGCACCTACACAGAGACAAAGCCGGATTTTTTGCAACACGTGACTCTTGCGAGGACATGCATACCTCTTATTGCTGAAGTCTATCCCATTTGGGGTAGTTTTATTGGCCAGTCAGCAAATACGGTAGTTTTCGGGAGGGACCTATAACACGGCTGAGAGAGAGTAACCACCTGAGAGTGAGCTCGTCGTAGTTTTCCCTGCTGGCTGCTAAGCTTGCCCTCTCGTAAGGTCAATTTGCTCTCAGAGGCGGAACCCCCGGTGTGGCTCCTCCGTGCGCCAATGTCCGAACGTTGTTGTTGTTAGCCTATCAAAAGATGGCACATACCCACACTGGGGGATCGGCCAAGAATCGGGTGGCTATTCACCTGAACGCAGTTAACAAAAAGGAAAAGCACGTGGCAGCGCAACACCGGTGAATTCTTCCTCATAAACAGAAAAGAGATGAGAGTTTTGATTTCAAAATTATAAGAATAATAATAAAGAGAGGGATTAAATAATAATAATTAAGTCAAAATGTAATAATTGATAGAAACGTTTGGAACACTTAGCAAGGCAGTCGGTGAGATTCTATCAGGAAATTTAGAACAGCGGTACAAACAGATCTGTGGCTGAACACAAATGTGGTGGCGCCAAATGATAGCAAGAGCGGGCTGCTCAAACTAAGGCCAAGATGCTGCAAGGGCTCCTCCAGCAACCTTTTCCTCAGAGAGTTGTATCGGCGACAATACAGCCAAAAATGTTCTATAGATTCAGGCTCACGGCAAAATGCACAAAGGGGAGAGAGCGCCAAACCCGACTTGTGTAAATAGAAATTTAGAGGGGGGATGCGGCAGCGCAGTCTCGTTAGTGATACTTCAAGCTGCCGAGAGCAACAAATTTTCTTGTTCCAATAATATTTAAGGAGCTCATAATCCGCCGATGTTAAAATTGATGTGTCTTGCGTGCTTAAAAACACACGTCGCCGAAATCTAGATGCTGTAATATAGGCTGTAGCCGGGATGATTGGCAACACGGGGCCGCTGAGGGAAGCCTTTGCGAGATTGTCTGCAATCTCATTTACTGTCACACTGCTGTGACCGGGAACCCATGCTAAATGAACAAGGCTCAAATGCGGAGGAAGTAGGGATAAGAAAGTTGTTAAAATGGGACCGTCAACTTGTGCAGCGAGGGACGAACACAAAGATAAAGAATCAGTAATTACTGCAACTGCTGTAATAGAGGGGTCTAGCTTGCGTAGAGCAAGTACAACTGCTTGAAACTCTGCTTGAAAAATAGGGGTGAAATCTGGAAGACGCAGTGAAAAGGACCAGTCTAAATGAAGGCAAAATATTCCCACACCTGCTTTTTCATTGCATTGCGATGCGTCAGTGGCTATTGCTATATCTGTAGGTAGGGTCCTCAGATGATCTTCCAGAAGACCATTAAGAATACTCGGTGGCAAAAGTTTTGCATTTTTTGGTAATATGTCGTCGAAAACAATGTGGATAGCGGGCCCATTGCGAAGCGCAGGAAGGATATCATAAATGTTTACATCTAATGGCTGAAGTAATCTTTTTGCACAAACACTACCTGAGGGGAATTGAAACGAGACCAGGGGACACCAAAAAAGGAGGTCGGCTGAGAACAGAAAATGATTTGGGAACGGTGGAAATGGGATTCATATATCCTGAGGTAAGTTTGCACAGTTAAAAATTGAAGTCGTGATAAGAGAGGCGGAATGCGGGCTTCAAGGTACAGCACATTGATAGCCACAAATTTTGGAAGGCCGAGGCACATGAGAAGTGCTTCCTCAACACGGATGTATGGCCAAGAAACGCGGCGGTGAAATGGGCCGACAGTGATATAAGACGACCGAGGTTTAAAAGAATCATTTCCTTATACATGAACCAAGGTTAACACAACGCGAATGTTCAGTTTAAGAGGAGCCGTGGCATGAATTCAGGAAATGTAAAAAACAAAAATTAAAGTAGGGGCTGCATTTTGCGAGGACTGTTAAGCTCCTTTACTCTGGGTCAGACACAGATTTGGTACCAGAATGACGATGAGTTTTGGTGGTGCGAGCTGGAACACTGGTGTCTGATCGATGTCCCAGACCTCCCATAGATAGGGTTCTGAAATGAAAATTTCTGATGCTGACCTGGTGACGCGTGCTACAAGCACTGTAAAAGGCAACATAGCTGAACGATTCCCTATCATTCACTGTGAAATCATAGTAGTCTTACGGTCAGGTCATGTAGATAAGCGCAGTTCGCCACTTCGATATCGCGTCTTCTTTTGCGGGGGCGATTTTCGGCAAATGAGGCCGGGATCGCTGTCCTAGCGTTCGGTTCTAGGTAATTAAATAGCCTAGCCCATCGGTCTGGGACGAAGAAGTGCAAAAAGACATGACGAGCGCTTTTCAGTCGTTTTATTTATTAATGTACCACCAACTAGCGCAGTTTTCTGACTTGTCCGTATTTAGATGGAGACAAAATAATTTTCACCTCGGAATGCACTTCGTAATCATGCCTAACAGTTTGCGAGGACAGTATATCGTTTACATTCAGTGCTGTTTACTGTACTCTTTAACAGTGTCGGAAGGAAAGAGCAGTTTTCAGTGGGCAGTAAAACATTAAATATGGTATGGGAAAACACCTACTTACGGCTGATAGTTACAGCAAATATGGACCACGGGAGTGAAATAACTAGTAGAATAAGAATGGGGTGGAGCACATTTTGCAGGCACTGCCATGTGATGATTACCAGTTTACCAATATAACTCATGAGGAAATTGTCTAAAACTCTATTTTACCGGCACTCAGCTACGAGACGTAACCATGGAGGCTAACGAAAAGGGCTGCATTTAAAATAAGGGTTGTGAAGCCGGCTCTGGATGCAAAAATGATAGATGTAGATACGAGGCAGGAACGGATCAGTATAAATGAGGGAACAAAGCAGCGTAATAATGCCCTAGTTGAAATGAAGAAGAAATGTGTACGGGAAGCACACATAATGCGAATATCAAAAAATCGATAGTTTCTTAAGGTAATGAAATGGATTCTGAGGGAAAGCAAGCATAGCAGGCGGCGCAAGAGAGACAGGTGTGCTGATGATATTACGAAGTTTGGAGGGAGGTAGAAAGCTGAAATTCAGTGCAGCGCCCTACCGGTTCCTTGATCCTTTATAGCGCTCTTTTGCACCTTTCATGTCGCCCTTGGCCTCTCTGAATAGGAGCGGTGTTATCCCACTCCAAAAAGAGATAAAAATCAAAAGAGAAAAAAATGCAGAGAAAAACACTGCTGGCCACTGACATTTCAGTGTACCAAATGCAGCACAGAGAAAAATGCACCAATTTTCGCCTCAAACCTTATTTTCCGACTCAGATAGTCCCTCTCGAGCGCTGCATTTGAAATTTCACTTTCTGAACTTCGTTGCCGTTAAGGCCGTAGAAAATAGGAAATGATCGTGTTAAACTGCGAGTGGCCTTAAGCGACGCTTGTGACGTGCAGAAGCCGCTGTGACCTCAAAATAGTGTCAGGCGGCTGAGAGAGAAATCCAGGGCGGATTACACTCACTGGTTGCATTCCATTTTCTCCGCATCGCTCAGGCATACTGCTTCAGAATGCAGGGACAGTTGTGGAATTTCCCGCAATGTAATATGGGCAGTTGGTTTACACTTAGAAAAGAACAATGATGCGTGCACCTTCAAGTCCAACAATAAACATATATAGTGACATCATAAAAAATGCTGAAAATATCGTCACCGGCTACAAGCAATAGCCCAAAGGTACGGAATGACAGAACTGAACGCCGTCTTGAATTTTCAAAGCGCGTCAGAGGGCACGTTGCAGTGGCGGCTGCCATTTCCACACAGCTCGTCGAGATATTTCCAGCATGTGCAGGGGCCAAAGCAGAGAGCCATGAAAGAGAGCGTCTTCCTCCGCAAGGCTTTACTTCCTAGAGAGAGCATCAGATGATCGTGAATGCAAGTCCAGTCTGAAAGCTTTTAAAGCCAAGAATAAGACTATGCTGTGCACCTTGGGCAGAGACCGCTCTAGCAGAGATTTCACTGTGTCGATCTTGTTTGTCCCGGTGACGTATCAGTATGCGCCCACATGTTGTAGTGGCAACTGTACTCGAAGAATAGTACGCAAAGGACATTGACTACGAGTAGTAGCCTCCTTTCGTCGCCGTATATAAGCGCAGACGGCAGGACGATGGGAATGCGAAGTATTCCACGGATGCTGTGAGTGCGGAGTGAACGCTCCATGTGTAGCTCAGCACGGACCTGACCTTGATAACAATGGCCGGGTCATACTGCTGCATCATTGGACGTTCAAGTTCTTGCAGCTATTACAAAAACTGGCTCTGCGGGTGTGTGCTCGGAACACGCCGACGAGATAAATTTCTGCATTCCACCTGGAGCCAGAGGTCACCGGGAGCCATAAGTGGAGGTTCCACTCTCTGGAGATCTCGAGCACTACCTGGTACATGTCCCGGGTGTACGCAGCAGACCACGGGAGGTGGAGTTTGGCCACGAACACTATTAAGTCGTTTATAGTGTTCATGAAATACCGGAAGCAGAACATAACTAGAGCGGCTACTGCTTTTCGGATACTCGTCGCCAACGCTGCTACAATATATTTGCTTCTGACGAATCCGGGTGTCCTCTCAGTGGTACCGCGTTTATGGGTGAACATCATGTGCTCGGCAGCACAGGGGACGAATAAGTTCTCGTGTGTACGGTGCTGCTTCCATGCCGTACTGTGGCAGGCAGGGATCGGCGGGAGATCCGTGATGTTAACGCGGCGCCGCTCTGAGACGAGCACCGTAGCCGGAAAGATAAGAACTGTTGGAGGTGGTACAAGCCTGGTCCACGAGCTTAACGTCCAGCTCGCTCGGCCAGCAGAAATGTGAACACCACTAGGGTCCTGCGAGTGTAAGAACAAATGGCAAGCCTTTGTTGTCACGAAAACTATGCTAAAATCTGCGTACGCGCCTTAGCTGAAAACAGGCATTGATACATTGTGTAGTGATATAGGGATTACTTCCAGCTCTGTTAGGAAGACCAGGGAGAGAGAGAGAGAGAGGAGGACATATCATAGACGAATGCTGCTATCCTCTCAATGTGGTCTTCCCATTAAGGCTACATCCAGTTTACAGAAAAAATGAGTCACAAAGTAGCCCAAGTTCAAGGTCTGCTCAAGTCGAAAAATGTGATTGTAAGAAGGTATTCCACTGTTCAAATTTTAAATACCATTGTCCGTCTCTGTTGCGTGCCCAAGGCTACAGGACATCCATAGGTGCTCTAGTCAGGCTTAGAGGAGTTTCAAAAATTGTCGTTTGTTGTTGTCGTTAAAGGTTACTCCAAAGGTCGTAAAGTGAAGCAGTGCTTACTGCAAATGGTTTTATTTAATTACTACCTACAATAACGACATTGCGAAAGCGCAAGAATGTTAGTCTGCGAGAGTTTCTAGTGTGTGCGCGCTGGCGCCACGGGTTGACGCCGCCGAGCGGTACACAGCAGTTTAAAGAATCGTGGTGGTGGTGCCCGATGGCGCCACTTGTCCACTAGGTGGCCGAAAACTCGGTATCTCGGGAGTCGAGACCATGTCTCTTACTTCAGTTGCCACATGACCTTACGTGCCGTCGTGCGCCACTGCGCAGAGCACACGTGAGATTAATAATAATTGGTTTTTGGGGAAGGAAATTGCGTATTATCTGTCTCATATATCGTTGGACACCTAAACTTTGCCTTAAGGGAAGGAATGAAGGAGGGAGTGAAAGAAGAAAGGAAGAGGTACCGTAGTGGAGGGCTCCAGAATAATTTCGACCAAATGGGGATCTTTAACATGCACTGATATCGCACAGCACACGGGCGCCTTAGCGTTTTGCCTTCATAAAAACGCAACCACCGCGGTCGGGTTGGAACCCGGGAACTCCGGATCAGTAGCCGAGTGCCCTAACCACTGAGCCACCGCGGCGGGTACACGCGAGTTTGAAAATTGGTTTTTGAGGAAAGAAAATGGCGCAGCATCTGTCTCACATATCGGCGGACAGCTGAACCGCGCCGTAAGGGAAGGAATAAAGGAGTAATAATAACAATAATTGGTTTTTTTGGGGGAAAGGAAATGGCGCAGTATCTGTCTCATATATTGTTGGACACCTGAACCGCGCCGTAAGGGAAGGGTAAAGGAGGGAGTGAAAGAAGAAAGGAAGAGAGAGGTGCCGTAGTGGAGGGCTCCGGAATAATTTCGACCACCTGGGGATCTTTAACGTGCATTGACATCGCACAGCACACGGGCGCCTTAGCGTTTTTCCTCCATAAAAACGCAGCCGCCGCGGTCGGGTTCGAACCCGGGAACAAAGGAGGGACTGAAATAAGAAAGGAAGAAAGAGATGCCGTAGTGGAGGGCTCCGGAATAATTTCGACCACCTGGGGATGTTTAATGTGCACTGACATCCCACAGCACACGGGCACCTTTGCGTTTCGCCTCCATCGAAACACTCGCGGCGGCTGCGCTTTTATAGAGGCAACACGCTAAGGCGCCCGTGTGCTGTGCGATGTTAAATCCCCATGTGGTCGAAATTATTCCGGTGCCCTCCACTACAGCATCTCTTTCTTCCTTTCTTCTTTCACTCCCTCCTTTATCTCTTTCTTTACGGCGCGGTTCAGGTGTGCAACGATATATGAGACAGATACTGCGCTATTTTCTTTCCCTAAAATCCAATTATTATTGTTATTAGCGGAGCGCCCAAACACTGAGCCACCGAGGCGGGTACACACGCGAGATTAAAAGTAAGTTTCCGGAAATACGGCACTTTGTTTATGGCAACATAAAATGGGTCAGCACTCCTGCATTCCTGCAGCGAAGCAATCAAGGCATAGAACGTATTAGACCGCTAATTTTTGTACTCTGTATAAAGTTTATGCAGTGAAAGCATGTGCGAAAAGGTCGAAAATTCAAACGTGCATTGTACTGCAGACTTGTTAGTAGCTGGTAGATGCGTATAGAAACGACTATTATGACACGAATAAAATTAGCAAATTATGTTCGTTTTTACAAATAGTGCATAGTAAGGCGGTAAAATAAATCAAATAAGGAAGTCATTTAACTACCGATGATGCTACTGCAATAAGTGCGATAAAAAAATTAGCTGCGGTTCAACTACTGGTGAACCTGGTTAGAGAGCGAGTGAAAGCTGGGGTGTATCGGGCACGTAGACGTGGTTTTTTTCTCTGTAACGTTGAGTGTGTTCCGTACACTGGATGAGCAACGCGCCCATTGTGCCAGGTCTCGGTTAAATTAATGACTGATCGCGAGAGGTTGGTAACAAAATGAACGCTGTGGCCTATTGCTGCAGTGGCGCGTGTCGGCCACTACGTTGTCAGCGCTAATGCATGCAGCCCAAATCTCTCTCTTTCCCCACCGCCTCGTACCTCAAAGCGCGAATGAAGCGTCCACTGCCCCAGGGAGCCAGTTATGCGCCTCCCTTTTCTCAAAATCATCGGAGTCTTGAACGCTGATATCGCTAACGCCAATGAACATAAAGAACGCCGATGGTCTATAGCTTCAGTGCCGCGTTTCTGCTACAACGTTGTGAATGCCAACGCATGCAACGCACATCTTTGACAACCACTTTCAGTTACGAGGTAGTCATAGGAGGCGAAAGGTTCCCCGAAATTGCCACTACTGCCGCGTAGCTTAAAGCGCGACTGAGGTGCCCACGTCATAATCTCATTATTTTTGTGTATTTGACCTTTGACCTTTGAAATTGACCTTTGACCTTGCTTTTTGTCTTTGATGTGCATGGGTAGCATGTGGTAGGACACCATAGTTATGCCATGGTTTAGTCTTGGTTTGACCTCTGGCTCGAAGGTCAAAACCGCAAGCACCGCGAAATCGTTACGAGGTAGCGTAGTGAAGCTCTCCCTTCAATATGCATGCTGTTTAACTGGGAGAGCTAGGTTTTGGAATGGGAAGTCCGCAGCATGATTTATGGATTTGTTGAAGCTGTTAAAATTACGCAATATATCTTTGCTGAAATAAATTGTCAAAAGCAGCGTATGTAATAATTTCAGGAAATTATATTCTTTACCAAGCGAGGAATAAAACTCTCTTTTGCAAATTTATTGTGATATGCAGGGTATTAAAGTTCAGGTGTGATGTAGCCTGTAGCACTCGTTCGATTACTCTTGTCTGCTCGATCATTTGTGAGAGCCAAGGCGATGCTCTTTGCGTGCTAAAAAGCAAGGCGAAAATAAAAAAAAATGGCAGTAGCTTAGCTCAGATATGCCGGATACACGTAGCGAGAGCTGCAGTTCCTCCTTGATTACGCATGTTGTCGAGCTTGCTGTTGTGACCATAATGTTAAGCATTGAAGAAGTATTCGGTGAAACAGATTGTTTGTTTATTCAGTTGTTGTGACAGACATAAATACTGCCCGATGATCGGTAAAGCAACACGCAGTTGTCTCAATTCGGCCTACACAGTATTTAGACTGGTTGGTTTCTCTGAGATACACAGCGTCAATGGTAGTTCCCCACTGTGTTGTCTGAATGCGAGGATCGCCAGCTCCATACGAAGCGATTTTGATACACCGAGTCGTATCACCTCAGCTTTTACACACACAGCTGCACATACGCAGTTTATCCACACGACCCCAAACACGGCCGCAGCGGCGGCAGAGCTCTGACGTAATGCGCAGCGCACCTGCTGCCCTTCTCCGGTTGCCGCGCATGCGCATTCACGCGCGGAGCCAGCGCGGCTCCTCGTGCGGCGGCGGTGGCTAACTCTGACGTCGTGCGCCTCGCACCTGCTCCTCCTCTCTGGTTTCGCTCATGCGCAATATCGGCCTCTCTGGCTGACAGCGAAACGCTCTACTGGGTAGCGTAGTGTAGCTCTCGCTAGAAAAATTCCTATCAGTAGTTATTCGGTATGGCACCCTCGTGGAAAAGGAATCTCGCGAACTGTTTTGGTGGCATGGGAGTCCTCGTTGGAAGTGGATGTGCGCAGCAGCAAGTGGCGAGGGCGGGAAGATATGCGTTAGCAGATATATGTGACCGTGTTCCGTATTCACGCTCACGCAAGGGGCTCAATCCACCTTCCTACAAGCCGCCGTGCATGAGGCATTGCCAATTGGCTTCGCCGCACAACAAATATGTCGTGAAAGGCAACCTACAAAAAGGTACATGCAGTATAGGTTACGAAAGGCGTAACGGCTTCATGGCAATCGCCTTGGGAGAACGAAAAAAAATTAGATGTCCAGAAAGCTTCAGCGGGCTTGGCTGTCGTGACTGTTACGGTGCCGCTATGGAGCGAGGTTTTTAGGCTTTTTTGCCGCGGCAATCATACCAATGCCCCTGATCTCTTACGCGGATATTACAAACCATCTACGCCTCTACAGAAGGGTACTCCTGGGATCCGCCAAGCATCTCGACAGAACCGAAGAGTGCCACCTTAGATGGCTCCAATATCGGTCTTTCTTAAATCCTGCCATACTAAAGAAGTGGACCCCTACATTCACGGGCAGGTGCAAATTCTGTGGGCAGTATGCTGGCCTATACCACATGGTGTGAGATTTCCAGTACAATACACATATAGCCGTTATAAGCCAGTCAACTATGGAGGGCTGGGAGGTGGCCTTGTCCAGCTCGGACCTGGAGGCCCAGCCTGCTCTGATCCAGAAAGCACTGGCAGCAGCGGCGGCCAATGGCGTCCCGGAATAGGGACTGCAACCCAGCGCAACAACAATCCCCACCTCTCATTCCCAATTTCATATAGTGCAACAATAAATGTTTTCTGCTCTTCCCAGGCTTTTTCGCCGCGTGCCTTGAAATGCCATTGTGACGGCAGAGAATGGCATACGACAAGTTTGGCTGGTGTTAGGTTCTAGCAGGAATAGATCTGGCGACAATTTGTTTTGCCGGCGCTCGCAGGTCTGCTTATTTTCTCCCCGATAGCAAATCTCGAAGTTCACTTGAAGCCTAGAACACCTCGTCTGACCGACTTTGCTCCCAGAGAGCCTCTTACATAAATTATGGTGGGAGTTTGAAGAAACCACATGCCAGGTGCAGTCTTAGTAAAAGTATTCAAACGAAAGTCATGTGACTTGTCGCGTAATGCAGTCTGCAGGGAACCATTAAAGAGAAAACTGCATTGAAATGCTTGAAGATTTTGCATTGAAGGTTTCTTCCCGTGGTCGAGAAGTTTGCTGCTTGGTGTGTCCTCTGAATTCTCGGCTACATGCAGCGTTCAAAAACCATCATTTCGCTGCAAAGAACTCTGTGGTCTGAAGACTTCTGACGGGGACTGTACGTGGCAGGTTTTTCTGCAGTTCGGCAGTGCGAGCGAGCGCTTTGATTTCATTCAGTTTCCGGGCACTATTACCCAAGAGTGGAAGCTTCCTGTGGAGCATAGGGTCGAAATGAATATTCTAGAGTCCCTCACAAGGGTACCCGATTAACTGGTTTGCAACAAGGTACTTCTTGCGTGGTTGTTTTATCAAGCACATGGATCGGGCTGATATGGGCAAATGTCCTTTCGGTAGCAGATGGACGAGATGGTCTTCGGCAACGAAATATTATGAAGCACGCGTGGATTGTAAGATAAAGGTCTGATGCACCTAAAGCTTTAAAAGCATACGGACGTATGACATGCATTGGGTGCACGAGAAGCAGTGATAATCGTCCGCAGCAACCTCTCCTCACTTCCGTTCTTTCACTTGAAAGCGTCCACACAGAGACGAACAACGATTTGTTGCAACACATGACTCTTGCGAGAACGTGCACCTATAACACGGCATCGAATGCGGTCTAAAACAGTGGAGCTAGTTTCCGATGCAGCTCTTCTTTAAGATTCTACAATCAATATGTTCACTGTCTACGTATAGTTTGGAGGCTAATCGTCCCCTGCGCAGCGCCCTTTGCATAAAAAGGCGCACTTCTCGGTGTTGAAAAGCCTTTCACGCCGAAGAAACGTTGATAAACAGGGCCACAGTGAAAACACTTTTGAATGTGCTCTTTGGGGTCGCGTAGCTGGATTAAACGAAGCCCAGGAGGCTTAGGGTAATGCTGCACTATGTTGGTGAGCTGGATAGTTACGTATAACTATCAAAGTCGCTAATCACTCTGATTTAGAAGGCAAGGATTATTGGAATACTGTTACAAGGTAAGCGTCCTGAGCGAGAAAAAATAATTTCACATTTTATCAACTTATTCCTTCAAGATATTGCTTGTAGAGA
The DNA here is from genome assembly GCF_052857255.1 of Amblyomma americanum. NCBI lineage: Eukaryota > Metazoa > Arthropoda > Arachnida > Ixodida > Ixodidae > Amblyomma > Amblyomma americanum. Next base: position 121,692,765 of record NC_135500.1, read on the forward strand.
TCAACTTTCGTCATGGTTGGGGTTTTCTGAAGACAAGCGCCATGGTAAACAACGTGAATGACATTATGAAAAAGATTTCCTGTTGGCAGGTTATTTGCCGCCTTATACATATTATGGCTGGTCGTGCATCGATCATTTACAGACAATGAACTTGGCGAGCATTGACTCGAACATCGTCAATGTCCTAAGTGCACCATGCTCAGCGAAGCTTAGTACTGCCTGTTCGAATGGTGAAACCCCCGAATAACTGCTCCGTGACTACCTGATTTGTACTATTACGAGAAGACCGCAGACTACGCAAGTATCTTGCCTCGAGCTAGCTGCGTGTATTTTCCATACCTGATGCCTGTGTAGGCTTCTCCGCCGCTCCTGCGCTCTATGTGCGCTTGCCGCCGCAGCCAGTGGCCCCATCCGGAACAGGAGGGCCGGTTCAAGAAGACCGCGGCGACTGGATCCAGGACCCCGCGGCCGAGGTGCGGTGCTCGGGCCTCTGCAGTAAGCCTCGATCTTGGATTCAGCCAAGCTCGTGGTGCGGCCCCTATGCGAGACGTTAGATCCCTCGTGAGCCATATGGCCAGGTTGCCGTGCTCAATCTCTGTCGGCAGCACACTTTGGTCTCTGTCCGCATTGCGTTTGGGTATGGCTCCGCTCTTGAGTACGTACATGAGAGTGAGCTTGTCGTAGCTTTCCCTGCTGGCTGGTAAGCTTGCCCTCTCGCAAGGTCAGTTCGCTGTCAGAGGCGGAACCACCGGTCTTCTTCCTCCGCGCGCTAAGATCAGAACCTAGCGCGTGGCACCTGTGTACCTGCGCTCCAGTAGACTTTTTTTTTCTTAGTATAAACGTATGGCGAATAGCCGCAGCGGCGAAATATAGGCCGACGGTCATATAAGACGAGGGAGGAATAAAAACTGATGCCTTCGTATTTGCAGGCAAGTTTAGATGATTTAACATGAGTAATTCGAAGAATCTATGCAACGTAAAAAGAGAAGGCAGGGGCTGCATTTTGTGAGGACTCTGAAGTTCCTTTACCGTGGGCCAGCCCCACATTTGGTACCAGAAGGCATTGCTTATTGGTGTTGCGATCTGGAACACGGCTGCGTGATTGATGTCCCAGGCATTCCATATTGAGACTTTTGAACTGATGCTTTGCAAGGACAATATGATATTTTTACATTCTATGTGCGATTATTTTTTGCACCGACACGTTCATTAATTTTGTTGTCATCAAGACACCAAGGTAACCGCATGGACGCCGAGACATTCATAGATTTTCTTTTGTGCAGGTTTCGGCAAATGCGTATTCTATCCTAAATGGTACGTTTTTTCCTCCCTAGACAGGATCACCTCGAGCCTTGAATTGGAATAATAAATGATGGAAGGAAAATTAGTCATTTTTGGCCGCGAGTAACGTCTCCAGCGGGATTTTAAGAAAAGCACCTCGTGCTATCAGTCATAGGTAGAATGCTCTGCCCGAGTGAGTTTTGTAAATTTTATGCCGTAATAATCTTGCGACTATGACTACCTAAAACAAAGGCCGATTTTCGCTGGAGACACTGCGAGATGCGAAATTCTAAGTTATTAAATTCGTTACGCTTTACAGCAAAAAAAAGAAACAATACAGTTTGTTTTTAAGCACATGTATTGTGGTGAAGGGCTCTGCGACGAAGGCCAGTATTTTTGGCGTGCGAAAATATTGACCTTGCTGCATGACATTTCAGTACGAGCCAACGGCGCGATGCGACAGTGCTTTTGTTGGATTAAGCAGCACTATGTAAGCAACATTTGGATAAGCATTTGGATAAGCGGCAGGTATTCATCAATTAGCTTACACGCTTCTGCAGACCGTGGAGCACTACATTCTTGGCGCCTGCTAACAAAGCACTGTTTCTTATGATATGCCACTTAGAGTAGTTAGTTGTTCAAGCAAGTTAACAGCATGTAGGGCAGTGACACGAAAAGGCACATGACGCCACGGAAATGTATCTTGTTCCGGCTACCGCGACAACTAAGCGGCAACTTGATCGCTGCCATCATCACGCAGACTACGTAAATTGCCGCCCATTCTCCCAGCCCAGCACAACACCACCATGGTGGCATATTAGCCTAGTTCTTAGAAGTAAATTTCCGCTCGAGTTATTGTCTGCCGGTCGTTAAATATAATTTGCGTTTCTTTTTAAACAGCGATAGCAATTTCTTCGGCACCCACAGCAGCGAGTAGTACCATAGCCACGTAAACTACTGGCAAATAAAGTGTTCATGCTTACAAATTGTCAAAATAAGCTCTAAGCGACTTCTGAACAGGCCGGATTGCCACATTAAATCACCAGAAAAATGTCAGGAATATCAGCAAAAAGTTAAACTTTGAGTAAAAGTTAAAAAAGTCAGTAAAAAGCGAGCAACGCTCCGCGTGCTCTTCACGAACGCGTTTTTATTGCGCAGTCCCTTCCTTAAAATTCAAAAATTCATTTGCAAAAAAATATTTTCCGATAAGTACCGAATATTGAGTTCTGAAATAAACGCTGAAAAAGATCACCGACTTTTCAGAAAATAAAGATAAAGAAGTGTAACCCCTGGCTATAGCTCGCTGGCTATAGTGTCAAAAGCAGGCATAAACAATCAGAAAAATGAATATATATATATATATATATATATATATATATATATATATATATATATATATATATATATATATATATATATATATATATATATATATATATATATATATATATATATATATATAGAGAGAGAGAGAGAGAGAGAATAGGAAATATAAAGTATGGCTTTGAAATCTCACTGGTACTTTATTATCAGTGCAGCTTGTCTTTAGTTCTAGGAACGATATTTGCTCTAGACCTCCATAACGTGCTGCACGACTGAATTTTTGATGAGTACCGCTTATTTTCCAAAGCCGCGGGACTCAGGAGGAGTAAGTACAACGCTGTATAAATCTTTGAGATACGAGAAATATACCAAGCTTGGCATGACCGCGCGCGCGTGCTTCGGTAGTGAAGAGTTCTTTGCTTTCCTACAAATAAAAAAAACTCCTTCTTGCTATTGTATCAGAGCTCCTGCGTCGAAGATCACTTTTATGCCTGATAAAAAAAAAAGGCTGGCATATTGTTGCAAATCATGAAAGTCAGTGGAGAAAGGAAGCATCCGTACAATAAGCGCGTGTTGTCCATATATCTCTCAGGAGAAGTAATTCCGCGACCTCTGTTCCCTTTTGCCCCGCATTTTTTGTTACTACCTTCATCGTGAGAAGCGGAAGAAATCTTTTACGGCCGCTCTGGAACACACACATTCCTTCTCTCGTGAAAAGTGTCCATAAATACAAGCCCCATTTTCTTAGGTTACAGAGGCAAAGGTTCAATCACGGATGAAAGGGAGGACCGACCACAATAGCGCCCGCACGAGCAAACTGGGCGCAGTGCACTGCAACACGCTTCGAACTCTCCAAGCTGGCCAAAAAGTTAGCTGCCCCATCTGCCAGGCGCTGTTTGAGGGATAGAAAAATTGCAAAGGCTTCCTACTGGGGCTGGCAGGAGCGCCAAGTCCCCAGACTGCGCCAGTTGTAAAACTGCTGCCGGCCGATTTCGGACTGCTGTCGGGAGCCCGATTTTATCTTGTCGGAAAGATTTGTTTCAGCAGCGGTATGTTTTTTTTACCATTATTTAAGTCTTTCCTGAAGCGTATTGATAGACTGTATCAATTATTTCTCTAGCGCATTGTAAGTGAATAACTAAATTAGAACAGAAAGAAGAAAATGTAAACATAAACTCCCAGCGCGTAGGTTGATTTTTGTCTTGCAGTGCGCAAACGGTTGAAGCAACTAGCAAAGAGGCTGAATTCAAAAGCAAGCACAGAAGCCATCAAGATTTTCTGTGAATACGCTCTGCAATAGGAATAATGCGGGATGCTCAGACTGCAGTAGAAATAGGACGCCTCAAGCTGAGGCCCAAGAGTGGATAGGTGATCGTATAGTTTACTTCTGTCCGTTCCTTCGCCTTGTTTTGATGTCTCGTATCTGCGTTTCAATTCCTCCCCCCTCCCCAACTGAGTCTGTGTCTCCAAGAATGTACATGGAGTGATCCCAGCGAATATTTCACGTTTATATCTGAAGCCCGGCACAAATGAAATGTCTGATACTGTGTTATGTTGCTCTATTATACGCCCGCGCTAAGGCAGGATTACTTTGAAGAACGGAGAGTGGGACTTAGTTGAGATTCCCTAATGTCCCCGGTATTTCATAATAGGCTTAGAATCTTGATTTTATACCGAGACGGTGTTTTCCAACCAGCGAGCAGAAGAGCGCAAAAGGTAGTGCTCCTTAATAAGATAGCAATTTTTCCTTGCTCTCATGTAATAATACTAAAATTGGGCGGCGGGAAATACATGCTTTCAATCTTCTTGTTTCCTCTCGCCGGGAAAGTTAAATCGCGTAATGGGATACTTTCGTAATTTTATGATTTGTTAGGGGTACATATTATGTAAGAACAGATATAACTTAGAAATAGAGACCCTCATAAAGTAGGCAGGAAGCTAGAATTAAACTCTTCCTCGAAAGCTGGAGGCTCTAAGTTAAATTAGTTACTTAAAAAATTAGTCATCTGGTTCTTTTGAACAGTGCTCCTAATGGATATGATTGCGCCGCTGCATGTATTTTGAACGATCTCATTTCTTAATTTGGTGTTGCAAGATTACCAGCTGGGTGGGTGTACAGTGTCGACATATTTTTTAGCAACAGAACTATGATTCTTGATAGGTATGAGTGTAAAAGGTAGGTTCTCTTTCTTTGCTTGTACGTTTGTTCTTGTTACTTTATTTTCTGGCCGGGCATGTCAACCACATATTGCTTCGGCTTGTCCCATGCTTTAAGCTGCATTATATTGGAAAGACGAAGATTGTGCGATATTTGCATTTTACTTTTCTATAGAGACGTGAACTGCTTTGTCCGCATAGGAGCATGCATGCTCAAGAGCAAAGATACACAGTGTAATGCGCTATGATTTATTGATAAAATGTAAAAATACAAATAAATGTGAGCAATTAATCTATTTGACATAATGCTGAGTTTTAATGCGCATTAGCAGAGGACTGCATATATATATATATAAACAAAAATGAATTATCTCTTTTACACTTGGAATAATACTCGCTGAATAGAACCGACTATCGCATTTTGAAATAAACGCTTTAGAAAATCCACTCCAATATCAAATAAAGGAAATGTTAAACCCTTAGCGGCTATGGAAAAAAATCGTTGTACTAAGTGGTTGATTAAAATATTAATAAAAAGGAAGAAACATTTTTGCTAGCCCCGGCATCTGCCATCGATACTGAAGCACCTGAGCTGGGGCAGCGGAAATAAAGGACAGCAGGCAGAATGGAGTAAGGAAATGAAAGAGGCGAGGGGACAGGAAGAGATGATAGGGGGAGATGTAATATACACAAACTATTTACACAATAAGAAATGTGTCCAGGTTGTGCGCGTGATTAGTTCATTTTGGAGGAATTAAAACACACCCGCACAGCACTATGTTGGCTACAACAGCAGTGGGGCATCCACTTATTAATCGTTCAAGGTAGAACTCGCGTGAGCGTTCGGTCACTGCGTGTAACAACCTGGCGGAGAACAGACGGGACGTCAAGCCCGTGTCCGAGGAATGCACGGAGGCTCACCAAGGTTCGCTCACTGGTGCGCGCACTGCCCTGCAGCCATAATAGCGTCTTGAGGGAGTCTGGTAGTATGCCCAGCGCTTTATAGGCCGCAAGCATATCACGACGAGCATCGGCGAACGCCGTACAGTGAAGGAGCAGGTGTTCTAGTGTTTCCGCAGCACCGCATCCGTCGCACACATCATTCGTCGCGATTCGACACGCTCCCGTCGTTCCCCGGGCCACACGCAGCGAATGAAATTTACACAATAATAAATATGTACAGGTTGCGCGCGTCATTAATTCATGATGAGAAATTGAAGATTGGATTTTGGGGAAAGGAAATGGCACAGTATCTGTCTGTCATCCCGGTGGACACCTGAACCGCGCTATAAGAAAAGGGATAAAGGAGGCACTGAGAGAGGAAAGAAAAAAAGAGGTGCAGTAGCGGAGGACTCCGGAATCATTTCGACCACCTGGGGATCTTTAACGTGCATTGACATGGCACAGCACACCGGCGCCTTTGCGTTTCGCCTCCATCGAAACGCTGCCGCCGCGGTCGGGATAATGATGAAGCAAAAATTACTTTTTTAAAAAAGCAAATGGTGCAGTATCTGTCTCACATATCTCGGTGGACACCCGAACCGCGCCGTAAGGGAAAGGAGGCAGATGGTAGCGAAAGAGGAAAGAGAAAGAGATGCAGTAGTGATCTCATCGCCCGCCGACCAGAAAGCGCTCATGGATCGGGCTTTATGGGAAGCACTAGCCCGTGGACTGCTGGAGCAGTAGGGGACCACCCTGGAAGATTTTTTTTCGCCTAATAAAGTTTTTTCCATCCATCCTTCGTCGCACAGTACACGGGTGCCTTTCCGTTTCGCCTCCATCGCACCGCGGTCGCTGCGGCCGGGTTCGAACTCGAGAACTCCGGCTGAGTAGCGGAGCGCTCTATCCACTGAGCCACCGCGGCGGGTCTAACTACTAGGGCCAATAGCTTCAAATGGGAAACAAAACCGTCAGTTGGCTTATGATGGGACGAATATCTTGAAATGAGAATGTATAGAATCAAACCGACAAACCGAACTAGTGATATAATCTATGTAGATATGAAAGTATCGTTTGTACGAAGAAAAAGTGTGGTGAAGGTTTGATGGAGCAGCATGTATTTTTTTCCGCGAACATATACATAAGCCCTTGCGTTTACTTGAATAGAGCTCTAAGACCCAGTCTATTTTAATGCCCCCCAGACTTTTATAGCTTCTCGAATAGACAACATTCTAGTAGAGAAAAGTTTGATCCTCCGGTATAAATGTCATTTCGGAGGTTTGAGAAAAAAATCATCATAGCGGCCACATTCCATTTTCCGCCCACTTTATCGAACCGTTTTTCTCTCAGCAGTGTCTTCTAGCAAGGCCACGATACTCAGACTCCCAAATATAAACGGGTATGCTGAAATGCATGCCTCAAAGAAACTTTATTACCACACCAAGTGCCGAAGCCTCTATTAATCACTTTGCGAGCCAAGCTAACCTCAAATAAACCGGCCGTTGGCTTAGCCCCGAAGGATAGTCCCCTTGGCCGATGTTTCCGTTTAGCATAACTGATCATAACATCTATTACCTCCATCCACCGTCGCTTTTTCGTCGCCTTGCTCAAGCTTCACACAGTCCAGGTGAACGTATTAAGAGTGAATTTTGCTCGTGGATGGTAGTGGTAGTGGGTTTACTAAAATAATAGTAAAAAAGAAGGAAAACATTTTTGCTAGCCCCGGCATCTGCCATCGATACTGAAGAACCTGAGCTGGGGCAGCGGAAATTAAGGACAGCAGGCAGAATGGAGAAATGAAATGAAAGAGGTGAGGGGACAGGAAGAGAGGATAGGGGGAGAAGTAATATATACAAACTATTTACACAATAAGAAATGGCTACAACTGGAGTGGGGCGTCCAGTTATTAATCGTTCAAGGTAGAACTCGCGGAGCGTTCGGTCAATGCATGTAACTACCTGACGGAGAACAGACGGGACGTCAAGCCCTTGTGTTCGAGGAATGCACAGAGGCTCACCAAAGTTCGCTCACGAGTGCGCGCACTGCCCTGCGGCCCCAATAGCGTCTTGATGGAGTCTTGTGGGATGCCTTGCGCCCTATAGGCCGCGAGCATATCGCGACGAGCATGGGCAAACGCGGCAAAGTGAAGGAGCAGGTGTTCTAGTGTTTACACAGCACCGCATCCGTCACGCACATCACTCGTCGCGATTCTGTGACGCACCCGTCGTTCCCCGGACCACACGCAGCCAATGCGAGCGCGGAGGATCATTGCACGTTGTGACCGTGTAAGTGCGCGACAGCCGGTGATACTGTCAATGCGCTCACCTCCTGCGATGCGTGGGTCGGGGTGCTGCTTTCGGAGATGGTCGTGGATGGCCGCACGCACGTCTTCCAGCGCAAGGGGCAGATCGCTGGCAGGTAGTTGGTGTGCAGCGGTCGTGAGGTCGTCAGCTACTTCGTTGGCGGCGATGCCGCAGTGACCGGACACCGACTGTGCACGCACGGCACATCCTCTCTGCGCGAGGCGCTCGATGCGCGAGCTAATTTCCCGCACTAGTGGGGTACCGCGGCCGTTAGATTGCAGGCGGCTGAGGGCGGCGCGGGAGTCGCACAGCAGAGTACTCCTGGGCGGCAGACGGCCGAGGGTGAGCAGCAGGTCCAGCCCGAGCCGGATCCTCATCAACTCCGCTGTGGTGGAGGAGCCCAGGAAGGTTGCGTATTGCTGGCTGTGCAGTCGCAGGGCGGGGATGGTAGCCGCCGCTGCAAGGGAGCAGTTGTCGCGGGCCACTGAGCCGTCGGTGTACACGAGGAGATGGTCCCGGAGCCCCTAGTGTATGACGGCTCTGGCCAGCTGCTGCACAGCACAGAGGGGTGTGCTCCGCTTTCCCGCAATGCCGACGATCTCTCGCTGTACCTTCTAGGCAGCAGGCCAGGGCGCGCAGGAGCCGTAGGGGGGGGGGGGGGCTTGTGTCAATTGCTCATACTCGAGCAGCGCCGCGCCCATTCGTGAGCGCGGGTGCGAGCGCATACGATGCAGCAGCGAGCCGCCGTCCGGTGCGCGGTGAAGCCGGTCGATGTGATTCAATGCCCTGCGCGCTGCTTGGAGCTCAAGTGGCCACGCACCTGCCTCGGCCAAAGTTGCGGCGCACTGCGAGTTTTTGGGCAGGCCTAGGCACACGCGCAGGGACTTGCGGTGCTGAAGCTCGAATTTATTCCAGCACGGCCTGCGCACCGTGACGAGCGGCAGCGCATAGAGCACCGCCCCCAAAGCTGCGGCATTGTATAGACGCAGCGTGGCTTGCTGGGCGATGCCCTGGCCTCGAGCGGTGAGCTTGTGCACGGCGGCGGTGATCCTCTTCATCTGCAGACAGGCCTTGGTCGCCGCGGGGCGGAAGGAAAGGCGCCAGTGGATGTCCAGGCCAAGGTACCGCACCGATTTACGCCAAGGAATCGGAGTCCTGTCCAGTGACAGTGGCGCAAGGCCGTGCAAGCTGGCATCGATTGCGGTCATGGCTCCCTGAAGGCACCCCCGCACGCTGAACGCCTCGCCCGGTGGTCCCCGGCACCACAGAGCTATGTAGTCTGCATATATGGACATTTTCACATGGTGTCGGCCGCTCGTGGGGAGGGAGGCCGGCACCACCGACATCGCCTCATTAAACAGAAATGGTGATAAGACAGAGACCTGCGGCACGCCCATGTCCACCGGGCGAGGCTTGGAGATCTTGCCCCCTACTCGTACCCGCATGGTACGCCCGCTCAGAAAGCCATGAACGTATCGCAAAAGGCGCCCGCTCACACCGGCCCCTTCAAGCACTGCGAGAATTGGTGCACGGTGAACGTTGTCAAAAGCGCCCGAGACGACCAGTTGTAGCAGAATCGCAACCTGGCCTGCCGCCCTGGCATGCTCCAGCGCTGTAACAACGTCCGATATACAATCAGCCGTGCACCGCATCCCACGGAAGCCCGTCTGCCGCTCGTCAAACAAATCAGCCTCCGCAGCCCGCTCGTTCAAACGCTGCAACGCCATATGCACCATGAGCTTACCTGCCGCCGATGTTAAAGCAACTGGCCGGTATTTGCTCAGCTCCGTAGGTGGGCGCCCTGCCTTTCGGATGGGACAAACGACCGCAGTTCGCCAATCCTCCGGTAGCTCCCCGCGTTCCCACACCAGGTTGATCTGCTGCAGGAGGATCTGTCGTTGCTGCGCATTCCGGTTTCGCAGCATCTGGTATGTCACCTCGTCCGGTCCGGGCGCAGAGCGGCGGCGGCAGCGCTGCAGCGCATTGTTCAGTTCCGCCGAGGTGAACGGCGCATCACAAGGACCTTCAGAGGCGACGGGCGAGGGTCTGGTGTCGCTTCTGGGGCTCTCAGGAGCAGCTATGTTAGCTGTGTTTGCGGGGCTGGGCGGCACGAACGGATCGGCAAACCGCTCTGCCAACTCTTCAAAGCTGAGCTCGCTAGATATTGCTAAGGCAGCCAGCGGTTGACGATTTGCCTGCGGTTCGGCGATGCGCCGCAGGGTGTCAAACAGCCTCCGCGAGCTGACATCTTCTTCCATCCTTTGGCATAGTCAAGCCCACTGCCGGCGGTATAGCTTGTTGGCGTGGCGCGGCGCTGCCGCGTCCAAGCGGTTGTAGACAGTCCAGTCGGTGGCTCTGTCAGTCCGTCGTGCCCGTCACTCTGCGCGATCTCTCTTCTCGCTGAGATTGAGCAGCTTCATATCAGGTGTGGGCTGCCCTGCCATTACCTCTGCTCGTTGGGTGGCTGCGAGAGCGCTTCGGGCTAGACTTGAAAAGAAATCTGCGCCAGTGGCCGCCGTCTTGTTGACCGCCCGCCTGAACGCACTCCAGTTGGTAATGGAGTAGGCACGTTTGGGGCGCGCCTCCAAAGCAGTGGGTTCGATTAGGATGGAGTAATGATCCCAGTCCCTGAGAGATGGTGATCGGCGCCATAATCGTGGAGCAGTATTAATTTCTAGGACATTTCCGGGCGCTCTGATTTTTCATTTTTTTATACGTATAATTAATTAATTCGCGACAGGCTTAATTCTGTGTTTCCCTTTGCGTCCTAGTGAATGGAAGAACCTCAAAACATAAGAATGCCATATAAATGCTTCTAGAGGTGCATATTCATTTCTTACCGCCCCGTTTGCTCTGCTCTATGCGTTTCGGCTTTCCCTCATGTCGCTGAAATCGCACTGAGAGCAGCAAGAGATGGCGTCGATAATGGTGGTGGTAGTGGTTTTATAAAAGTAATAGTAAAAAGGAAGGGAAAGATTTTTGCTATCCCCGGCATCTGCCATCGATACTGAAGCACCTGAGCTGGGGCAGCGGAAATAAAGGATAGCAGGTAGAATGGAGAAATGAAATGAAAGAGGTGAGGGGACAGAAAGAAAGGATAGGGGGAGAAGTAATATGTACAAACTATTTACACAATAAGAAATGTGTCCAGGTTGTGCGCGTGATTAGTTCATTTTAGAGGAATTAAATCACACACGCGCACAGCACAGTGATGGTTACAACTGGATTGGGGCGTCCAGTTATTAATCGTTCAAGGTAGAACTCGCGGAGCGTTCGGTCACTGCGTGTAACTACCTGACGGAGAACAGACGGGACGTCAAGCCCGTGTGTTCGAGGAATGCAGAGAGGCTCACCAAAGTTCGCTCACGAGTGCGCGCACTGCCCTGCGGCCCCAATAGCGTCTTGATGGAGTCTGGTAGTATGCCTTGCGCCCTATAGGCCGCGAGCATATCGCGACGAGCATCGGCGAACGCGGCACAGCGAAGGAGCAGGTGTTCTAGTGTTTCCACAGCACCGCATCCGTCACACACATCACTGGTCGCGATTCCGTGACGCACCCGTCGTTCCCCGGGTCACACGCAGCCAATGCGCGCGCGGAGGATCATTGCACGTTGTGACCTTGTAAGTGCGCGACAGCCGGTGACACTGTCGATGCGCTCACCTCCCGCGATGCGTGGGTCGGGGTGCTGCTTTCGGAGATGCTCGTGGGTGGCCGCACGCATGTCCTCCAGCGCAAGGGGCAGATCGCTGGCAGGTAGTTGGTGTGCAGCGGCCGCGAGGTCGTCAGCTTCTTCGTTGCCGGCGATGCCGCAGTGATCGGGCACCAACTGTGCACGCACGGCACAACCTCTCTGCGCGAGGCGCTCGATGCGCGAGCGAATTTCCCGCACTAATGGGGTACCGCGGCCGTTAGATTGCAGGCGGTTGAGGGCGGCGCGCGAGTCGCACAGCAGAGCACTCCTGGGCGGCGGAGGGCCGAGGGTGAGCAGCAGGTCCAGCCCGAGCCGGATCCCCATCAACTCCGCCGTGGTGGAGGAGCCCAGGAAGGCTGCGTGTTCTTGGCTGTGCAGTTGCAGGGAGGGGATGGTGGCCGCCGCAGCAAGGGAGCAGCTGTCGCGGGCCACTGAGCCGTCGGTGTACACGAGGAGATGGTCCTGGAGCTCCTCGTGTATGACGGCTCTGGCCAGTTGCTGCACAGCACAGAGTGGTGTGCTCCGCTTTCCCGCAATGCCGACGATCTCTCGCTGTACCTCCGAGGCAGCAGGCCAGGGCGCGCAGGAGCCGTAGGGGGGGGGGGGGGGGGGGCTTGTGTCAATTGCTCATACTCAAGCAGCGCCGCGCCCATTCGTGAGCGCGGGTGCGAGCGCATACGCTGCAGCAGCGAGCCGCCGTCCGGTGCGCGGTGAAGCCGGTCGATGTGATTCAATGCCCTGCGCGCTGCTTGGAGCTCAAGTGGCCACGCTCCTGCCTCGGCCAAAGTTGCGGCGCACTGCGAGTTTTTGGGCAGGCCTAGGCACACGCGCAGGGACTTGCGGTGCTGAAGCTCGAATTTATTCCAGCACGGCCTGCGCACCGTGACGAGCGGCAGCGCATAGAGCACCGCCCCCAAAGCTGCGGCATTGTATAGACGCAGCGTGGCTTGCTGGGCGATGCCCTGGCCTCGAGCGGTGAGCTTGTGCACGGCGGCGGTGATCCTCTTCATCTGCAGACAGGCCTTGGTCGCCGCGGGGCGGAAGGAAAGGCGCCAGTGGATGTCCAGGCCAAGGTACCGCACCGATTTACGCCAAGGAATCGGAGTCCTGTCCAGTGACAGTGGCGCAAGGCCGTGCAAGCTGGCATCGATTGCGGTCATGGCTCCCTGAAGGCACCCCCGCACGCTGAACGCCTCGCCCGGTGGTCCCCGGCACCACAGAGCTATGTAGTCTGCATATATGGACATTTTCACATGGTGTCGGCCGCTCGTGGGGAGGGAGGCCGGCACCACCGACATCGCCTCATTAAACAGAAATGGTGATAAGACAGAGACCTGCGGCACGCCCATGTCCACCGGGCGAGGCTTGGAGATCTTGCCCCCTACTCGTACCCGCATGGTACGCCCGCTCAGAAAGCCATGAACGTATCGCAAAAGGCGCCCGCTCACACCGGCCCCTTCAAGCACTGCGAGAATTGGTGCACGGTGAACGTTGTCAAAAGCGCCCGAGACGACCAGTTGTAGCAGAATCGCAACCTGGCCTGCCGCCCTGGCATGCTCCAGCGCTGTAACAACGTCCGATATACAATCAGCCGTGCACCGCATCCCACGGAAGCCCGTCTGCCACTCGTCAAACAAATCAGCCTCCGCAGCCCGCTCGTTCAAACGCTGCAACGCCATATGCACCATGAGCTTACCTGCCGCCGATGTTAAAGCAACTGGCCGGTATTTGCTCAGCTCCGTAGGTGGGCGCCCTGCCTTTCGGATGGGACAAACGACCGCAGTTCGCCAATCCTCCGGTAGCTCCCCGCGTTCCCACACCAGGTTGATCTGCTGCAGGAGGATCTGTCGTTGCTGCGCATTCCGGTTTCGCAGCATCTGGTATGTCACCTCGTCCGGTCCGGGCGCAGAGCGGCGGCGGCAGCGCTGCAGCGCATTGTTCAGTTCCGCCGAGGTGAACGGCGCATCACAAGGACCTTCAGAGGCGACGGGCGAGGGTCTGGTGTCGCTTCTGGGGCTCTCAGGAGCAGCTATGTTAGCTGCGTTTGCGGGGCTGGGCGGCACGAACGGATCGGCAAACCGCTCTGCCAACTCTTCAAAGCTGAGCTCGCTAGATATTGCTAAGGCAGCCAGCGGTTGACGATTTGCCTGCGGTTCGGTGATGCGCCGCAGGGTGTCAAACAGCCTCCGCGAGCTGACATCTTCTTCCATCCTTTGGCATAGTCAAGCCCACTGCCGGCGGTATAGCTTGTTGGCGTGGCGCGGCGCTGCCGCGTCCAAGCGGTTGTAGACAGTCCAGTCGGTGGCTCTGTCAGTCCGTCGTGCCCGTCACTCTGCGCGATCTCTCTTCTCGCTGAGATTGAGCAGCTTCATATCAGGTGTGGGCTGCCCTGCCATTACCTCTGCTCGTTGGGTGGCTGCGAGAGCGCTTCGGGCTAGACTTGAAAAGAAATCTGCGCCAGTGGCCGCCGTCTTGTTGACCGCCCGCCTGAACGCACTCCAGTTGGTAATGGAGTAGGCACGTTTGGGGCGCGCCTCCAAAGCAGTGGGTTCGATTAGGATGGAGTAATGATCCCAGTCCCTGAGAGATGGTGATCGGCGCCATAATCGTGGAGCAGTATTAATTTCTAGGACATTTCCGGGCGCTCTGATTTTTCATTTTTTATACGTATAATTAATTAATTCGCGACAGGCTTAATTCTGTGTTTCCCTTTGCGTCCTAGTGAATGGAAGAACCTCAAAACATAAGAATGCCATATAAATGCTTCTAGAGGTGCATATTCATTTCTTACCGCCCCGTTTGCTCTGCTCTATGCGTTTCGGCTTTCCCTCATGTCGCTGAAATCGCACTGAGAGCAGCAAGAGATGGCGTCGATAATGGTGGTGGTAGTGGTTTTATAAAAGTAATAGTAAAAAGGAAGGGCAAGATTTTTGCTATCCCCGGCATCTGCCATCGATACTGAAGCACCTGAGCTGGGGCAGCGGAAATAAAGGATAGCAGGTAGAATGGAGAAATGAAATGAAAGAGGTGAGGGGACAGAAAGAAAGGATAGGGGGAGAAGTAATATGTACAAACTATTTACACAATAAGAAATGTGTCCAGGTTGTGCGCGTGATTAGTTCATTTTAGAGGAATTAAATCACACACGCGCACAGCACAGTGATGGTTACAACTGGATTGGGGCGTCCAGTTATTAATCGTTCAAGGTAGAACTCGCGGAGCGTTCGGTCACTGCGTGTAACTACCTGACGGAGAACAGACGGGACGTCAAGCCCGTGTGTTCGAGGAATGCAGAGAGGCTCACCAAAGTTCGCTCACGAGTGCGCGCACTGCCCTGCGGCCCCAATAGCGTCTTGATGGAGTCTGGTAGTATGCCTTGCGCCCTATAGGCCGCGAGCATATCGCGACGAGCATCGGCGAACGCGGCACAGCGAAGGAGCAGGTGTTCTAGTGTTTCCACAGCACCGCATCCGTCACACACATCACTGGTCGCGATTCCGTGACGCACCCGTCGTTCCCCGGGTCACACGCAGCCAATGCGCGCGCGGAGGATCATTGCACGTTGTGACCTTGTAAGTGCGCGACAGCCGGTGACACTGTCGATGCGCTCACCTCCCGCGATGCGTGGGTCGGGGTGCTGCTTTCGGAGATGCTCGTGGGTGGCCGCACGCATGTCCTCCAGCGCAAGGGGCAGATCGCTGGCAGGTAGTTGGTGTGCAGCGGCCGCGAGGTCGTCAGCTTCTTCGTTGCCGGCGATGCCGCAGTGATCGGGCACCAACTGTGCACGCACGGCACAACCTCTCTGCGCGAGGCGCTCGATGCGCGAGCGAATTTCCCGCACTAATGGGGTACCGCGGCCGTTAGATTGCAGGCGGTTGAGGGCGGCGCGCGAGTCGCACAGCAGAGCACTCCTGGGCGGCGGAGGGCCGAGGGTGAGCAGCAGGTCCAGCCCGAGCCGGATCCCCATCAACTCCGCCGTGGTGGAGGAGCCCAGGAAGGCTGCGTGTTCTTGGCTGTGCAGTTGCAGGGAGGGGATGGTGGCCGCCGCAGCAAGGGAGCAGCTGTCGCGGGCCACTGAGCCGTCGGTGTACACGAGGAGATGGTCCTGGAGCTCCTCGTGTATGACGGCTCTGGCCAGTTGCTGCACAGCACAGAGTGGTGTGCTCCGCTTTCCCGCAATGCCGACGATCTCTCGCTGTACCTCCGAGGCAGCAGGCCAGGGCGCGCAGGAGCCGTAGGGGGGGGGGGGGGGGCTTGTGTCAATTGCTCATACTCAAGCAGCGCCGCGCCCATTCGTGAGCGCGGGTGCGAGCGCATACGCTGCAGCAGCGAGCCGCCGTCCGGTGCGCGGTGAAGCCGGTCGATGTGATTCAATGCCCTGCGCGCTGCTTGGAGCTCAAGTGGCCACGCTCCTGCCTCGGCCAAAGTTGCGGCGCACTGCGAGTTTTTGGGCAGGCCTAGGCACACGCGCAGGGACTTGCGGTGCTGAAGCTCGAATTTCTTCCAGCACGGCCTGCGCACCGTGACGAGCGGCAGCGCATAGAGCACCGCCCCCAAAGCTGCGGCACTGTATAGACGCAGCGCAGCTTGCTGGGAGATGCCCTGGCCTCGAGCGGTGAGCTTGTGCACGGCGGCGGTGATCCTCTTCAGCGGCAGACAGGCCTTGGTCGCCGCGGGGCGGAAGGAAAGGCGCCAGTCGATGTCCAGGCCAAGGTACCGCACCGATTTACGCCATGGAATCGGAGTCCCGTCCTGTGAAAACTTGTTTTCATGAAAGAAAATGGCACAGTATCTGTCTCACATCTCGGTGGACACCTGAACCGCGTCTTAAGGAAAAGGATGAATAAGGGACTGAGAGCAGAAAAGAAGAAAGTGGTGCCGCAGTGGAGGGCTCCGGAATAATTTCGACCGCCTGGGGATATTTAACGTGCACTGACGTCGCACAGCACACGGGCGCCTCTGGTTTCGCCTCCATCGAAACGCAGCCACCGCGGTCGGGTTGGAACCCGAGAACTGCGGATCAGTAGCCGAGCACGCTAACCACTGAGCCACCGCGGCGGGTAATCGCAATCAAGGAAGCAGAAACCTTGGCGGCGGCTCTGAGCAGCGCTACCTCTACTCTTGTACAATGCGATCTTTTAAGCCTTGACACGAGCGTCGGCTTCAAGATACGAAGGAAAATAGCGATCACGCAACAAACACCTTTGCCGCGACTGCGTGAAGGCCATGTTGCTAGTTGGGTTCGCTTCTTTAAGATGAAAATGTGAACATACTAGTACACTGTTTATAAAATTCTTTTTTAGATAATCGATTTGCGTTTTTTCGCGGGAAAAGTGCGTGAGTCTTTTTCGATGACTCCAATGTATTCTTTCTCGTAGATCACTGGAGTGCTTGAGTGAAAGCTTGAAGTGGACAGCTTGAGTGAAATATTTTTTTTCCTACAGAGATCGTTCAGCTGGATTCTACATCGTCACAATAAAGCAGGTTCGTCTTTCTTCGCCCTTCTTTGCTCTTCCGAATAATGCCAACCACATCAGTGCAGGGCACAAAATTTAGTCCGATCTGCTTACAATTACGGCACAAATTCATTGTCATGCCACGCAAGAATGTGACGGGAACCTGCCAACACCTAAACCCGAAGCAATTGGGTGTATTTGTCGCTGTTCGGAACCACGCAAGCCCTTGGGGACAATGAAAAGATCATGTTACTAATATTTACCTTTCCTGCAATCAGTCAGTACGGCACCAGTTGCTGAACCTTTCAAAGAGTAACTTAGAAGGACTTTGGTGTAGGCCAGTTGGTATGACATCATGAAGAGCAAAACCGCTAAACAGGATGAGACTGAGGCAGGCGACAACACAGGGCGGTACTGACAACTGAACATTTATTGAAGCACAGCAGAGTTTATAAGGATCAATCGCGCGTGTAATCTGGAAAGCAATCATAAATCATAAAAAGAAGATGAAGTATGTAAAAAGAGTTCAATGGCAACCATGACGAAACATTCAGTGTGGCGAAAGGAATGAAACCAAGCAAGAATGATACTCCTAACCTGCGCAAAACCAAGCAAAAAATAACCTAGTGAAACGCTGACAAAAATGCTAACACTTTCTGAAAAATAGACACAGAATGCGCGCTGACACACTTATCTGGCTCCTATTCCAGGATGGCAACAGCCTCAAATATTTCCCTTTCCAACTGCCCCTTTCTTCTTCCTATGATCTCTGTACAATTAAGCTTAGGATAGCAGCCCTTACAACTGCGACAATGAACGGGCAGGGCAAGTCCTCCGGGCCTACTCAAGGAGGTGGTGGTTTATAAGATTCCCCTCCTCTGTGGTCGATTTTATATCGGGCAAACTGGCAGATGTTTAAACATTCGTCTGCAAGAGCATGCGCGCTCCTTGAGTAGGCCCGGAGGACCTGCCCTGCCTGTTCATTGTCGCAGTTGTAAGGGCTGCTATCCGAAGCTTAATTGGACAGAGATCATAGGAAGAAGAAAGGGGCAGTTGGAAAGGGAAATTGTCGAGGCTGTTGCCATCCTGGAATCGGAGCCAGATAAGTGTGTCAGCACGTCTTCTGTGTCTATTTTTCAGAAAGAGTGAGCATTTTTTGTCAGCGTTTCACTAGGTTGTTTTTTGCTTGGTTTTGCGCAGGTTAGGTGTATCATTCTTGCTTGGTTTCATTGCTTTCGCCGCACTGAATGTTTCGTCATGTTTGCCATTGAACTGTTTATACATGCTTCATCTTCTTTTTATGATTTATGATTGCTTTCCAGATTACACGCGCGACTGATCCTTATAAGCTCTGCTGTGTTTCAATAAATGTTCAGTTGTCAGTACCGCCCTGTGTTGTCGCCTGCCTCAGTCTCGTCTTGTTTTGCGGTTTTGCTCTTCATGCTTTCTACTGATCCGGAGTTCCCGGGTTCGAACCCGACCGCGGCGGCTGCGTTTTTATGGAGGAAAAACGCTAAGGCGCCCGTGTGCTGTGCGATGTCAGTGCACGTTAAAGATCCCCAGGTGGTCGAAATTATTCCGGAGCCCTCCACTACGGCACCTATTCTTCCTTTCTTCTTTCACTCCCTCCCTTATCCCTTCCCTAACGGCGCGGTTCAGGTGTCCAACGATATATGAGACAGATACTGCGCCATTTCCTTTCCCCAAAAAACCAATTATATTATATATTCATGCTTTCGAAGAGTGAACACCTGGTACTGCGTCACAACGCGTCGGCCATTGGTGGCGCGGCTAGCGCTTGTACACACCACACGCAAAAAAAGGCAGCCGCCATTGCGTTCAAATGCGGCATCGATACGATTAACCGGCACGACGCGTTGCCATTCTAAGCAAAATTATTTAGCCCTGTGCTATTGTGACTTTACTGTTTGACGTGAATTATTGCTGGAAAATTCCTCCTGGTTCTATTTCACAGACCTCTGATTTAAAATGTTGTTAAAATGTTAACAAGTTTCTGATTTAAAATGTTGCTAAAATTACAGTAGACAGGTGGGCCGATCTGACGGAAAGGGACAGCTTGGACTTTCATTCCCTTTGGATTACACAACACATCACAGCCATTTCTTTAGATCCATCTTTATTACTCATTTAGCCTTCTTTGTACTTCTCCATACTAGCTCACTTGTATACTAGCTCGCTTGTACTTGTTTTTCCTTCGAGATAAGGATCTCTAGTCTATCATTGACACCCTCTCCGAGGGGGTTCATTTTGGGCTGGCCTAATGTTTTCTACGTGTTATGAGCAGCTCGTTGAAAGTCATGCTTAAAGTTTAAAGTAATCTATTGTCATCGTAATCATCAGCCTGACTACCCCCACTGCCGGACAAAGGCCTCTCCCATGTCTCTGCATTAACCCCGTCCTTTGCCAGTTGCGCCCACCACATGGCCGCAAATTGCTTAATCTCATCCGCCCACATAACTTTCTGCCATCCCCTTGGAATCTACTCCGTTACCCTTGATGACCAGTGGTTATCTTGCTTTCGTATGACATGCCCTGCCCAAACCCATTTATTCTTCTTGATTTCAACTCGGATATTATTAAAACGCATTTGTTCCCTCAAACACTCTGCCCGCTTCCAGTCTCTTGACGTTACACCTATAATTTTTCTTTCCATAGCTCGCGGCGTTCTTCTTAACTTAAGCTGAAACCTTTTCGTTAGCCTCCGCGCTTCTGCCCCGTAGGTGAGTACCGGTAAGATACAGCTGTTGTACACGTTTCTCTTGTGGGAAATTGGTAAACTGCCACTCATGATCTGAGAGAACCTGCCATACGCGCTCCACCCCATTCTTGTCCTTCTAGACATCTCCCTCTCATTATCCGGATCAGCTCTCACTACCTTGCTCTAAGTAGACGTATTCCTTTACAACTTCCAGGCTATCGCTGACAATTGTGAACTGCTGTTTCCTTGCTAGACTGTTGAACATTACCTTGGTTTTCTGCGTGTTAATTTTTTGACCCACCGTTCTGCTCTGCCTTTCTAACCCATTGATCATGATTTTCAGTTCACCTCCTGAGTGACTCAGCAAGGCAATGTCATCAGCGAATCGCTGATTATCTATGTATTCCGCATTTACTCTTATTTCCAACTGTTCCCAATTCAGGCCTCGGAATACCTCGTGTAAACAGGCGGTGAATAGCATTGGCGAGATCGTGTCTAACTGCCTGACGCCCTTCCTGAATGAAATTTTGTTACTGAATTTATGAAGGACTGTGGTGGCTTTGCTGTTTCTATAGATATCCACCAGTATTTTCACGTAAGACTCTTCTACACCCTGATTTCGCAAAGCCTGCGTGGCTGCTGAGGTTTGCACTTAGTGAAGTGGTTTTTCGTAATTAATAAAGGCTTTATATAGGAGCTGGGTACATTCGGCGCATTTCTTTATTACCTGATTGATAGTGTGAATGTGATGATTTGCGGGATATTCTTTGCGAAAGCCTGCCTGATAATTTCGATGATTAAAGTCTAAGGTTGCCTTGACTCTATTAGCGATTACTTTAGTAAATACCTTGTAGGCAACGGACAGTAAGCTGATCCGTCTATAAATTTTCAAGTCATTGGCATCTCCTTTCTTATGAATTAACGTAATATTAGCGCTCTTCTAAGCTTCTGGTACAGTCGAGGTCATAAGCCATTGCATATTCAGGGTGGCTAGTTTTTCTAGCGCAACCTCCCCTCCATCCTTCAGATCTGCTGTTACCTGATTCTCACCAGCTGCTTTCCCCCTTTGCTACAGTGGCTACAGTGGCTGCAGTATTCCAGCCACTCTACCATTGCATTGCTCCTAATGCTTTCTTTACTTCCTCTTTCGTTGCTGACGGAAGACGCATCGCTGTGCGATACTGCCTCTCTCATTAACGTTCTGATTACATTGGCTACTGTATAGATTTGTGTAGACCTCTTCCGCTAATTTAATTAGCTGATCCCTATTGCTAAGCACATTGCCTTCCTTGTCTCTTAACGCACACATGAGGTTTTTACCTATGCCTAGCTTCCTCTTCACCGCTCTTAGTCTACCTCCGTTCTTTAAAGCATGCTCGAGATTCTCTCCATGTGAAGCTTCCTTGTGTCGGCTACCCCCCCCCCCCCCCCCCTTCCCCCTGCTAGTTGTGCTAGTTTTATTCTGTCTGTCGGGTTAGACGCCCTCATGCTTTGGCGTTTCTTAACCAGATCTTTCGTCTCTTTAAATAGCTTGCTGGTAACCTGTCGAACCCTCCTGCCGCCTTATTCTTCGGCGCACTCCGTAATGACAGCAGTGAGATTATCGTTCATTGCTTACACATTAAGGTTTTATTGCGCAGTTAAAACCGTATATCTGTTCTACAGCGATATCCTGAATTCCTCTATATTAGCGATAGCTTATGCATTCCGAACCTTCCACGTGGTGGAAGGTTCGGAATGGTGGTGGTGGCCGCCACCGTGTGGTTCGGAGCGTGGTGGTCGCCACCGTGTGTCTGTGCCACCACGCTGTCGCGTGGTTGGTCAGGTGATGCGGAGCAGCTGCCGGCGGCTCACGGCGGACCACGTGGTTCGTCACGTGGTTGGTCACGTGACCAAGTTCCACTAGGCCAGCTGTAGCTATCGCGTTACTCCAGGTTTAACCAGAGCTAAACCACCGGCAAGTTTTTTCCTCTTACCGCTAACTCGTTAATGGGCTTCCGCTTCACTAATTTCTCCCGTTCCCTCTTCAAATCTAGGTTAATTCGAGACCTTACTTTTCTGTGGTCGGTAGAGATCACCTTTCCGAAGACTTCCACATCCTGCACGATACCGACGAGAGCGCATAGTATGAAGTGCCTTGTGTTGTGACTCATTGTGAAGAACCTCAATTTGTCTTTACATGACGGAAGCCAGCTGTCACTGAAACCAGGGAGCATAGAAGATGCTTTTTAAAAATTTCGGTGTAGATCAATGGCAAATTAATGCGGCAATAAATTGAAGTAAATTGGGAAGGAAGCAGAATTGTAGAAGCGCGGGATACGGACCCACGACCACAAATTTCGTGTCCGCTGCTTTGTCAACTGAGCTGCGGCGAAGGCTGTCCAATCTTCTGCTTTCGGGGGTGTTGATGCGCAGTGTAACGTAAACTTGAGAGTGTTCACCAGCACCACCCTCATCCATAGCGGCGGATGTAGTACTTGCTGCATTACCGCGAGTGCCAGGCAGGAAAGTGGTCGAACGGCGTGAATGGAGCTCTGCGAGAACCCTCTTATGCTACCTACGGCATCAAGACTGCCAGAATGGAGGCCCTGGTTACCTATTAAGCATTGAATGGAAGAGAAAAGGGGCTCGTTATGACATACATGACGGAAGTTAAAAGTCACCGAAACCAAAGATCATAGGGGATGTTTTTTTTGTGGGTTACATCGATGCGAAATCAATACGCAATTTTTTCAAAAATGCTTGATTGGACAGCAAGTAGCCGATGGGATCTTAAATCTCGGCCTGCGTATTTTGCGTTCGCTACTCTACCAAGTGTGACCGAACCTTGGGAGTGTTCACTAGCGCCACCTTCGTCCGGCATTTGGTTGTTTTTTCTTCTGCTTTCTAGTCGAGTATCTTAAAAAAATTGCCATATCAATTTCGCATTGATGAACACCACAAGTGAAAAAAGAACCACACTTTATGCTTCTTGGTATCGGTGACTGTTGGCTTCCGTCATGTATCTGCTCAATAGCTAATGAGGACCTCGATTCTGGCAGTCTTGATGCCGTAGGTAGCATATGAAGGTTTTCGCACAAAGAGAGAGCAACCCTATAATGAAAGAGAATTTAGCCAGAGTTTAGGAATTGCTGGCACGCTGCTGTGCGCGGGGAAGGGATATGGGAGATGAAGGCGGAAGGTGACTAAAATAAAGAAAAATAAAAAATAAAAATAAAATGCGGCCATAAAGTGCGTACTAAGCCTCCGTCCTCACCATTCGATGACGTTCCTACGTGGAATTACGCGGTAAAACAGGACGTATTACGTCCGCCACTATGAACGAGGGTCCATAGCATCCAAGTATTTCTCCTGTTCGAACTTAAAACTCACCCTGTGCAACCCCTGCGTGTGTTTTCCACGCCATCAGCAAACGACCGCCACAACATGGAAGTCAGCGCTGTTCCTTACTGCCTCCTTCGTTCCAGTTTACAGAGCCCTCCGGGTGTCGTTTTATGCTCACAAATTCCACGCTCGCGGCAGTGATCAGTGATATAACATTGCATGGAATATAAACAACGGGTATAAAATAAGAGAATAACAGATAGCTAGGTACTGGCATTTCCTTTAGCAACTTGAGCGGGATGCGTGTTCCTTTCCGTGTGAAATGTACGTCCAAACATCGTCCCAGCATACATCTGTTCAGGATGCAGTTGCAGCTGTGCAAAATTCTTACAAGGGAATAAAAGACACTACATCAATACAATACATTATCGGCAGCAGGAAAGATGATGAAAGAATTCTGCTGCTGGCACTATGAAGTCAATCACCAAAGAATTAAATGTCCACATTCTATTGTCGTAACAGGCAAAAAGTACTTCACCGGCTAAACGTCAGTGGAGACGCTGCAGGGGGGGGGGAGGGGGCGTGCAGTGCAGTGCGTCGTGAACGTTCAATGTGTGGCTCAGCACGGACCTGGGCTTGATCACATTGGCCAGGTAATGCTGCTGCAGCCGCCATCGGATTTACATCCAGCTGACCAAAATGCTGGTTCCAGGGGTGGGCTCTCGCAGTTACGCTCACAAGATAACTTCCGTTCCCAGCGGGAACAGCCCTGTTGCGGCGCATCACGGCATCGACCAGGCTGCCCCAGACATATGAAGCGGGAGCCTCCACTTTTTGATTTTCCGGAGAGAGACCAGACCAAGCCACGCCTATGCTGCTTTCTACTTCAACAAGGCAGCGGTGGATGCGTGCCGACCAGGTAAAATGACTATGATAAAAAGTATACGCTCCAATACTTCTTGCTCTTCCACAGAGTCGAGGTTGGTAACCACACAATGCCGCAGTCTGAGGGTTTGTGAATCCTGAGCTGGAGACCAACGTTCGGGAAAGTAACGAAAAGACTTGAGCAGCCCGACGTTTTCAATCGGCACCTTGGTCGTGGTAAAGCACCGCGCCCGGGAGAAATAGCTCAAGAGAGGTACCCAGCGGCCTGTAGGAATTCCGCGAGTCGCAGTTTCAGTCATGCTGTGGACTGACATCAGCAAAATCGTATCTTTGAGATGGGCCATTGGAAACCTCATCTCTTGCAGCGTCAGCTGTTTCATCTCCTGGATAGCAGCGGCGTGTTCCACGTCTTGCCATTGTAAAGCGCCAATGACACCCAGAACGTTTCGACTGCAGTTCTCGTACAGGACTGACACTTGGTTCTCTCTTGGCTGGCCGGTGATCGTACGCATCAAAGCTACCAAAGCTACCCAGAGGCGAAACGCTGTGCTGTTCCGTATGTTCAGTAGGCGCTCTCCCGTGTCACCTTGATGAGGGTCCAGATCTGAGGTCACTTGGAACCATAAGTGGAGGTCCCACTTCCTGGAGAACTCGAGCAAAATCTCGTTAAGGTCCCTGGTGGACGTAGCAGGATGTGGGAGGTGGCGTTCGGCCATGAATGTTTTCGGGTCGTTTAGAGAGGTGACAATATACGCCAAGCAAATCACAACCAGAACAGCTACTTTCTTGCGGGCACTTGGCGCTGACGATGCTGCGGTTTCGTTACCTCTGAAGAATATGGGAGTCCTCTGAATATCAATGACTAGATAGGTGTACACCATGTCCTCGGTAACGTAGGCAATGAACAGAAGGCGGTGCCTCCGGTATGTCTTCCACACCGTACTGTGGCAGCCAGGGATCAGCGGGAGATCCATGATGTTGACGTGGTACCACCCAGGGACATACGCAGCAGCGATAAAGACTAGAATTGTTTCAGGTGGTACAACATTGGTCCTCGAGCTGACCGTCCAGTTCGTCCAGCGAGCAGGAACTCGGACGCCAAAGGGACCCTGCCGACGTGAAAAACAAAAGAAAGGAGAAGTTTTATGGTCACGTGAAACCTAGACACTCTGAAATTAAACTAGGGTAAGATCTGCGTGTAGGCATTAAATGCAGATCGGCTAGGATACGCGAAGAAATGTAGGCGTTAGGCATTGCTTCTAAGAGGATAGAGGATGACATATACTGGCATCGATAACGTTTGGACAGTGAAAGCTTGCGTGGAAAAGATAGAAATTGGCCTATATTTCAGACATGTTTGAAGCTGGTGAATGTATTTTCAAGGTCTATCATAGCATGTCTAAAATGTTGAAATGATAGCAATTTCGAATTAATCTAAAAGATAGTAAAGTAGAAAAATACTCAAAATGTCAAGTTAAATATCTACCGCTTGGTGCAGCAGCCGCATGCGCGTTAGTATGTTTTGTTATTGAACTGGGAGAGCCAGCTCTTGCAACGAGTGATCTCGCAGTATTTCTTCATCTCATGAAGCTCGTAAGTGTATATTGCTCCAAGAAACCTGTTAAAAAAGTGGCTTGCGTAATGGTGTTAGCATTTTTTATTATTGCGCCAGCAAGAAATATAACTGTTAATTGTGTACTGTTTATTGTGCGCTATATGAACGGTGGTAAAGGTTTGAATGTTACATAGACTATAGCGTCAATTGAATCACTAGTGCATGCCCGAGAATATGAGAATGATAAGGCGATGTGCCTTGCATGAGAGGGTATACAAGAGTCTTCCTGGTATCCGCAGTTTTGGCATGGCATGCACATGAGAAATCAGTCTTGACGAATTCTGCTGATGGCATGGGAAGGCTCATTGATAGTAATAGTGCGCCTTGAGCACGGCAGCACGTGGCGATTATGTGAAAGTTCGAAGCTAGCACTAATATGCGAGTGTTTGTGATTGTCGCTCACAGAAAAAAACGCAAGCTACCCTCCTGATATGCTACCTTGCCATGAGCTCTTGCGTCTTAGCTTCGACGCACAATAAAAGTATCACGTAGAGAAACGTGGGCAAAAGGCACATGGCTGGTTAAGGGGCGCATTCAAGGTCGTACAGACTGCGAGAGACGTAAGGGCATCGTGGGACTCGCCATTACGTACATGTCATAAATTACACGTCCAAAAAGCTTCTGAATGCTTTGATTTTTAACAGTTACAGTGAAGTTATGTAGCTTGGTCCTTATTTTTCATAAGGGCAGCGGAGATAC
The DNA here is from genome assembly GCF_052857255.1 of Amblyomma americanum. Taxonomy (NCBI): domain Eukaryota; kingdom Metazoa; phylum Arthropoda; class Arachnida; order Ixodida; family Ixodidae; genus Amblyomma; species Amblyomma americanum. The sequence continues at coordinate 121,719,158 of NC_135500.1, forward strand.
TACCTTGCGTCAGAGATCCTTGATAGGCATGTCAAAAAGTAACTTCAGTTTGTTGTATCCCACGAAGACATGGCTGGAGCGCAGCAGGTTAAATTACACGAACGAATAGGAACTTTCAAACTATACTATGTCCCACAGTGGCTGGCTTCCCAGCGGGCGTCGCAGCTGCCGCCAACACGCAAGAGTTTCGTGCCCCAGGCATCTGACATGTGTGAAGAGCTCGTGCCTGGCTGGAACCGATGAGTCTATTTTGCTAATAGATGAATTTAGGATGAGTTGAGCGTCGTTCATTCAAGGATCACACAAAAGTGTTGCAGGGTTGAACAAAGAATCTTTTTTTTTCTGGCGTGACTTATGCATTTCGACTGAATGACAGTGAGGCACAAAAAGTAAAAACAGCATGTATTCTTCTATGGGCAACGGAGCTCCTATGAATACTCAGTTTTTCTGTTAGATGGAAGTCTGGTGCTCTTGGTGCGCGGCTACCACAGTGAACGAAACAATGCTAGAACGACCCGAAAGAACAAGTCACAAACGAGGCGGTACCGTTTACGTCATTTCTTCTTTCTCGTCCCTGCGCTCTTACCTTCCTTATTGTTAGTCAGTATTTGCCCTCCTCACACATAGCGGAAGTGCCTAGCAAGCTTCGCGTAGATGTAGCTCTATTATTAGCATGGAGTGGTGGAATTGGGGGTGTAATTCTAGCAATTCTCGCATGACAATTATTTACAGAGTATTTTGTTTGTCAGCCATGAGAAAGGTGTTTGATACTCAACGAAACAATGAAGCTAAATGTACAATACGGTACCGTCGCTGTGCAACACGAACGTTCTTGAATTATCGCATTATGTTTTCGTTCTCTACAGTGAACATTGTGCTGAATTGGTTGAATTACTACTGCAATGCTATGAATAAAGCCTAGTAAATGTAGAGACAACGAGAAATCTTTGATCTAGCCACTCGTTCTGTAATGGCCGCGCACACTGTAGTGGCTGCACCGTAAGGGTCGCTCACACACAGGCCACATAACCTGAATACCTGCATACACAGACCTTTTTATAGTTTGGTAAGCATTAAAGTGGTAGTGGTATATTTAGGAGCTTTTGTGACCACCATTGCATGTTCTACAGCAATTGTGCGGTGGAATAGGGCGGTTTTATTTGGTTAATTTTCCTGAATTGTTTTACAAAATGCTGGAAATATCCTGATCACAGCAAAGCGTTTTTAAGAGTATGGTGTCTCGTACAAATAAAAACGATTACACAGTTTTTCAATAAGGTACTTCTTACCGGCTTATTTTTTCACGTCTATTGCCCGGATTCATTTGAAAAAAAAAACAGTTTGGACCGTGGGTGGGCGTGACTGTTTGCGGCCACGAAAAATGACAGAAGCACGTAATGACAAAGAGAAAGGTGCGATACACCGAAAGCAATAAATGTACATGGGCGTATGCAATCCGTTGTGTGGAGGAGAGACAACGGTAGTTGTCTGTACCCTCTGTCGTCTCTTCTGCTGTTTCCTTTTAATGCGTCCACATCTGGCCACACCGGACTTTGTCGGCAACGCTTTGCGATACTGAGAACGAGCTCTACTGTTATAAACTATATTCATCCAGATTGGGCCAGGCTTATTGGCAAGCCAGTCGCATACCACAGTGTTTGGTTTCAAACAATACCGCAACGCCCACGGCGTATCTAGTGGAGGACGTTTGCTATGCATCTGTTCGTGTACAATTAATTTTGAGGCTGGCCGATGAGGACGTTACTCAGATAGACCAGGAGTGAAAAAGGTATCGAATAGAGTCGGTGTGGTCGTGTAACTAGGGAGGACCGAGTACAGCTGGCTTTTGAAGTGGGGATTCTGTTGGGGAGCTCAATAGTGGAGCATAACTATCCCAACAGATATTAACTTCGCCTAGCTAGAGGATGGGGAGTCCTGGAATAGTTCCCCAATGCGACTGTACTGATCGAGTGAAGTAGTTTGGCACTTTTTTTCCTTATTCCTTGTAGACATGTAATTCCGTCACGGGCGAGGTTCGTCGCGTAAATTAAGCAGAATCATTCAGTGTAATTTGTGCTATAACGTAAATGACGTTATACAATTAATTTTTTATAACCAAGCTACCTGGCACACCGTGAATACTACTGGTGGTCGTGCGTCGTTCATCTACAGGCAGTTATACAGGGAGCGTTGGCCCAGTTGTGTGAACAACATATGGCAAATGGCTGAAGTTCACGATGCTCTGTGAAGTTCAGTGCTCTCCATTCATCCATTCGAATAGTGAAAGCAGAGAGGCCAAAGTAGCTGGAGCTCAAAAAAAAAAGCCACAGACTAGCCCATCCTGTCTGTGCCTCTACACTGTCTCAGCTTTGGTGCTCTCTGCATTAAAATCACTAAACACGTCTGTAACGGAACATCCTCCTTGAGTGGCATTCGTACAGAGAGAGTTTAGCTTGCAGTGCGTTTGTAACGTCCCGGTGAATGCCTCTTTTCTACCCGTACTAGAAGAGCGCAGACAACGCAAGTAGCTTGTCTGCGGCTATTGGCGAGATTGGCTCTATACCTGGTCGCGGTGTAGCGGCCGCCGCAGCTTCCGCTTTCTTGGCGCACTCGCCGTGGCATCCACTGGCGCATCTCCTTGGGCCGGCTCCGGTACGCCGTGCCGTGGATGCTGCCCCATCGTGGTGAGCAGGACCGTTTCCAGTAGACAGTGATGAACGGATTCAGGACGCCGTGGCCGAGGTGTGATGTTGTGGCCTCCCGAGTAGACCTCGAGTTTGGAGTCAGCCGGGCTCGTGGTGTGGCCGTTGACGAGGCGCTACGCCCCCGTGTCAGCGATGGCTGAACCCGAACCGTGTCAGCGGCTCTCTCTCGAGTGTGAGCTGTCCGTAGCTGCCCTTTCTGGCAGAAAAACACGCCCTCTCGCTCGGTCAGTTCGCTGTCAAAAGCCGGCGCCGCTTTCGCTTCGCCTCCACGCGCCACGTTTCGAACGCAGCCGAACGTCGCACGTTGTTGTTGTTGTTGTTAGCCTATCAAAAGATGGCACATACCACCACTGGGGGATCGGCCAAGAATCGGGTGGCTATTCACCTGAACGCAGTTAACAAAAAGGAAAAGCACGTGGGAGCGCAACACCGGTGAATTTTTCGTCATGAACAGAAAAGGGATGAGTGTTTTGATTTTAAAATTTTAGGAATAATAATAAAGAGAGGGATTAAATATTAATGATTTAGTCAAAATGTAATAATTGATAGAAAAGAAAAGGTTGGAACACTTAGCAAGGAAGTCGGTGAGATTCTATCAGGAAATTTAGAACAGCGGTACAAACAGATCTTTGGCTGAACCCAAATGTGGTGGCGCCAAATGATAGCAAGAGCGGGCTGCTCAAACTAAGGCCAAGATGCTGCAAGGGCTCCTCCAGCAACCGTTTTCTCAGAGAGTTGAATCGGCGACAATACAGCCAAAAATGTTCAATAGATTCAGGCTCACGGCAAAATGCACAAAGGGGAGAGAGCGCCAAACCCGACTTGTGTAAATAGAAATTTAGAGGGGGGATGCGGCAGCGCAGCCTCGTCAGTGATACTTCAAGCTGCCGAGAGCAACACATTTTCCTGTTCCAATAATATTTAAGGTGCTCATAATCCGCCGGTGTTAAAAGTGATGTGTCTTGCGTGCTTAAAAACTCACGTCGCCGAAATCTAGATGCTGTAATATAGGCTGTAGCCGGAATGATTGGCAACACGGGGCCGCTGAGAGAAGCCTTTGCGAGATTATCAGCAATCTCATTTACTGTCACACTGCTGTGACCGGGAACCCATACTAAATGAACAAGGCTCAAATGCGGAGGAAGTAGGGATAAGAAAGTTGATAAAATGGGACCGTTAACATGTGCAGCGAGGGACGAACACAAAGATAAAGAATCAGTAATTACTGCAACTGCTGTAATAGATGGGTCTAGCTTGCGTAGAGCAAGTACAACTGCTAGAAACTCTGCTTGAAAAATAGGGGTGAAATCTGGAAGGCGCAGAGAAAAGGAGCAGTCTAAATGCGAGCAAAATATTCCCACACCTGCTTTTTCATTTCATTGCGATGCATCAGTGGCTATTGCTATATCTGTAGAAAGGGTCCTCAGATGATCTTCTAGAAGACCATTTAGAATACTCGGTGGCAAAAGTTTTGCATTTTTTGGGAATATGTCGTCGAAAACAATGTGGATAGGGGCCCATTGCGAAGCGCAGGAAGGATATCATAAATGTTTACATCTAAAGGTTGAAGTAATCTTTGCACAAACACTACCTGAGGGGAATTGAAACGAGACCAGGGGACACCAAAAAAGGAGGTCGGCTGAGAACAGAAAATGCTTTGGGAACGGTGGAAATGGGATTCATAGATCCTGAGGTAAGTTTGCACATTTAAAAATTGAAGTCGTGATAAGAGAGACGGAATGCGGGCTTAAAGGTACAGCACATTGATAGCCACAAATTTTGGAAGGCCGAGGCACATGCGAAGTGCTTCCCTCTCTAAAAGGACGAGAGGGCGAAGTTTATATGTAGCCGAGCCTGAAAACAACACAGATCCAAATTCTAAAATTGTCCTGACATACATTATGTAGATCATTAATAGCGCATCTCTGCGCATGCCGTACCGGTGATGACATAATCTCCGTAACATACCCACGGCACGAGCCCCTTTCGCCGCGACGTGGTCAATGTGAGGTCGCCAGGTGAGTTTGTTGTCATAAATGACCCCTAGGTATTTTAGGGATTGAACCTGCGGTATTATTTTTAACTGGCAAGTGAGAGAGCCCACTACAGGAGTGAATAGAGGGAAAACAAGAGTGGCGCACTTGCCAACATTTAACTTCAGGTGTGATGCGCTCAACCAGTGCTCAAGTGTATTCAAATATGACTGCAACAGACCATACAGAGAATGTATATCCGGCGCAGCAGCAAAAAACGCAATGTCGTCCGCATAGACGTAAGTGCGTACATGGCGATGGAGAGGCATTGAGCTTAACAGAATATTAAAGAGAACCGGAGAAAAAACAGCTCCTTGCGGTACATCTCGCGTTTGTCTATACATCTCTGAATGAACACCATTATGGACGCAAAAGAATTCTCTCTTATGAAGAAATGCAGATATCCATGCAACTATATAATCTGGAAATTGAAGAGACTGTAGCCTATGTATCAGGATGGAGTGTTCTACACTGTCGTAAGCTTTGGCGACATCTAACGTAACCAAATCCGCGACCAGGCGTTGACGACGAGCAAGGAGAATTCTGCTCTCAAGATCAGCATGTACATTCCATATCGAACACCGTGGCCGGAAACCGAGTTGGCACGGGCTGAGTATACTTTTGCGGTCCACAATGACTGACACCCGAATTAGTAACACCCTTTCTATCAACTTTACCACGTTTGATGTTAAAGAAATTGGCCTAATATTATCCAATTCATAGCCTCCACCCTGATTTTTAAGTAAAGGGATCACCTTGGACAGCTTCCACTCAGAAGGTATCCAAGCGTGTTTGAGAGAGTAGTTTATTAGGTGCAATAAGGAGTTGGGAGGCTCTTCAAATAAAATCTTGAGCATCTTTGTGGTAACACCATCAGGACGTGGAGCAGCAGCTGGCAATCTCTGGACAGCTTGTGAAAGCTCTGATAGATTTACTTGTGAGGCATTATCATTTGGCACGACTGGTGCAAACAACAGTGGTCGCAAAGGTAGTAAAGACGAGAACCGCTTTTGCAGGCCTGTGGCTATTAATTCAACCGCCTGGATAGCTTCTACAGGTGACATAACTAATGACTGAAAATTATGAGAGGACATGAGCTGTTTCCTAGACCGTAGAAAACCGAATAGTGCACGTCGGTTGCCCGCCTTTGAAAGATAATCGAAGTGTTCTTAGTCATATTTTTCCTTTGCGCGGGAAACTGTGCGTTTAAAGGTGGCTGCAATAAATTTATAATCACTCCAGTTATTCGGACATTGGTTATGAAGAAGCTTTTTCCATGCTGCCTTCCTCCGCCTGTAATCTCTTGTACAGTCCGCATTCCGCCAGTTAGAACAATTCCTTTTTGTTGGCCTCACCAGGAACTCCGACTTTTTACGGCTTTCTTCAATAGCCAGACATATGCTTGCTGACTGGTGGACCTCGGCGATGTTAGACACTGGAGCAAGGGCAGAGCGCAACGCCGTCTGAAGTCTGTCATAATTTACATGTGACCGCAACTGAGAAGACGCTGGAGTAACACGACATATGATATCAAAATGAATAGGTATATGATCACTTGAGGTGCCGCTATCAACTGTCGACCAATTCGTTACGCCAATTCCAGGACTAATGAACGTGAGATCTAAAACAGATTGAGTGTGTGAGCGAAGATAAGTGGCCGATCCTGAATTTAAGCACATCAGGTTGTGATCAGAAACCCAGTCCCAAAGGCGCTTGCCGCATGTATTAGTCCTAAAACACCTAGACACATGGTGAGAATTGAAGTCCCCAGCCACGAGAACTGGGTTTTTACAGTTTACGAGTAAAAAGTCCAGAGGTCTAACTTCCTGGACTCTATTGGGGAAATAACAATTTGCTATTGAAAATGGAGAGCACCCAGGAAGTACAAAGTCTATTGCCAAAATCTCACAGTCAGGGGACATTTGTTGAAAAGATACCACAGCCCTGTGGCAAAATTTTGAAGAGACTAAAGTTAGTAAACCCCCGCCTCTTGACTGGCGGTCTAGACGAAATGAACGGTAATTTTTGATATGAAAGTGTTTGTCGGTTGAAAGCCACATTTCTTGCAGAATTATGACATCCGGATTAAGCTGAGTAGAAAGGCAGTGTAAATCTGTGGAAGCGGAAAGAATAGAGCGACAGTTCCACTGCAGAACTCGCAACGACGCTATGGTTGCGAAAGTCTAGCAGCAGCAACTGCCTGCTCCAAAATGGTATCCTTGGGTTTAGTGCCAAGCTGCTTCTTGTTTGATTTGGGCTGGGTGCCCAGAGAAGACAACGAATGAGACATGGGGGACCCACTGCGCTTTAGAAGCCGCGCATCAGGCTCCACCATCTCGGAATCATACATTATATCAACATCCCTCGAAGTACCCGAGGTAGGTACAGCGGAAGGGACAGAAGTTTGTTCCTGGGGTTGTGATGCTACTGGAATTGGAGACCGGATAAGAGGAGAGGGAATTTCTGTCGAAAGAGGTGCCAAACTAGCCTGCACGGCATGTGTAATCTGAGTCGCTAGAACATTTGTAAGGCACTCCGACACACTTGCGACAATCTTTTCTACCATTTTAGACATCGAAGCCTCCACAGCAGCCGCGATTGCCTGGGACAGCGTTGAGTCTAACAAGACACCTTGCCGAGCGGTAACACCGGCATAACCGTGGGCACGTTCTTTGACCTCTGAAATAGCGTCACGGCGCGAACAGCGTTTCCTGTCAATTATTTCCAGGATTTGAATTTCCTGAGCTCCAGAGGGACAATTTGAGTAGTTTGCAGAGTGAGCACCACCGCAAAGGCAACACTTCTCATTCTTCTCAGTGCAGGTGCTCGTTGAATGACCATCCCCACAGTTGCAACACCTCAAGTTGGATTTGCAACCGCCAGCGCTATGTCCATAGCGCCAGCAGTTGTTACACTGCAGAGGCCGAGATGATAATGGGTCTACCCGAAAAATTAGAGGCCATGCCTTGATTTCAGAGGGGCAGGAAGTGCCGGCAAAGGTAGCAATCACTGATTCAGTGGGCATCCGCACGTTGTTTACATCCCGGCTACGGCGGTGCACAGCAACAACACCTGCAGCCGACAGAAGCTCAAGAGTCTCTGCCGGAGACAGGGAAGAGTCTACGCCTCGTACAATACCTTTCGTGCACGCCAGATGTGAAGGGATGAAGGAACTTACCCGAAGGGAGGCAAAGGATGAGGAGTTTAGTAAATCTTTTACACAGGCGAGGTCTGGCGATCTGCACAGAATCCCGCCGCGTCCAAACTGGCGATCCTCTGAGATTGACTCATAATGAGAAATCGCCGACTGGAGAGCAGCCCGAACAGCAGCAGGATTGTTCATCTTGATAGCACCACCATCCTTAGGCACCAGCGCGACATGGATATTGCCGACACCACTGCGCAAAAAAGCTTCCAACGGTAGGAGATCAGTGGACAGAGAAGCCGACCAGAGGGAACTCCCCTGGCCGGGAGACTGGGTGGACATAGCCCGGGTTTACTGCCTTACCGCGCAAAGACGCAGAGAGAAAATGCCACAATCAGCCACCCGAAACTTAGCCGATCGATGAAAGGTTGGCCATACGACCATCGTAGCGTAATGAAATCTAAAGTCTGACGAAAACTCGTCTGGTCGGGTAGAAGATTCATGACTGAAGAAAAAGGAACGCCGACCAAAAGGTGGCACCTGCACTACCACGATCTTCTTTTTCCTGCCGCACGAGTGTATGACGAAAAACCGCGGCGGCGAAAGGAGGCGGCGGCTGCATTTTTATGGAGGAAAAAAATGCTAAGGCGCCCGTGTGCTGTGCGATGTCAGTGCACGTAAAGATCCTCAGGTGGTCGAAATTATTCCGGAGCCCTCCACTACGGCACCTCATCCTTCCTTTCTTCTTGCACTCCTTACTTTATCCCTTCCCTTACAGCGCGGTTCAGGTGTCCGACGATATATGAGACATACACTGTGCCATTTCCCTTCCCCAAAAACCAATTAATAGAAAAGAAAGGAGGCGAGGGTCGCAAGGAGCGAGGAAAGTTTAAAGAATTAGACATTTGTACTTGCAGCAATATTGAGACGGTTCAACAAGAGACTTGCGAAGAATGCAAAGAATGTAATAAAAATAAAACTCATGGGCAATTCTCCGCGGATTCCTTGTATGCGTGAGCAGCCATATGTTCGTTGTGTCCGAGGGTAACAGTCTAAAGTGCTGTTTGTCCAAGGTTAACACACTAATTTCCTTATCAGAGGCAAAGACACGAAAGCACGTTATATCGCTGGGTGCATACGTTGGTCTTTTATACACGAGGTAACACGCAAACGTACGTTATATTTGAGGTGGCGTTCTTAGGTTTGCTCCTGTGAGTTTAGTTCTAAGCTTTTCGACTATCTACTGAGTGATTAAGGTCGAATTGCCGCTTGAACAGATGCTTCAAATGGTCACGTATTATTAATATAAGGTGTGTATTTTGCGTTGATTTCTTTCGCGCTTCATAGTTATGCTCGTTTGCCTCTGGCCAACCACGCGTGTGAGAGCCAGAATTTCATTGTTTTTTTTTATACGTCTTTATTTCTGCATAAAATAGGCCTAGCCTTGCGGCAGAAATGAGGGGCTTCATGAAGGTGGAGGTGGGGGAGGGGGAGGAGGCATTCGAATTCAGCTGTTTAAACGCAAAAATTCTCATGGAGACATGATCTCACGTTCTTCAAGTCCTGTATAAGGGCACATAGTTGTTGTTGTTGTTAATCTCACACAATGGCACATACCCACAAGGGGGATTGGCCTTAACCAGGCGGTGACTATTTAAATGACCAGTTGCATGTGGCAAGCATGGGATGACCCACCAAAATTTGGATCGCACAGTTTCCGTAGCCGAAGTGGTTGCAGGAGGTTAGGGGGGTCATACAAACTTAAATTTAGGCAAAGAAGGGGTAGGGATTACTATAAGTGGTTGTAAAAACCGAAATACAGAAGATGATAATGGGATGGGCGGGACGAAAGCTCATGATGGTAGACGTTTTGATTCTAGGAGATAATTTTGAACGGCAGAGCAAACATTCCCATTGGTATGGCCAAGCATAGAAGCGCCAAGAGACAAAACAACCGCAGAAGACAGGCGCAAACTGAGATTATGTATTGGAACTTCTAATAGTCGCCTCCTAATCGATGAGTAGCGACGGCAAAAAAGAAGAAAGTGCTCTATTGTTTCCGGCTCCGCACAATACGGACACAATGGGGAGATCGCTAGACCAGGCCTGTAGAGGTAAAATTTTAGTTGCGGCACCCGGCAGCGAAGCCTCGTGAAGGAAACTTCAAGATTGCGCGATCGCCAGACTGAGCTTCTCCAAGGGAACAGTAGGTGCTGGAAGTCGTCCAAGGAAGTAAGTGCTGATGCGCCCAATTCGTTTATTACAGTGTACCGTCGAAAGCGTGCCGCCGTGATGTAAGCAGTTGTTGGAAGCGCGTCAACAATCGGTCCACTCAGGGCTGCCTTCGCTAAAGCATCAGCTGATTCATTTAATAGAAGACCCCTGTGCCCAGGAACCTAAAGAAATCGAATTGATGTGATGTGTGGAGGGATCAGGAATTTTAGTATCCGAAAGAGCTGGGACTCAGTGGACGCCGAGAGGGAAGTGCATAAAGATAACGAGTCCGTAATTATTATTACTGCTGATAAAGAAATTGGTACCTTGCGCAGAGCGAGAACCACTGCTAGAAACTCAGCCAGATAGATAGGGGTGAAATCTTGGAGACGGAGAGAAAAAGACCATTAAAGGGACTGGGAGTAAATACCTACACCTGCCTTTTCTGCACACACCGAGCCATCAGTCGCAATTGCAACATGTGAGCTGAAGGTCGACAAATAACCCTGCAACATACCATTTAACCATGAGAAAGGCAGTAATTTCGCATTACATGGATAAATGTCATGTCAGGTATTCGCACGTTGAGTGGGCCCAGCAAAGATTCAACGAAACAGATTTGGGGAGTTTGAAGGCGAGACCATCCGACACCCAAGAACTGCGCTCGCTGCCCTAGGAAGATCAACTCGAATGCATGCTGCTCCGAGTCGCAAAACTTTAAAAACGTTTGTACTGTCAAAAGGCGAAACCTTGCAGTAAGAGACGGCACCCGCGCTTCCAGATACAAAACATTGTTTGCCACGTATTTAGGGAGACCCAAATACAGACGCAGAGCTTCTCGCTCTAAGAGCAGAAGTGGGCGCAGTTTGTATGCAGCTGCTCCAGAAAACAAAACGCAACCGAATTCGAAGATTGGCCGGATATACATTTTGTAAATCAGCAGAAGAGCATGTCTGCGCATACCGCAGCGAGGGCTACTCATCCTTCGCAGAAGGCCTACCGCCCGAATCCCTTTCGCAGCAACCTGATCTATATGTGACCGCCAAGAGAGAGAGGAGTCATAAGTTACCCCGAGATACTTTAGGGAACATACCTGAGGAATGACATGATGACGATAAGACAATGAAATGTGCACCTGTTGAGTAACCGGAAAAGGTAACAAAGCGCACTTGTTTACATTAAGACAAGTGTAATTCAGATAACATCGGTCAAGGGAATTTAAATATGACTGTAAAACCATATACACAGAATGTAAATCACTCGCAGCAGCAAAGAAAGCTATATCGTCTGCATACACGTACGTTGTCACGTCAGGGGAAGTCGGAATCGAACTGAGTAAGAGGTTGAATAGAACAGGGGAGAGAACTGAACCTTGAGGCACATCTCTAGATTGATGAAATTTCCTTGTAGAAACTCCGCGTTGACAACAATAAAATTCTCTGTCAGCCAGGAAAGCTGACACTCATTCCATAAAATAACTTGGCAAGCCCAGAGCCCGTAGTCTGTACATCAGAGGCCATGTTCGACACTGTCATATGCTTTCGAGATGTCTAGAGTTACCAGCGCAGCATACTGTCGACGCCGGTGCGCTAGTCGGACACGGCTTTCGAGGTCAGTATGCGCACACCATATAGAGCACCCAGGCTTGAAACCAATCTGACAGGAGTTAAGTAGTCCCTTTTCAGTAATAATTGGCATGATTCGTCCATACAGCACGCGTTCAACCAATTTCACCAGATTCGATGTCAATGAAATTGGTCGCATGTTGTCTAAGACCAACCCTTCGCCTGGCTTTTTATGCACCGGGATAATTTTGGAAACACGCCATACATCCGGGATCCATGGGGTTCTAATAGAGTAATTTACCAGCTCCAATATAGCATTGGGGGATTCGTCGAACAGTATTTTAATCATCGCAGAGGTGACACGGTCAGGACCAAGAGCTGCAGAAGGTAACCGATTTATCACCTGGGAGAGCTCAGAAACCGAGACATTAAGGAAATCATCATAGTGATTCTTAAGCGGTTGTGGGCGAGAAAGCACAGCCGAAAAACGGTGTTCCAAGCCTTTGCCAATTTCTTCTAATGACCTGGCAAGCTCTACTGGAGTCAGCACATTAGAGGGAATGTTGTGAGGCGGTGGCAGCCTGTTCCTTGACCTCAGAAAGCGAAACAAGGCTTGTCTGTTATCAGATGTTGATAGATGGTCATAATTCTCTTCATCATATTTTTCTTTTGCCCTAGCGACTTTGCGCTTGAAGGTAGCGGCAAGAAACTTATAATCGATCCAATTTCGGGGACATTGATTATGGATAAGTTTCTTCCAGGCTGCCTTGCGCCGCCTATAATCCTTTGAACATTCTGCATTCCACCAAGGGCTCAGAGAAGTGCCTATGCTATCGCACACTGTAAACTCTGATTGCCTCCGTACCCGATCTAAAATAGAGCATAAGCCTAACGCCCTGCTCTCCTGAGACAAATTCGGCAAAGAGTGTAGTTAACGCACATAGCTTAACGCTTTCGCTTTGTTGCTCATCGTCGTCGTGGTGTGGTCAGGTCACGTCAAGCGGTGTTCGACGTTTCTTAGTAGCGTCTTATTTTGCGGCGACAATATCCGAGGACCCCTGCCTGGACAGATGTCATCGCGGCCACATTTCAATTGACGCGAAATAATTTGCACAGCTAAATATGCTCTTTAATAAAAAAATGAAGTAACTAATGAATGAAAAACTTCTATTGCTCAATAGAAGTCCTGGCGAGCTTGGGGCTTAGGGCCTCCATTTTAAGGCCCCTGCAACTCCTGCTGCGATACAGGTCGGGTCGATCAGTTTGCGTGCAATTTCTAGGGGATCTCTAGACAGTGCCGCCTCCCGCATTATCCTTTGGCCTACCACTGCGGCATTTGATCTATAACCGCGTCGGATATCGTGGAAGGACAGTGTGGTACTGTTCGCATTGTCTAGGATCGTGATGAAGGCAGCCTTCTGGGCGACGAACGGTTCATAGTTTTTCTTGTGGAATTTATGGCAAGCGTACATCGTTTATGTGCTATCATTTTACGCCACCAGACAAGATGCCATCGAACGACGGTTTTCATCATTAAATGAACAAGTGGCCGTCACAGATGCTGCGCTTGCGGGCTATGTCTCCAGTCGACGAAGAATGCAAAGAGAAGCGACTTATGAGGCAAGCGCGTCACCTAGATCACGTAACCTTCTGGAGTTATCCCAACATATGCAATGAATTGAGTATACTGCACATTTTTGAAGGTGGCAGTTAAACATTAGTCGTGAGAAGTTGCTCGAGAAGAGCACCCTGGATCACAGAAGGCCGACGGGTGGCAGAACATGCTTTCGTGTGTGTATGATATGCATGCGTGTGTTGAAACTAGGAAGTCAGCGCTTTGCTTAAACCCCTATCCTCGTTCTAGTTTACAGCGATGTTCAGCGTCCTTGTGTCGTATTAGATCCGCTATGTATGGGAACTTAGAATATCCACTCACGGGAGGTGTCAGTGCTATCCCAGTGCATGAAATGTAAAGCAAATAAATAGATCGAATAGAAATAACTAGGTACTGATATTTCGCTTAGGAACTTGAGCATGATAAAAGGTAGATTTTTATTCGAAGAATATATCTTTCTATCGTGGTAGTTCGTTGAGCATCATTTGAAACTCCGTTTTCATAACTTGGTTCGGAATCAGGCCGCAGAATAGGGTGACTATTGATTTTATAATTGCAGGCGGCCTCCAAGAAATAGTAGTGACATGTAGATCCTCTTGCCAACACCAAGAGGAATCAAGTTAGGCGGAAGATTGTCCTGGATCCGCTCCATCTACTGTCCCGCAACGTCCAAGTACACATCTGTTATGGATGCAGTAACTTGCGCACAATTCTCACAAGGAAACAAAAGACAGTACATCACGACACTTCTTTATTGGCAGCAAGTGCACTTAGGTAAGAATTATTTTGAGTGCACTTTAAAGACAATCAGTACAAAAATACGCACGGGCTTAAGTGGTAACAGGTAAATATACGGAACCGGATACAGGCAAAACGCCAAAGTTGTGGAAAGCCACAAGCGAACGCAGTCTTCAGTTCTCAAATCCCGACAGTGGAGACATTGCAGTGACGGATTTCCGGGCAGGTGGTCTTGATGGATACATGGGTGGCTCAGCACGGATCTGGGCTTGATCACATTGGTCATATCATACTGCTGCAACTGTCACTGGACATTAATTTACTCCAGCTAATAAAAAGCTGGTGCAGGTGTTGTGCTCGCCAAATAACGTTGACAAGGCAACTTTCGGCATTACGTTGGCCCTGCTGCGGCGCATCACGGCACGGACCAGGGTGCACCATACTTATGAAACGAAATCCTCAGCTTTTTGATTGTCGAGAGAGAGAGGCTAGACCGAGCCACGCCTGCGCTGCATTCTACTTGAACAAGGCAGCGTAGACAGTGTGCCGACCATGGAAGACCTGTGGTAGAAAGTGTACGCTGCGATATTTCTTGCTCTCCTAGATAGTAGATCTTGGTAACAATACGAAGCCGCAATCTGACGGTCCGTTCGGGAAAGTAACGAACTGCCTTGAGCAGCCCGACGATTTCCATTGATTCCTTGTTGGGGGTGGTAAAACGCCGCGACCAGTGGAAATAATTGGAGACGTATCCAGCGGCTTGTAGGAACTCTGCTAGTCGCAGTTTCAGTCATGTTGTGGATTGACATACACGCAGTCGTCTCTTTGGGATGCGCCATTGCAAGCCTCATCTCTTGCAGCGTCAGCTGCTCCATCTCCTGGGCAGTAGCGGCGGGTTCCACTGTTTGCAACTCGCAAGCGCAAGTGACACCCAGAGCATTTGGAATGTTGTTCTTGCCGAGGACTGACACGTGGTTGTCTACTGGCTGCCAGGTGGTCGTACGCAACAAAGCTACCCAGTCGCGAAATGCAGTGCTTTTACGTATGCTCAGAGAGCGCTTTCCGCAACCGCTTCGATGATGGTCACGATCAAAGGTCACTTGGAACCATAAGTGGAGGTTCCATTTTCTGGAGAAGTCAAGCAAAACCTCGTATATTTCCCGGGTGAGCGTAGCAAACTGCGGGAGGTGGCGTTTGGCAATGAACGTTTTCGGGTCGTTTCGAGTGTTTATGAAATACCCCAAGCAATCCACAACCATAACGGCTACTCTTTTTTGGGCACTTGGCGCTGACGCTGCTGCGGTGTCGTTACCTCTTAATAGTCCGGGAGCCCTATGAATAGCAACGACTGGATAGATGTGCACCATGTCATCGACAACGCAGGAAGTGCACAGAAGCCGGTGCGTCCGGTACTTCTTGCACGCCGTATTGTGGCAACCAGAGATGAGCGCGAGATCCATGATGTTAAGGCGTTGCGGCCGTGATGCGAGCGCGGCGGCAGCGAAGAGAAGATCGGTTGGAGGAAGTGGAACTTTGGTTGTCGAGCTGACCGTCCATTTCGGCCAACAAGCAGGAACTCGAACGCCACAGGGACCCTGTGGGCGTGAAAAACAAAACAGAGAAGAACTTTTATTGTCGCTTGAAACCTAGACACTCTGAAACTAAACTAGGTTGAAATGTGCTTGCACGCCATAGTTGCACTTTGGCTACAATGCGCGACGAAATTTTGGCATTTAGGCATTACTTCGTACAGCAAGACATATGCTGCCATCAACGGAATGTGTGAAACTGTTTTTAACTGACTAGCCTTTAGGCAGTGATAGTATGCGCGCAACGATCGCATATTCAAGCTTATCTTTGTCACCGGCCTGTATTGCAGATATGTTAGAAGGTGGTGGATAATATCGAGACCACCACAGCATGACTGAAATGATCAAATTATGACAATTACCAAATAAACTAAAACACATTAAAGACGACAAAATACACAAAAGAATAAACAATTACCGGTTGATTTTGCAGCTGTACGCGCGATAAAATTTCTTGTTATTGAACTGAAAGTGCCAGGTCCTGGAATAAGGTTTCACAGCTTGATTTCTTCATCACTTGAAGCCGGTACAAACATACTGTTTAGAAAAATATGGTAAGAAAATGACGGTTGCAAAACAAAGCCAGCATTTTTATATATTTTTTTTCACCAGCAAGAAATAACACTACTTTGTGAAGTGTTTTCTGCACGTGAATAAGGGCCGGTAAAGGGTTGAAGACGATGTAGCCTACAGCGCTAATTGAATCTCTCGTGCGTTGCAGAGAACATGCGAGTCAAGGCGATTTGCCTTGGATGCGAAGGCAGGCGAGCTGAAACAAAATAGCAAAATGTTCCTGGCTACCGTAGCTTCGGCATCATATGCTCATGAAGAAACAGTCTCACGCATTCTGTCGATGGCATCGGAAGGGTTACTGAAAGTAGCTGTGCGGTTGGAGCGCAGCAGCACGTGGCGAGTACGTGGAAGTTCCGAGTTGGCTCCAATATACAGGGCGTCCCGCATTCACGCTTGCAGAAAAGACTGCAAACTAAATTCCTAACAAGTCAACGTGGTATGAACTCTTGCGTCTTAGCTTCGGCGCAAAATAAAATTGTTTGTGCATAGAGACCTGGGCAAAAGGCACATGCAGTGCTGAGGGGAGCCTTGAATGTCGTGTAGATCGCAAAAACCGCAACGGCTTCGTGGCACTCGCCATTACATATATGTCATAAATTACAAGCCCATAAAAGTTTCCGTAGGGTTGGCAATTTTAGCTCTTATGGTACCCTTATGCAGCTCGGATTGTATTTTTCACAGGGGACAACGGAGAAATGGGCAGGATACCTTGCGTCACCATTGCTTGATAGACATGTCAAAAAGTAAATTCAGTTTTTTGTATGCCTTATAATGCGGTCGTGACAGCTGACCATTGTCCTTACGAAAAGCATATATAGCTGGAGCGCAGCGGATTGAAGAACAATAATGGCACACTCCAATCGAAACTTTCGAAATATATTCCTTATCACAATGGTTGGCTTCGAAGTAGGCGTCGCAGGTGCCACCAAGACTCAAGGAGTTTATGTGCAGAGAATCTCGCACGTGTAATGTGTTCGTGTCTGGTTGGAACCCGTGAATTCTACAATGTTGTATTGCCTTACAAGCCATACTAAGGATGACCTGAGTGCCATTCAATCAAGAATCACGCAAACATGATATAACCTTTAAGAATTAAGCATGTTATGTTCTAACGTCACATGCGTCTTTCGACTGAGTGGCAGCATAAACTGTGGGGCAGACAATAGGAAGCGGCATGCATTCATCCCCAATGAATAGTCAGTTTTTTAGCAGGATGGAAGATTGGTCCGGTTCGTACGTGACAATAATTAGGAACGAAGCAGCGCTTGGACGACAGAAAGGAAGAAAAGTTTCAAACGAGGCAATGCGTTTATGTTGATTCCCCTCTCTCGTCCCTGGGATGTTCTTTTCCTACTTGTTAGTCAGTGTTTGACCTTGTGACACATAATATAAGTGCCCCAGCAAGCCTCACGTAGCTGTAACTACTATTAGCAGGAAGCGGGTAAGTGGACTGTAATGACAGTTACGCTGGACGTGATAAATATTTACTGGACATTGTCTTCGTCTGCACTGAGGAAGGCGTTTGATACTCAAAAAAATAGTGAGGCAAAATGTGCGCTAGGATACGGGCGCTCCGTAACAGGAATGTTTATGAATTAGCATTAGGATGTTTCGCTTATCTGCAAAAGAACAGCGCTCTCAAGTGGCTAAAATGCTCTTACAAAACAAAGAATTAAAACCAGTAATCGACAATCAAGTGACAGCTCATTGTTCTACTATGTCGTACTCAAATGGTCGCGCACAATGCATGTTCGAGCTTCACGCGCATCTGGAGGTTTATTTGACGCCTCGTACAGAGGGCAAGAAGTTCGTCTGTAACGCCCGAACTGTGCTATGAGCTGTTCTAAGCTACACACACGACATGTGTTTTCTTGACAGATCGGCTGTGAGCATGGGTGCGTGCCAGAGCCACCATCATGCGGAGAGCCACTACGATTTCGTTTGAGAGCCGGCACCGCAGACAGCCCTTCTGACGGCGAGAAAAGAGGCGAAGGCACGGCGTCCAGAATGCCGAGAAAAGAAGGCAATGCTATATCAGTTTGGCCGCGCATACTCACGCAGAGCTCGTCTCGAAACAGGCATTACCACCTCGATGTAACGCTCGCAGCCCAGAGTGGTCCGGCGCACGCAGTTCGTGCGCTCTTAACGTTTTTGCATTCTGTGAGCTTTGCCTGATAGGCTTTCTTCATCGAAAAAGGCCACATAACCTCAACACCCACATCGAGCGAGCCTTTAAGGAGTTTAGTCAAGATTGAAATAATGGTGGTATATTAAGGAACCATAAGTGATCTACATTGCAGATACAGATACAGTGGAAACACATTAATCCAAGTGACATCAACGGAGCGGCGAAATTGCACGGCACGGCTGGCGGGGCGCCGTGGTTTGCTAACACGCCGGGTACTCGTGCTATCGGCGTGTTCGTAACTGCAACGCCGAGCCTTGTAGTATGTCGCTCCAGGGGCATGTCACTTGTAATTTTTTTTCCATTGCAGCTGTACATCAGCACTGTGCCGTGCAAAGGAGTACTTTTATTTCATCCAATTTATTGAATATTTTACCAAAGAATTAAAATGCCCATTTCAGAGCACAGCCTTATTTATAAGTATGTTGTCTCCAACAAATTAACCAGATACAAGGGTTTTCAATAAGGTATTTCTTACGTGCTCGTTTCTTTATGCATATGGCTTGGTTTCACCAAGGAAAAATCCCCTTGGGCCCCTGGTTTGCGTGAGAGCTTTCGACCACGATATATGAAGGAGGCGTGGATTGCCACCTGATAGCTCCGAAACGCCTAAAGGTGTAAAAGCACATAAATGTATAACATCCCCTGGGGTGCGTGAATAACAACGATAGTCGTCTGTAGCCTCTGCCTCCTCTTGCGCTCTTCTCAAGAAGAACCAGAATTTGATGGCCACACATGACAATTCCGAGAACGAGCTCTACTGTTATGCCTCAAGTTCGTCCAGGTAGGACTAGCCTTACCGGCTAGACCGCAAATAGAAGAGTGCTCGACTGCAACCAATTATAGGGCGCCACCCGCGGCCTATCCATAGGAGAAATTTTGGTCCGCATCTGTTCATTCAGTCCATTGTACATGCATTGTTCGGAGTGTTCATCGCCCCTTTACAGAGCCTTTTACGCAAATCATCTGCTCTTCGGTGGTGAAGGGCCTTTCCCATGTTAAATTGCTTTAACTCTCGGACATACTTGTCCAGTTATTTCAGCACGGGAAAGGGTGTCCCGGCAGAAGAGTGCTGGATTGCATGTGTCCTAACCAGAACCTCCACGATTAGTACGCTGACCAACGAGGAATTTGCTCATGCAGGACGGCAGTGAGAACGGTTTCAAATGGAGTCTTTGCGGTCACGTAGCCGAGGGCGGACCAAGTCTATCTGGATACTTATGTAGGAAGCTCTGCTAGGGGGGGGGGGGGTCGATAATTGGGTAGGACTATCACAATCGATATTAACTGCTCCATGCTGGAGAGCGGGGATCGCTGGAATAATTTACCAAGGCGAATTTTCTGACCAAGTAAAAGTCATCCTGCGCTCTTTCTTATTCCTTGAAGGTACTCCTTGTAGAAATGTACTTTCCTCACGGGCGAGACTTTAGTTACAGGAGCGGTAGTTCAGTGAAACATGTACTGGGATGCCATGGACATGGGCTCTATCCTACATGACTTAAATGTAGTTAATCTCTTCTTAGGAGGCAAACTGCACCATAGTATGCACCATATGGCAAACTGTCATATGGTGCACACTACTACAGCTCGTGCGTAGCATTTGGTGGTAGCTACGCGGGGAGCTGCCAGCATTGCATGAACAAAATTTTGGAAATCGGAGGAGCTTACGAAGCCCTCTACATTTGAGTACTATCCATTTGAATAGTGAACGCCAACCCGAAAATTAGCCGGAGCACAAAGAGCCACAGGCTAACTCACCCTCCGTGTTCTTCAACACTGTCGCCTTTTCTTCAGTGTTATAAGTTTTGTTGATATGTCTACATGAAATTATATTACAACGCGGGCAGCGTAACACTCTCCCTAAGTATTATCAGTAATTCCAGAGTGCACTTTCCAGTGCGCTCGAAACGGCCCTGTGAGTACCTGTTTGCTACCACTACACGAAAAGCGCAGATAACGCAAGCAGCTTCCTTACTTCGTCACGGTGTAGTGGCCGCCCCAGCTCTCGCGTCCTAGGCGCCCTTGCCGGCGCATCCACTGGCGCATCTCCTTGGGCCACCTCCAGTACCCCATGCTGCGGATGCTGCCCCATCATGGACAGCAGGACGACTTCCAGTAGACGGCGACGAACGGATTCAGGACGCTGCGGCTGACGTGCGCTGCTATGGCTTCTCCTGTATGCCTCGAGTTTGGAGTCAGCCGAGCTCGTGGTGGGGCTGCAGTGAGAGGAGCCAGGCTCCTCGTCGGCAATGGCCACGTTGCTGAACCCGAACTGTGTCAGCGGTCCGCTTTTGTTCCGCTCTCTCTCGAGTGTGAGCTCGCTGTAGCTGCCCTTGCTGGCTGGCAAGCGCACCATCTCGATCGGTCAGTTCACTGTCAGAGCCGGCACCGCTGCTGCTTCTCCTCCACGCGCCACGTTCCGAATGTAGCCGAACGTGACACGTGGCACCGGCACTACCGCGATCGTCTTTTTCCCGCGGCACGAGTGTATGGCGGAAAACCACGGCGGCGAAAGGAGGCGACGGTCGCAAGTAGCGAGGGAAGTTTTAAAAATTAGTAATTCGTACTTGAAGCAAAAGTTTAGACGGTATAACAAGAGTCATGCTAAGGATGCAAGGAATGTAACAAAAACTAAACTGATGGGTGATCCTGGGTGGATGGCTCGCATGCTTCAGCAGCCGCACGTTCGTTATGCCATAGGTTAACACACTGAAGAGCGTTTTATCCGATCTAAGACACGAGTTTTTTATAACCGAGGTTAACACTTTGAGTCATTATCTGAGGCCCAGGCACGAAAGCACGTTATATCGGATGTTGCATAAGTACGTCCGTTATACCTGAGGTAACACAAGAAAGTTGGTCATATTGAAGGTAAATACACAAGCATCGCTATATGCGAGATCAACACACAAAAGTTTGTTATATTTTAGGTCGCATACTTAGGTTTGTTGTCCGAGTTTCGTTTGTAGCCTTTACACTAACAACTGAGTTATTACGGTCGCATTTCGGCTTGGACAGAGCCTTCCAACGGTTACGCATTAATAATGTAGGCTCTGCATTTTACAGTGATTCATTTCGCGCTCCATCGTCACGCTCCTTCGCCCCTGGCCAACAGTGGCAATGTTTTCTGGTGCTGTGAGCTGGGATACGACTACTGATCGGTGTCCCAGGGGGCTTCTGAATTCAGATTTCTAAACGCAAAAATTCTCATGGAGACATGTCCTCACGTGCTTCAAGTCCTGTATAAAGGCACATAGCTTAACGCTTTGCCATTGTTCCTCATCATCGTCTTGGTGTGGTCAGATCACGTCAAGCGTTGTTCCCCGTTTCTTGGTAGCGTCTTTTGCGGCGACGATATCCCACGACCGGTGCGCGGTCAGATGTCAACGCGGCCAAATTTCGATTGATGCGAAATTAATTTTACAGTCCAATCTGTTCTTTAATGAATGAATGAAGTGATGAATGAATGGATGAATGAGTGAAAAACTTCTATCGCTCAATAGTGGTCGTGGCGAGCTTAATGGTAGGGCCTCCATTGCAAGCCACCTGCGACTGCTGCAGCGATACATGTCCTGTCGATCGGTCTGCGTTGACTTTTCAGAAGAAATCTTGACAGTGCTGGCTGCCACATTGACCTTTGTCCTACCACTGTGGCGTTTGATATTTTTACCGCATCTGATGCTGTGGAAGAACAACGTGATACTGTTTACATTCAGTCTACGATTGCGATGAAGGCAGCCACATGGGTGCTCAATGGTCCATGGTTTTTCTTTTCTGCAAGTTATGGCAAGCGTACGTTATTTGTTAACTACTGCGATTTTCCGTCGCCACGCAGGGGTGTCGTAGAACGGCGGATTTATTATGAAATGAACACATGACGACCACAGATTGCTGCGCTTGGGGGCTATGTCTCTAGCCGCTACTTACTCGAAGCATTCTTTCAAATGATAAAAATTAGCTTTTAAACAGATTGCGTTACAGAGCTCGTAATGCAGAGAATCCGGCGTCTTCGGCGGCGTACGCGTCGCTAAACGTGAGCGAAAAATTGACGAAAAATCCAGACAGAAGCAACCTATGAGGCACGTGGGCCACCTAGGCCACGTAACTTTATGGTGTTATCACAACCTGACCCGCTGTATTGTGAGCAAACTGCGCACCATTGCAGGTGGAACTCAAATTAGTGACTGGTCGCGAGAACTTGTTCGGGAAGAGCAACCTGGTTCGCGGAAGGCCGACGGGTGGCAAAACCTGCCTTCGTGCGTGTATTTCATGCATGCCTGTGTTGAAAACTAAGATGTCAGCGCGGTCCTCCCAGGCAATGATCAGCATCCTTTTTCTGGAAACTTAAATTCATACCCGTGAGAGATGTCGGTGCTAGCTAGGTGCTGAGATTTAGTTTACCAGCTTGAGCTCAATAAAAATATAAATTTTCAGCTGAACAATAAATCTTCAAGTCGTGGTAGTTCGTTGCGCATCATTTTAACATTCTTTTCATAACTTGGTTCCAAACAGGGGCGAAGAATAGGTAACTATAAATTTTAAAATTGCAGGCGGCTTCCAAGCGACGGTAGTGACATACAAAAGCTCTTGCCAACACCAAAAGGAATCAGGTTAGGCTATGTTTAGGATGCAGCAACAGGTATGCGAAATTTTCACAAGGGAATAAAAAGGTATATCACGACGCTTCTTTATAGGCAGCAAGTGCACTGAGGTAAGAATTATGTGTGCATGAAAGTCAATTAATACAAAATTGCCCACGGGCTTATGTCGTAGTAGACAAAAAATACTTAACCGCCTACAAAAAAAGGCCTAGGTTATTGAAATCCACAAGTGAAACAGTCTTCAGAGGTCAAAACCCGTCAGCGAGGACGCTGCAGTGACGGCATTCAGTGCAATGGGTCTTGAACGCTCCATGTGTGGCTCAGCACGGATCTGGGCTTGTTCGCATTGGAAGGGTTGTGCTGCTGCAACCGCCACTGGACATTGTAATCCTCCAGCTGATAAAAAGCTGGTGCCGGCAGTGGGCTCTCGCAATTACGTTAACAAGATAACTTTCGACATTTCGAGTTCTTGGAGAGCATTGACACTTGGTCCCCTTTTGGCTGACCGGTGATCACGAGCATTGAAGCTATCCAGTCGCGAAATGCGCTGCTTCGCATCTTCAGAAGGGGCTTTCCCGTGCCGTGCTGATGGCGGTGGAGATATCAGGCAACTTGGAACCATAAGTGGAGGTTCCACTTTCTGGAGAACTCAAGGAAAACCTCGTTAAGGTCCCGGGTTAACGTAGCAGGCCATGGGAGGTGGAAGTGGGCCATGAACGTTTTGGGGATGTGTAGACTGTTGATCAGATACCCCAAGCAAATCACATCCATAGCGGTTACTCTTTTTCGGGCATCTGGTGTTGACGCGGCTATGGTATCTTTACCTATGAAGAATTCAGGAGTTCTCTGAATAGCAACGACTAAATAGGTGTAGACCACGTCCTCGACAACGTCGGCAACGAACATAAGCTGGTGCATCCGGTGCTTCTTGCATGTCATAGTGTGGGAGATAGGGATCAGCGGGAGATTCATGGTGTTAACGCGGCGCAGCCGTGAGACGAACTCCGCAGCGGCAAAGACAAGAGCTTTTGGAGGCAGTACAACTTTGCTCCACGACCTTAAAGTCAAGTTCGTCCAGTGAGCAGGGACTTGAATGCCACAGGGACCCTGCGGTTGTGAAAACTAAAGCAATGGTGAACATTTATTGTTAGGTCAAACCTAGACACTCTGAAATTAAACTAGGTTAAGATCATTGGCTACAATAGGCATTACTTCTAACAGCATGACATATGCTGGCATCGATAAAGTTTCTTAAAAGTGTGTTTTGGACTATAAAGTTTAGAAAGCTAAAGCATGCAAGAAAATATCGAAAATTTAAGCGTATCATTCTTTCTGGCTTATATTGCAGAAAAGTTAGAAGCTGGCGGGTGTATTTCTAAGAACTACCGTAACAAGACTTGTATGAAGTGACGTTAATTTCTAATTAATCTAATATATAGTAAATATGATAAAATATGCGAAATACTAACTTGTTTATTTACTGCTTGTTGCCGCCGAATTAAGTGCGGTAATATATTTTGTTATTGAACTGGGAGCGTCAGCTCATGGAATGAGTGATCTCGCGCGCATGACTTCCTTAACTCTTGCAGCTGGCAAGAGTACATTGCTTTAAAAAATCGGGTAAAAATTGCGGCTTGCGCAATGGTGTTATCATTTTTCATTTTTTCGTAAGCAAGAAGTAGAATTGTTAATTGTGCAGTGTTTATTGTATGCCATATAGAAAGCAGTAAAGGTTTGAATGTTCACCTACGGCGCTAAATGAACCAATAGTGCGTGCCCGAGAGTTTACGAGAGTTCCGGCAATGTGCCTTGCATGCGAGGGTAGGCGAGCTAAACAAAATAGGAAGATTGGAAGAAAAATGTCTGAGGGATTCTGTTAATGGCAAGGCAAGGCTAAATGGAAGTAGTAGCGCGCCTGGCACGCAGCAGCATCCCAAGCAGCATAAGTAATTGGCCCAACATTGGAGCCCAACATTGGAACATTGGCAAAGGCCGGCCCTAGAAAGGACTAGGATGGGACCATCCTGTTGCAATATTGGGTCGATGACCTGTGCTGCTTGGGATGTGACGAGAATGGGAAAGGCCAGAATCAGCGCCAATACGCCAGAGTGTTCCTCATTCGCGCTGACAGGATAAACGTAAGCTTTCTTCACAGCAAGCCGCCTTGTGCGCCTTAGCTTCGACGCGTAATAGAAGAATCGTGCAGAGAAAGACGGGGAAAAGGCATATGCATTGCTAAGGGCCGCTTAGAATGTTTAAATGTCTTACATACTGTAAGAGACGTAAGGGGACCGTGGCGCTCGCCATTGTGTGCATGTCGTAAGTTAGTTACACGCCCCCGTAGTTCCTGCAGGCTTTGCTATTTTAAGTATCACGGTGAAGTTATGTGGCTTGGTATGCATTTTTCATAAGGGCGCAGATGCTACCTTGCGTCACAGTTTATAGGCATATAAAAAACTTCATTTTTTTTATTCTTTCAAATGGCGTCATGATAGCCAAAAATTGCGCATAAAAGGATCGCATTAGGTTTAAGGGCAGAAAAGACAGTGTCCGACAGAACGTTTTGTGATATAACCCGTCTCACAACACAGAAAGTTTGTCGTGCGCCATGCATCTCACACGCGTGAAGTGTTCGTGCCTGGCTGCAAGCTATGAGTACTGCAATCGTCTATTTCGTTGTAGCCGCATTTGGGATTACTTGAGCGCCGATCAATCAATATCCCAGAAACGTGTTACGAGGTTAAAGAATTAAGCGGGATTTGCTGCGCCACATGTGCCTTTCCACTGAGTAGCAACGAAAGCAGTGAGGCAAAAAATGAGAAACAGCATGTATTCATCTGTGAGCAATTCAGCGCCAATGAATACTCAGTTTTTATGTTAGATGGAAGTCTGGTCCTGTTGGTGCGTGGCAACCAGAATGAACTAGACAGTGCAGAGGCGACACGAATGAACATGCTACAAACGAAGCGGTACGTTTACTTCAATTTCTCCTCCCCCCTTCCCCCCCCACTTCTGATCCTTGCGGTTTTTTCTTCCTACCTGTTAGCCAGTGTTTGCCCTCCTGACACACAGCCGAAGTGCCCAGCACGCCTTGCGTTGATGTAGCTCTATTATTAGCATTGAGCTCTATTGGTAGCATGGTATTGATTCTGGGAATGAGCATTATTTACTGGGTATTTGGTTCGTCCGCCATGAGAAAGATGTTTAATACTAAAAGAAACGATGAAGCTACAGTCGTGAGTAACAAAGATTAGCAGAATGACGTCACCGGAGGGGCGAAAATAGCACCGTGCGACTGGCGTGGCGCCGTGCTTTGTGAACACACCTGACACTTTTGTTATCGACGTGTTCGTAACCGCAGCGCCGAGCGTTTCTTTGTGCCGCTCCGGTGGCACGCCACTAGTGATACTATTGTTTACTCGCTACTGTATATGCATGATACGGTACAGTCAATCCGCAACACGAATGTTTATGAATTACCTCATGATGTTTCCTTTGTCTACAGTTACCAGCACACTGAACTGGCTAAATTACATTTGCAACGCAAAGATTAAAGCCTAATAAATGTAGAGCCACCGAAAGATCATTGATGAACCCACTCGTACAGTAATGACCGCGCACACTGGACCTTAGAGCTTCAGCTACCTCTAGAGGTTCATTTGAAGCCCAATACATCTTGGTTGATAAGTTTTCTTCATCGAAACAGGCCTCACAACCTCTACACGCACATAAACGGAGCGCTTTGTTTGGTAAACGTTTAAATGGTATAGCTATTTTTAAGAACCATATGGGATCTGCACTGTGTGTTCTTTAGAAGTTTCGCAGTGGAGGGAGGCCTTTAATTTCATTCGTTTTCCGGAAACATTTAGAAAATAGTAGAAATACTCTTTTGAGAGCGAAGCGCTTTTTATGAGTATGGTGTCCCGTACATATGAACCTTATCCAGTGGTTTTTCAATCATCTCATTGCCTACGTGCTTATTTCTTCAAGTATATGGCTCGGATTGGGATCGGAGAAATCTCCTTGGACGGGGGGGGGGGGGGGGGGCATGTGAGCTTTCGGCCACGAAATATTATGAAGGAGTGGATTGCTACAGAGAAACGTCGGATATATTTAATGCTATAGAAGTGTATGGACGTATGCGATCATCAGGGTGGAGCGACAACGATAGTTGTCTGTACCCGCTATCGCCTCTTGCGCTGTTTATCTTTATATTCGTCCACATCTCGCCTCACCATACTTTGTCGAGAACACTTGACAGTACCGAGAACGAGCTATACTGTCATGAATTAAGTTCATCCAGGTTGGGCAAGGCTTATCGGCAAGCCACTCGCACACCATAGTGTTTAGTTCCGGACAATACCGCACCGTCCACGGCCTATCTACTAGAGAACGTTTGCTATGCATCTCTTCTCGTAAAATTAATTTTCCACGTTGACCAATGAACACATTACTCAGACGAGGCGGGAGTGAAAAAATTTCGAATGGACTCTGTAAGGTCGTGCAACCAGGAAGGACCAAGCCCAGGTGGCTTGTGAAGCGGGGCGCTCTGCTGGAGAGTTCGATGGTCGAGTATAACTATCACACTGATAGTAACCGCTCCTAGCTGGAGGGCGGGGAGTCCTGATTACTCTACCAGTGGGAATGTCCTCACCAAGTGAAGTTATATGGCCAGTTTTTCTCCTTCATCCTTGTAGACATCTCATTTTGTCAAGGGCAAGGCTCTCCACTTGAATTAAGCGGAATAATTCAGTGAAACTTGTGCTATAACGTAGATGACGATACGGAATCATTTCTTTGTTAGCAAGCTACATGCCGCATCGTGAATGCTACTGCAGGTCGTGCGTCGTTCAATTACTGACAGTCACACTGGGAGCGTTGGCGCCATTTTGCGAACAAAATATGGCTAATGGCTGAAGCCCACGGTGCTCTCTGATGTTTAGTGCTGTCCATTTTAATAGTGAAATCAGAGAAGCAAAATAGCAGGAGCGCAAAAAAAAGCCACAGACTAGCCCACCCTGTATGTGCCTCTGCACTATTTCAGCTTTGGTGCTTTCGACATCAAAACGTCTACCAAAGAGTGCAACGCAACATCCTCATTGACAAATCCCTGCTTCCCGAGTGCACTTTCGAGTGCGTTCGTAACGTTCCTGCGACTGCACTCTTTTCTACCATTAAGCGAAGAGCACAGACAACGCAAGCAGCTTGTCTCCATCTATTGGCGCAATTGGGTCCATACCTTGTCGTTTTGTAGCGGCCACCGCAGGTCCCGCGTCCTAGGTGCGCCTGCTGCCGCAGCCAATGGCGAATCTTCTTCCAGTACCCCACGCAGCGGATGCTGTCCCATCGTGGACAGCACTACCGCTTCCAGAAGACTGCGACGAATTAATACAGGACACAGCGTCTGAGGTGCGATGCGCCGGCTTCTCCAGTAGGCCTCGAGTTCGTTGTCAGCCAAGCTCGTGGGGCGGCCACCGTGCGAGACGTTCGGCGCTTCGTCGGCTATGGCCACGTTGCTGAGCCCGAACGGCGTCAGCGGTCCTCTTGGCTATGGCTATCTCTTTTGAGTGTGAACTCGCTGCAGCTGCTCTTGCTGGCTGGGAGGCACGCCGTCTCACTCGGTCAATTCAGTGCCAGAGCCGATACTTCTCCTCCACGCGCCACGTTGCGAACCTAGCGCGATCACGTGCACTTCCGCGATTGTCTTCTTTTTTCGAGCGGCTCGAATGTTTGGCGAATAACTATGGCGGTGAAATGAGCCGGCGGTCTTATAGAGCGAGGGAGGTTTAAAATAGTAGTCATTCGTACTTGCAAAAAGGTTTAGGAGGTTTAACAAGGGTCATGCGCAGAATCCAAGGAAGTTAACAGAAAGATAACTTTTAGGTGATCCATGGTGAAATGATTAAATGCACTAGCCGCAATACGTTCGTTATGTACGAGGTTGACATACTAAAGCGCGTTATATCTGAGGTGGCACACTCAGGTTCATCATATTCGAGGCTAACGCACTAAATTCGTTATCCGGGATCTAGACATGAAAGTTTTTTATATCGACGGTTGCATACATAGGTTTGTTATGTGCACTGTATG
Organism: Amblyomma americanum; assembly: GCF_052857255.1. NCBI lineage: Eukaryota > Metazoa > Arthropoda > Arachnida > Ixodida > Ixodidae > Amblyomma > Amblyomma americanum. The sequence goes on from NC_135500.1 coordinate 121,748,211, forward strand.
ACAAGATAGTTCGTTTTATCTGACGGTATTATACAAAGTTTGCTTTATCCGATGTGGCATGCTCAGGTTCGTTATACGGCAGGTTCGTTCGTAGATTACGTTCCTCTACTTCAGGTCAGCCCCACGTTTGTAACCAGTATGGCATTGGTTTTTGATGCTGCAAGCTGGAACATGGCTGCTGATCGGTGTCCCACAGGGATTCCAAATTAAGAATTTTAAACGCGACAATTCTCATGCAGAAATAGCCTCGCAGGCTTCAATTTGTGCATAAGGGCACAAGTTGAACACTTTGCCATTGTTCGAATTATAAACTATCGTCGTGAAATGGTGACATTACGTCGACATTCGCTGTTCTCTATTTCTTGATTGTGTCTTATTTTGTCGTAGCAGCCACATTTCGAAAGAGGGGAAATGATTTTCACAGACGAATGTGGTCTTGAAGATGGAGCTTAAAGATGGATTCGACGCACTACTTAATATTGGTACTAAGGTGCATTCCCAGTGCGCTGTATTCTGTTCATCTCACTACGTGTAATATCGACGAAGGTATTGTTTAGATCAATATGAATAAGTGTAACAATGAAGTCACATAACAAAACCGGGACGCCGAGACGAGATGGTCGTGAGAAAGTGCGTTGCTTGGATTGGAAAAATAGTATGCACACTTTCTCGAAATGGCGCCGTTAATCACGATCATGGCAGCAGACGCACAGTATAGGGTACACCGTAAGAGATCTTCGTCGCCTGCGCATGTTATGCTTGGAACTTCAAAGGGTGATAGGCAAACTACCCTTGCTGGCGCGACCGCGGTAATGCCGCGGTGGCCTCTTACTTTGAGGGACCGAACAGGTTTCGTCATTGCCCTGTTGACGACGGAAAACGAAAATTCTCAGGGGAGCGAAATTGTGCGGCTGCAACTCGTAGACGCACGAGCTTCAACATTTTGTCGATGTGAGTGACCCGAAGTTGAGGAAAAAGAGTGCGCTACCAATGCGAGAGCAGCTCGAGAGGGTAGGCACTGCACTAACTTCTAGGGACAAAATAAAATGAGAGGCAAAGAACAAAGGAATGGATGAGAGGGCTACCCAGTTTGCAGCAGGCTTCTCGTGCTCCTTTTGCAAGTAGCGGATGTGGAACAAGAGTGCGGACATTATGACTTCAGTACCGTAAACCAGGCAAGGGCATTTTAAGTACGCAGTCATCTCCCGGCTGCAGCGCGCTCCTCGAGGGCTCAAACTCACTTCCCTGCCTCCTGTGCCCTTGATAGAAACACCCGGGGATACATCACTTGTGACAGCGCAGCCATAAGCTTAGGCTTTTGTTGGTTATACTTTGTTTCTCTCTGCAGTGACTTGCAGCATGTCTTCGAGGATTTATGTCCCGAATTGAGGAGATTACTCAGCTCAGTATGTCTGCGCTTGAGGAGCAGCTGCATTTGAAAAGAGGTTACGCGCCGTTGGCCCTTTTGGCAGCGCTGTGAAGTAAAAAGGTCTGCGACGGGCTCACGACGGTAGCGCAATGACGGCCACGTTATGATATACCTGCATACGGAAGAAGCGAAGAGGTAAATAGAGGGAAAGAAAATAACCTCCTCCGACGCCCAGCTGCTCCTTGTGGACACGACACATGTCCACAATGCAAGCCGCCGTTTGGGAGGATTGGATCCTCAGTTCCGACCTCTGACAACACCACAACGCACAACGACGTCCACTGCGGCAGTTCAGACCATCCAGAATTCTGTCAGTTCCCGACCGCTGCTTCTCATCGCGCCTCGCACTCCCGCTTCATTTCATGGGGACAAGTTTGAAGACGAGGAAGACCAGCTGGTGCTATCGCACTGCATGGCGGCGCCAGTAGATGCCCAGCAGTGTTGCAAAATGTATAATTTTGTTACCTTTACACTATAAATAATATATTCTTTCATTGAAATTAAGGCTCAGTTGGTGTCCGCCAAGCCTTCGGCAGCGCAGCGCGTGAGGAGAAGGCCTCCGCTATAGCCTTTATTTAGGTCGGTTTCACCGCATGGCTGTGATAGGTTGTGCGAAAATGAGCACGAGAGACCAAAGGCCGCCCTAAAGTACATCATACGTTTACCTCGTCACACTAATTCACATCGCTTGCGTTGCCTGGAGGTGCCCAAGGCAGCGCCGCCAACCTATCTCCGAGCTCCGAGAGTGCGCCACTCGCAGGGTCGGTCCTTGTCTTTCAATATATCGAATTACTGGCAAAATTGCAGCATGATATAGCGCTCGCCTTCCCTGTACTTTACACAGAATTTTCAAGGAGATAATCTGTGTTTTCTATATGGTCAGTAATTCTGGATATCCGTGTTCGATATATCCGAACTCGACAGTACTATTTTTCCTCCTGCGCAAGCGAAACCTTACCGGGTTCTACACTAATCTGCATGAAAGTTCTCGCGTTCTTGCGCAATTTATTAAACGCGACAAACGACCGAGTATGCGTACTGCCAAGGACGCCATCACCGCGCAGGCAGAAGTCACAGCAGTGTGAATGAGTGATGTGTGCGGTGATAGCCTTTCCCTGCTCGCACCTGCATGGCGCATGCCAATGCACGCCCTTTCGTGCGAGTAGCGTCCGGATGTGCGACGTACGACGCTAGTTCACGATCGAGGCCTATACAATTCCCGCGCAGTCGTTGATCAATCACCGCTTACTTTGGGCTGGATCGGTTCTTCTTCAACCCGAGAACATTTCGTGGTAGATTTTGCCTTTGCTGTAGACGCGTCTACACTGGTATAAGCATTGGGAGGAATAAAAGAACAAATCAAAAATGAAGTTGGAAGGCCCCAGTGCACGTCAGCGGTGACTCTACAACATTAAATGAAATTTCTCGCCTCTTCAAAATCTGCCGCGTATGCCTGGGAACAAGAGGCGAGAGAAATGAAGCCAACGGATTTCACGCCGCTGCGTGCACTGGACTGAGTCACGCAGCTATCGAGTGCTTTTTTTGACTAGCTGCTCCCGTCCTGCGCTGGGAAGCGGTGAGCGTGCCGTAGCAGTCCTTTGAATGCAAATACCGGGGGCTCCCTCTCCATGAAGGACGCTTCAAGCGCTAACTCTCTTGACAGATCATGCAGCGATCACGTGCGCGAAGCGTTGGCGGCTCCTCTTACGCGCTGTACGATTGGAGTGCCGGGGCGGAAAATCTCGCCACCGCCAGGCCAATCAGAGTAGTCCCATATCCTCCGCTGTATGTTTATTCGTTTCTGTTTTGTCTTAAAACAGTTTGTGAATTCGTTATTTCCTGGAAGAAACTGACATGGAGAGCGAGCATATAAGATTTTCGACAGTCGGTGTGTGCCGGTGCACATCCGAGCAGTTCTGCTACCGCGGCAAGGCCGTCCCGCTGTGATCCAACATCATGAAAGCAGTCTTCGCCTCTTCCCTGCTTCTGGCTACATTCGTGGCTGCTGCTTCGAATATTATCCAAGAACTCTGTGGTAAGCTCGGGAGCAATGTCTCTAGCAGCTGGGTTTTACAAATATATGGTTACGAGAAGTTATTCAGCCTTCGTCTTTGAGTGGAATATTTCTTTTTGTCGGTCATGGTTCTTGGCATGTTAAGCATCCGCGAAATTTGAGATCTTCTAAAAGCAGAAACGCACGTTCTCACCCCGCCCACTTCACCAGAAAGTTACGACTTTGTCGGGCGCTACAGGAGTTCCCCTACACGGCTTAGAAGCAAAATTATAGGCGTATTTTTTTTGTTGACGGCTATACCTGCTGATCAGATGAAAAATTGTGTCCGTAGGTGGAACCGTTATTATTGCCACAATAAAGAGTTACATCGACAGTTTTTAGCGCAAGGTCTTTGCTCTATAAAAAAAGCAAAAGAAGCTTTCAGCACGTCGACTACTCATATCTTAAGCCTTCGGTACACACCGACGCCTACACTCGGTAGCTCAGTCAAATTTACTCTAAATCAATAGTTGAAATAGCAAGGGTAAGGACAGGGCATTCCAGAACCCCAGTTTTGCGGCGGTCAAATTTTGATGGAGGCGAAATGCTAGAAGCCCGTGTACTCTGCGATGTCAGTGCACGTAAAAGAACCACAGGTGGCCGAAATTTCCGAAGCCCTTCACTACGGCGTCCCTCATAGCCTGAGTCGATTTGGGACGTTAAGCCCTATAAGCTAAACTAAACTAGAACGCCAATTTTGTAGTTCGCCAGTGAGGTGATGCAACAACTTGCATGCCTTGATTCGCAGTATGACCAGGAATCTACCTCTGTGGGAATCTACGGAGACGATGTTTGCTTGAAGTCTCTTGCATATCATATACAGCTTACAGAAATGTTACCTGTATCAATTGCGCGTATACATTGCACTGAACCGGTATATTTCGCACCGCCGAAGGGTACTGCTTGTTGTTGATTGTCGAGAGCGTTTCAAGGAAAGCAGTAGGAGGTGGACCAGTGTAAGGACTGAGGGTGTCTTGCGATCTGGCGGCCACGTGGAATAGAGCTAGCAGCCGCTCTGGCCTGAGTTCGTGAAGTATCCGTGCGGACGATTGTCGATTTAAGGGGATTAGCGTGGTCGGTAATGCGGCCAGCGCATCTGCTCGATTTTGTATTGGCCGATGTCTTTTGAAAGAAAGATGATTTGGAGGTTACTTGTAAGCGGAGAAAGGGAGTAATGATGGGAGTATCAATGGCACTGTGAGTAGCTTGTTGAAGGATCTTCTAGCCCATTTTTTGCTCTTGAAAGATGGACACTCTGCCAGTATTCATGCTGTTGCTGGTGGTCTCCCAAATGTATGAGGAGCTCTGTGGAGTACAGGCGCTCAGTGGGCGTGTGTATGTGAACTTTGAGAGTAATTTTGCACAATATAGGCATGCAGCACAAAGTTTAGAGGGCGTCTTTGAATATGGCTTAATATGAAACTGCATAAAGAATTTCACTATTGACCTGAAGCCTGTACTTGTTCACTTGAGCGTCGTGAAGCTCGGTGTGCTTATTTACGATGCGGCGGACAAGATGCCTATCGTGTGGTAAACTTTGACGGTTGTAGTTATATCGGCTCGAGTAGAGGATTCATGATCATGAAGGCCTAGAATCATGCAGGAGGGTAATCTAGGGATGATCTTTATTCTTTAATCAATTTTTACCCCGCTTAGCCCAAAGGCGTGACAGAAGGGGGGTTACAATGATGAAAAAAAAACACATTTTCATTCATACAGCAGACTTGCTGACCTTAAAGGCGATTCCATTCACTGATAGAACGTACAAAAAATGAATTTGCACACACATTAGTTCTGGTACGGTATTCCAAAATCTTAAAGCAGTGATCAGTACGAGAAGAGACATAATGGGGCCTGTGTAAATATTTTTTCCTTTTGAACGCCGGTTTTCTCATGAAATATTTGATACAGCAGTTTAAGGCGCAGTTTTCTTCTTCGAGCAGAAAGACTTTCCTACTCTAATTAGTTTTTCATATCGGTAAAGCTATCACCTCTGGAGTATCGACGTAGGACAGGCCTTGAAGCCCTGTTTTTGAATTTTTGAAGCTTATTGCTCCGTGTTGTTTGTCATGGGTCCCACACCGCACATGCGTATTCGAGCATGGGTCGAACGTACGTTACAAAAGCAGTTGATTTTAGTTGAGGCGGCGCGTAACCCATGCACAACATGCCTATCACCTTGAGAGTTCTGAGCTGCTTGGGTTGGCGTTGATAACGAGTTTTTGTGGTGAGGCATTGATAAACAGGTTCGACCCACATTTACTCAAAGGGTCTGGCAAAAAGTTGCAATCTACGTGTTCTATAAGGACAAAAAAGATTGGTCATTGCTTACAACTACTCCGGTAACCCGAAAATCGAGGTCGGAATGAAGTCGACGGCCACACCTGAGATGAACAACTAGAAGTTTGTCTTTGTATACTAGGACATTCGTGAGATCGTTGTTTTGATCAACAGGCAACAGTTTTATTGCATATAACGTTTAAAATTTGCTGCCTTTGCGTACGGCTACAGATTCAAACCGAAACCACTCGTACCTAATACGCTGTTAACAAACTAATGGAAGAAGCTATTGTCAAAATCATCATTTCATCTTCAGTTGCCCATGATGAATTCTATGCAAAGCATCTGGCCTACAGGACCACACCAGTAAAAAAATGGCTTCTGCCACTCCCGCTCTCATGGGCTCAGGAACTCAAAGCGATGATACCTGCCACATCCGAAATTTCAGCTCTTCTCAAGTTCAAAGCAGCTCGGCAGGAGATGGTACATAATTATCACCACAAATATCATCGTGCCGTCCCGGTTGTGCTGGTCTTCTGAGCGGGGAAGAAATCGTGGTGGGTGATTTTCACAAGAAAGCAAGCATAGTGAAGCTTCTACAGTGTGCACAGCTTCTACCATTTAGACACTAGGGAAAGCGCCTTGCGCCACGGCTGTATGCACCTGGTACTTCCATCGCAAGTGAAAGAGGTCTGAGAAACTGAAGGGAAAACGATGTTTACTTAGTGAGAAGGGCGGAGATGTGGGCCTGAGGAGTCATGATCTCATCTGCTTCTGTATACTGTGGCAAGATAAAAGAGAAGAGGGTTACGAGAGAGCTAAGCGTGGGAAATTAGAATATTTGCGAACTTAACCGGACCACGCAAAGTCACAACAGTTAATAGTGACCCGTGTTAAACACGAAACGACGAAGCGCCCGTGAACCTAGAAAGCTTATAAGCCACCGGCCAAACGCTCAGCTATGTATTTTCTCATACTAGAATGTTTTGAAAGTATGCCAAAGAAGCCGTCAACGTCATTCTTGTGAGGAAGACAAAGCGCGATTACGTTCTCCGATGTCTGAGTGACGTCAAAAGAAGAGCAGTCTCAAGAATTCTGTCGTCCACACGAGCTGCAGAGAGATGAGGAAAAGGAAGCTGAGTAGAGGTGCAATGTCAGGGAGACATATCCCATGCCCATAGCCGATGTGGCCACTGCATCATTGCACAGCGGCACTATAAGGGATCTCTTCAATTGCTGAAGATCTTTTCTTGTCTCTTTTTTCTTTTCCGTGCGAGTTGTATAGCGTGCCGCCGCGGCATTGAAGTCACGCGCCTCTTCACCACCATAAAACTCCCGCGCTCGGCTGCGTGTATCTAGTTACCGGAGATCTCCAACAAACGTCTGTTCTCGTAGCTGAAGGCGCCCGTTCCGCTATCGCGCATAGACCAATAAGAAAACGTATAAAAAAGTACGTCCTCGCTCTTGCGAAAAGTTCTAAGCTTACAGAAGCACAGTCAAAATTAAAATGCAAAAGCTTGTCCCCTACTCGGTTGTATTTCAAGGAGAAACTGTTTATGGCACATTGTCTTTTTGTTTATTTTTCACTGAAGTAAGTAAGTACAGAAACCAAACGAGTGTAAGCGGTTTCAGTGGCTGCACCTTACCAAGTAGTGAGCGGGTCACTGAAGTTGCTTCACTGCCTTCAATACTTTTTGCAGCTGTTCTCTGCGTGCACATGAGAAGCTATAGGCCATAACGGGGTTTTACTTATGACGTGACGAGTACAAAACAGAAGATGGGACGTCATCAACACGCCGAGTTTCGTCACATCTCTCATATGAACTTTTGAACTAAGAATTGAGAGGAAGAAATAGGTTGCTTCCATGCACTATTGGATAAGGTTTATAATGAGTTATTAAAGAATGACTAAAACTAGACGCTGTAGTCAGCTTTCAACACTGGGCCGTACAAGGCACTGTGTAACGCTTTGCGTATATTTCAATAATGCGTGTCGAGCATCGCTTCTGTTTCGGAGTATCCAGGGATTGCTATTAGATCTTCAGTATGTGTTTGTCCAGCATCAAGGCTAGCATAACTTTTTTTACGCATTCGCCGCCTCAGCGCACCTATTTTCGAAGTGACTATCTCCCGGATTTCTTTTATTTTGCAACAGGTATTCTCTTTTGGCTGGTTACATTTCCCGGGCGCTGAGAGCGGCGAACCGAACTTGCATGTGCTTGAAATCCGCGTATCAGCTAGGGTCTCTCTAAACGACACGCGCTGAGCACGCTGACTCAATGAGAAGCTCGTCACAAAGCAGGAATCACACGCACGTGATGCTGCCAATGCTTGTTACGGCATGGTCCACGGGAGAACTGGGAATGTGAATGGCCTCGCAATGCTTCCGGTCACAAGAGGGGAAGATCCTGCGCTCCCTCTATACTTGCGTTTGTGTTTAATTTAACACTTAGTGTGATCTTCATTTTACTGAGAAATCTCGGGTAGGAATCGGGCACATACATGAGATTCTATGGATGATGTGTGTCAGCATACATGTGGGGAGGCTTGCTTAAGCGTTTAGGCTTAAGTCAAAGTCCTCGCCTCTTGCCTATTTGCGGCTGAATCCGATGCAGCTACTTAATTCATAAATATGCAGAGAGTTTGCGTGCAGTTGTTCAGGCCGTAGAGTTGTACTGACGTCCTTTCGCGAGACGTTGTATCTACAATGCGCCACGAAAATTTTGTCTCTAAACGATGGCCACTATTTTTACCTTATAGGCTGTTAGATATTCATTTTCCAGCCTTGATTACTCCCTATGTCAAAGCGAGAGCATAGAGTTCAGAACTAGTACTATCCATGCTTTACTCGTTCGGTACGCCTTGATGCCTCTTACGTTCAAATGCCGTCAAAATCAATAATATGAGTTCACGCTTGCTTGCGTCCTCAGTTTGAGCTTCCAAGCCACAAATCTCGAGCGTTATATCTTGTTGTGACTAATTTATTATTCAGTGTAGATTTTACTAATATCTTATTGCGGCGGATTTGTTAGTAAACTTGAGCGTAGTTTGTTCAGATCTTTATAGAATGAGTCTGAAACGATGAATGTAATGCGTGTAACGCTACTGCTCATGGAGGTAAATTTCATGCGTAAATTTTGGCTGGAATTTGTTCTTTGCGAATACGGCATGTGGCATCAGGCAATTTTTCAGAGAGTTAATAGGATTCACTCCAGGTTCTGACCGCGTTGAGACTTTCGGCAGCTCCTTCAGAAGCTACCAATGCCAGGTCTCAAGCTTGAAAGTACACTAAAGGGAAATGCGGAAATAAGCAAGGCGAATAGTTAATTTCTCGAGAACATAACCGACATTTGTGGTGGCTGAGTTGTGAGAAAATCCGGAATACAAGAGCCGAAACCCTTCCACATTCAAACTGCGCTGGAAAAATTAGAATGGGGTGCAGCGCATATGGCAGGTTCTCTCAGATCATGAATAGCAGTTTACCAATTTCCCTCAAGAGGAAAGTGTACAACAGCATAATCTTACCGGTACTCACCTACGGGGCAGAAACGTGGAGGCTAACGAAAAGAGTTCAGCTTAAGTTAAGGACAACGCAGCGAGCCATGGAAAGAAAAATGATGGGTGTAACGTTAAGAAACCGGAAGCGGGCAGAGTGGGTGAGGGAACAAACGCGCGTTAATGACACCATAGGTCAAATCAATAGGAAGAAATGGGCTTGGGCAGGACATTTAATGCGAAGGCAAGATAACCGCTGTTCCTTAAGCGTAAAGGAGTGGATTCTAAGAAAGGGAAGCGTAGCAGGGAGTGCCAGAAGGTTAGGTGGGCGGATGAGATTAAGAAGTTTGCGAGGCATACGGTGGGCTCAGCTGGCAAAGGAGAGGGTTAATTGGAGAAATATGAGAGAGGCCTTTGCCCTGCAGTGGGTGTAGTCAGGCTGATCATGATGATGAATTCTACGAAGCAGTTGCAATGGAGATCTCAGACCAATCAGAACTGCCATTTCCAAAGAAAGTAAACGCTGCCAGGACAAGAACCCAGCTCGCCGGCCGAGCCTGTCGTGACGACGCCAAGGGACAAGCTGCATGGCGTGCGGCTTCGTCTCGTTGAAACGCGCGGGTACGACATACATGAGCTGTGTGGAAACGAAATAAACTACGCCAAATAATTAAGGGCAGCCGCAGACAGCAGGACAAAATGCCTATCACACTCAGGCACGTAAACATCGATGATTACTACATCGCGAACGTTTCGCCTTGGATGCGTTGCGCGGCGTCGTGAAGTTTACAGGTAAACTTCGAGAGATACTCAAATTCATGCAGGCTGCTGTCGCGCAATAATGTATATACATTCAACAGAACATCTGAGTAACAAAAAAATTGCTGGTGGTTTAGTTCTGGTTAGCCCTGGTCGGAAGCGAAAAGCTGCATCTCCCTGGCTACGTTTGTCGTCGAGCGACTGGCGGTTTCCATAGATAAGCATACTGACACACACACAGCAGTACGCATTTGTTTATTTGTTAAACACCTCGCTTTCTTCGAAACGACATAAACGTCGCGACCATGACTTCTCGGCGCGCGGCTACAGCAAGATGTTCATCTTCCTCCATAGCTCAGGCGTCTGGCAGTGAGCGTGGACACACGCGCTTATATACCCCTCGACTTCTTGCTCGTCCTCTTTTATATGACATCAGGTACCGCAGCGACACCAGCGGCTATTACACCAACTATCTCGACTTTAGCCTCTAACCCTTGACATTGAGCATTGATATTTGACCTTTGACTTTTTTTTTTTACCATGACCTTGAGCTTAAGGACTTCCTTGGAGTCGAACCTGACTACCATCAGTTAAAATCATGGTCTGACCTCTAGCTACATTCAAGGTCAAACTTGCGGCCCCGCTGACTGCTCGAAAAGCTGGCGTAGTGAAGCTTTTCGTTTAAAAACCTTAACGCGAATTCCTCACCGAACGGCAAGCTGTGCTGTTAATTAGCGCGTGCTTGCTCACTAAGTACGCCGTAATCACGACCGCAAACAACCATCGTGGTTGACTCTCCTTTTGTAGTTGCGATTTCTACGTTCGTGAATCACTTGCTCCTTGTTGTAAGCGGAAAATAGGGTGCGTTCAGCAAACGTTTCGTCTGCTGCCAGCTGGCTATAGCTGCAGTAAGGGAATGTACAGGGTCGTCCACTGTTATTACGAACACGCCTCAGCGTTGCCGTGCTCCGCGTAGCGCGACTTCAGCGCCTTACACCTTGCTCCCGCTTTGTAGCAGACGACGCTACAAAGCGGGGGCGCGGTCGCTCCGGATGCACTCCCGCTCCATTGAGTGCGGCCACGGTGAGCCGTGTTCGTACTAACAGTGGACGACCCTGTACATGTTGTCTTGAGAAGCAAATATCAGCTGATCAAACATTTACATCGCGGAAGCGCGTGAACCGTTAATACCAAGTAAGCTGCATATCGCCATTAAGAACGAACCTTCGAATAAAGAGCGGCAAAATTCATATTTCGTTGGCGGTGCTTTAAGAGCTGCGTGCATGATTACCCGAAGTGAGACTCTTTTTTTTTCTTTAATAAGCTAAATAAGAGGTTTTGGTGCATGCATGTGGTACTTAGATACTTTTCAGCATAGCGCAGATACTTTTGAGCACATCGGAAAGCATATGCGCCTTTTACTCCCCCCAAAACATACATGATCATGGGCTCGCATCATGCATCCCAAATTGACGACATGCATACACGCACGTATTTACATGACTGCGCACTAAAAAAAGACACATTGGCATTTCAAAACCTGCGCCAAGAGGCTGATTCGACAGGTGAATTGAGAACAAAATCGCTTTACCGTCCGCCTATAAAGGGCGATAGTATTAATGCCGCTGAGACCTTGGAGTTCGCCACTTGGTCTATACAGAGGCGACATGCTGGTTTGGTTTATGGTTTATGGGGGTTTAACGTCCCAAAGCGACTCATGCTATGAGGGACGCCGTAGTGAAGGGCTCCGGAAATTTCGACCACCTGGGGTTCTTTAACGTGCACTGACATCGCACAGTACACGGGCCTCCAGAATTTCGCCTCCATCGAAATTCGACCGCCGCGGCCGGGATCGAACCCGCGCCTTCCGGGCCAGCAGCCGAGCGCCGTAACCACTCAGCCACCCCGGCGGCCAGAGGCGACATGCTGCCAGACAGATTGCAAGAAGAAAAATTTCGCGGTCATTTTTGCGTCTAGCCTTTCTATCGACCGTTTTTTGTGCGCTATTTTAATTATGAAATTTCGCATGGTCGGCTACGTATGTTGCGCTGCTCTCGCTATTTCATCGGTAATAGCCTACTGAAATAGCGTCTTTAGAAAATGTACATAGAGGCGCCACTAGCTCAAGCAGCACAACATCACCTGTTGCCACGCTTCGTGTACGTCACTTTAGCGTAGTTTTAATAATAATAATAATTTGTTTTTGGGGAAAAGAAATGCCGCAGTATCTGTCTCATATATCGTTGGACACCTGAACCGCGCCGTAAGGGAAGGGATAAAGGAGGGAATGAAAGAAGAAAGGAAAGATGAAAGGAAAGAAGAAGTGCCGTAGTGGAGGGCTCCGGAATAATTTCTACCACCTGGGGATCTTTAACGTGCCCTGATATCGCACAGCACACGGGCGCCTTTGCGTTTTTCCTCCATAAAAACGCAGCCGCCGCGGTCGGGTTCGAAGCCGGGAAGTCCGGATAAGTAGTCGAGCGCGCTAACCACTGAGCCACCGCGGCGGTTTAGCGTAGTTTTATGGTTTTGTAATCGCAATAAAAAGGACTATTCGCCACCACTATGGCGCTAACACGTCTGCCGGCGCTGATTCATTATTCCCCTTTAGTGTCCTTTCAAGTAAAGCATTCTAGGGCATATGGATGTTTCACGCCGTTTTCACGCACACAGGATGGTGAAACTGCATCTACCGTGCCATGCGCAATTCGTATAATTTAGTAGTCTTGGACATACATTCGCTTCGAGTGATTATGAAATTTTCTCGTGATATCTTGTCTCGTTACCTTTGACAGTTATGGATGATGAGCCACTCGAAATGAAACTTCACTGCATCAGCAGCTATCTTCCTGAATCGGTGAGTTTGCAGAATTTACTCTAATCGTGTCTCCGTTTTGAGCAGTTAGGAGTAAGCTGGATTTTAATTTGAGATCCGCATGTTCATTTTGCGTAAAAAGCGGTGATACCTCCGGTAGGTTGAAAACCCAATATCACCGTTCATACCTTTGCTGTAGGCAGAAGTTTGCGGGAAAACACCGAAAGCGTACAAGAGTTATGTAAATAAACATTTAAATGACTTTCAAGGTCATGGTACGAGATATCACTCCTTTCTCCTAAAACGTATTGTCCGCATCAAATTCTGCGCCACACATTTACAGCGGCTTTTCAGTTTCAATGTCTTCTAGTGTCAGTAAGGCGTTGTCGATGGAATGACAGCACTGAATTCAGAACAAGTTTGCAATAGCGAACGTAATAGCATTGAAATTTCTTGCGATGATAACATAGCTTGAGGCAAGACACAGAAAAAAGTTAAAATTCACTGATTCCAAGAGTACAGACAGTAGCGCGACGCAGTTTTGGCAAAAATGCATACGAAGAAATGAAAGGTTTTTGTGAAACATTTTTGTCTAGTCCTGCACGCACAGACAGACAGACAGGCAGACAGACAGACAGACAGACAGACAGACAGACAGACAGACAGACAGACAGACAGACAGACAGACAGACAGACAGACAGACAGACAGACAGACAGGCAGGCAGGCAGACAGACAGACAGACAGGCAGGCAGGCAGGCAGGCAGGCAGGCAGGCAGACAGGCAGACAGACAGACAGACAGACAGACAGACAGACAGACAGACAGACAGACAGACAGACAGACAGACAGACAGACAGACAGACAGACAGACAGACAGACAGACAGACAGACAGACAGACAGACAGACAGACAGACAGACAGACAGACAGACAGACAGGCAGGCAGACAGACAGACAGACAGACAGACAGACAGACAGACAGACGGACGGACGGACGGACGGACGGACGGACGGACGGACGGACGGACGGACAGACAGACAGACAGACATACAGACAGACAGACAGACAGACAGACAGACAGACAGACAGACAGACAGACAGACAGACAGACAGACAGACAGACAGACAGACAGACAGATCGTGCTCGCGGTTTACCCCTCGGAAGAGTGCTTTCGCACTATATTTGTGGCATCTATAACTATGACCACTCTTGCGTCTTCACGTGGCAGTGATAGTGGCTTAGTTGTCGCCAGTCGACAGGCCCGGGCGATTTCCTATTCTTCCTTGCCTTTTATATTATTGATCCCTTTGTTAGACAAGTTTGCCTTCTCCAGGAGCTCTTACAAATCCTCTCAATGATGGGAGGTCATTGTCACGAAATGCGGCGATGGCCTTGTTGGTGCCTTCTACAACTCCTTGCTCGGCAGAATTGCTAGCTTTAAAGCGGCTGAGAGGGGTCCGAACCTATACTCAGTGGAGGAATCTGCGAAGTATCACTTAGCCACTCAGTGCTACTACTAGAACTCCTGTACGCAAACCAGCTCATGGTTTTTCCACAATGCCCTGTTCTTATCTCAGTTCATCCCTGCCCGTAGTTTTTTATGCAATCTTTATTTAATTAGTTCAATAATTCCAAAATTCATGATCAGTGTTTGTGGTTCTATTTAACTGTCCCATATGTCACCTGCTCTTCCGCTTTATTCCTATCTCGCTTCATTGTTCTCGACACAAACATTGGTGCATGAATCTGAAAATTGGAGTTTTTTTTAAATTTTGCTTGTTAGTATTCCGCACGCTTGTATCGTTTAAATAAATTTGCGGTTCTTTTCATTAAGCGCGTGCTTCCTTTCTTTCTGTCGTGCGAGAGAAGGCACACTTGGGCTTATAAAGATACGCGTTCACAGACGCTACTGAAGCGGTCTCGCAGCAGTCACTTATTTTTCTATATCCGCAGCGACGTAGCAAGCTTCCATGCCCCTGTGCACTCACTCGCAGAGATAGCCAAGTTAGCCGTTGCGTACGAATACGAAATACGTCATCCGTTGTTACTGAACACACAGCGCGCAAGACAAGCAAAGAAACATACGGCTGCGGGGCTTGGTGCGTATTTGAAAACGCGCGATCACCCGCCATCACTCGCGTGGCTCTCGGGTGGCCTCGTTAAGCGAGTGAGACACGATGGCACGGCACTGCATTGGCCACTGTGGCAACGCAATATTAAAACCAAGTATGCACGCAGCGCGGCCCTGGCGGCGGAAGCGAAGAAGCGAAGTGAAGCGAAGAGCTGCACCTGCCTCTTCTTGCCGCGCGCGCGCATTGGACACCCAACTCGAGCCTAGCGGCTTACGTTAGGTGGTGCTGCCTTGCTGCACAAAACAATGGACAATAAAGCAGAGGACAGTTGGTAGGCTTGCTTTGGGTGAACATGGAAACACTACTAACGAAGCAGTTCAAGGTGATATGAGGTGGTAAACATTCGATGCGCGTGAGACAAAAAGTAAGGTGCAGTATGAAGAACACTTGAGGCATGTGAATGAGAAGCGATGGGTGGCAAAAGTTTTCAGGTACTTATTGCGGTGCAGTACAGAGGGTACATGGAGGCGAAGAAATGCATGGTTTGCCGATGAATACAAATGTCAAAGGGAAGAAACTGATAGCAAGACAACCTTGAAACAGAAACTGCAATCCTCATAAAAAACTCACCGGCAATAGAAAACACTGGATAAGCCGGCGTTGGAGCTCTATAGGACGGCTAAATCTGAATTGTTTGATAGTTCTAAAGGAGGTGGTTTATATTTCGAGGCCAGGGCTGGGGGCTTCAGGACGCAGTGTTGCCGGCATAAACTTGGCACTAGGCATGACGTTTGGTGCTACTGCATGCGAGACAGGGAGACAATAGACATAATCTTATTCAGAGTGAGACCCTCTAAGCCTCAGTGCACGATGCCGTCGCAGGAATCCGCGAGGCACTAGGGTTTCGGAATAGCCAGGGCATGCTCAAGTTAAAAAAAAATAGAAACAAGAGACTAGTAGAGGACTGAAAGAGAAGGTGAAGAGAATTATTAAGAAATGGGAAGCAAATTGGCAGTCAACCCGAAGATATTGAGCACGCTATCGGATTTAATGTATAGATGACACTTACCACCACCTCGATGCAGAGGGGAGGCTAATAATTATATATATATATATAATAATTATCTCTATACATATATATTTATATATGGTAACAATTATCTACCTATATATGCTGCTCCCTCCTGTACATGGCCTCGAATACTGTTCGATTGAAGCCACGCTTTTTACTGATTATGTGTCCCGTAATAATACTTTGTGTCCTAGTAACATTTTTGTCTTTTTTACTTTATTTTTAGCCCCGCGTCGCCTTGGACGAGGCTATCCACAGTTTGACCTGCATGGACAGCTATTGTGCCGTGCGTAAGATGTGCGAAGGAGGTGACCTGGTAAGTGCCTCAGACGCTTCTATTTCTGACTCCCATTCGAGACAAGCAAGGCCTCTTTACCCAATAATGCGCTCCAGGAAAAGTGGCACACCTGAAATTTTGATGGAGGCGAAATGCTAGAGACGCGTCTACTGTGCGATGTCAGTGCACGTTAAAGAACCGCAGGTGGTCGAAATTTCCGGAGCCCTTCACTGCGGCGTCTCTGAAAGCCCGAGTCGCTTTGGGAGGTTGAATCTCCTAAACCAACGTTTTCATTCCTTTAGAAAGTTAACGTGTTAGCTATGTTTGTTTTGAAATATGGTTTGGTTTATGGGGGTTTAACGTCCCAAAGCGACTCAGGCTATGAGGGACGCCGTAGTGAAGGGCTCCGGAAATTTCGACCACCTACGGTTCTTTAACATTCTTTAACGGATCTTTGAAATAAATGAGCGGGAAAGATCCGTAGAATGCTTGTACCGTTGCTCAAATCATAACTGCAGGAAATGTGCCGAATTTCCGCGGATTATTACGGCTGTTCACACTGCTGACCTCCCATCACGAGTTTACTATAAACTCTCAAAAGTAATGATGCGGGTGCAGTGTCTAGAATACGGGGCCAAGTTACGGCCAGATTTCGGCTTGTGGAATGCAATACATTTCAGAATCCAGCAATAAGACTATTCTTTAGGCTTACTTTTATTTTTGTTGGTGACCTTTTGAATTTGAATCGCGTAAAGACTCTCTGACCTCGGAGCGCCCTCGATAACGTTTTTCAGCTTTTCTGGGTGCGGTGAAACATTTTCTCAAGCATTTTACTCCTTAATTCTCCTCGTAAACATTTCAGAAGTTCTTGAACGAATAAAGCAAGGAGTTATGATACACAAAAAATCTGTTTTTTAGAAACAGAAAAGGACCATTCATTTATACTCACTTTTTTCTTCAACGAATAGGTTGCAGCCATGAGCCTGTTCTTCACTGTAAGTATACCATAATCATCATCACAGTCAGCCTAAATATGTCCACTGCTATAGAAAAGTCTCGCCTATATACTTCAGATCAACTCTGTGTGGTGCCAGCTATGTGGTCTTTCCCTTAACAAATATATTAATCTCCTCCAGCCACGCCTAATTATAGGCCTTTCTCCTCTGCTACGTGTAAGTTTTCACCCTAAATAAACGTTTAAGCAATTATAACTGCCGTAATCTTTCAGCGTGCTGTGTACATTTAGGCTATGTAGTCCAGGCTTGCATAATTCTCTCGGGTACCGTTTTTGGAAGTGGAATAAAATATTGCCACACTACTAGATCCTGTAGTGGCGCCATACCGCGGCTAAACTGCATTTCCTGGCAGTTGGCTAGCCTTGGGTTATATAGGGGCTAGATACTTTGTCGTCTTCATCTCTCGTGCTGCCTGCTGCCTTGCACGTCCCAACAACGTCTTGCGCCTATAAGTAACGCAAGTAAACCAGCCCTGCTTACGTCAACCGTTTCTCGGCGACATATTTGGTGGAGGTGCTCGCTTCACTAACTGGAGGTGCTTCACTAACTGGGAGATTTTTCGCCGAGAGTTCTTAGCCACGTTCAACATCAGCGAACGAAAGGAGAAGGCTGAAGTCGCCTTGCAATCGAGGTCACAGCCGCCGAACGAGAGCGTCGCCATGTTCATCGAGGACATGACGCGACTCTTCAATCGCGCCGACCCTGCTATGCCCGAGGACAAGAAGGTACGCCACCTAATGCACGGCGTCAAAGAGCAATTGTTTGTCGGACTGGTACGTGACCCACCAAGAACGGTGGCCGACTTTGCCAAGGAGGCAACAAGCCTGGAGCGTTCTCTGAGGAACGTGGCGCACACTATAGTCGCCAGGCGAGTGTAGCAGCCGCTCACCACTGTACGCCTACGTCGCTACCCACTGAGGAGCTTCGAGAGCTTGTGAGGAGACTGCTACGCGAAGAACTTGAGAAAATTCGCTTCGAAGCTCCACAGGCCAGCGTCGCAGCTATACCGGACGTAGTCCGGGATGAAGTCCGGGGAGTTGTTAAGCCGCCACCAGCTCCGCAGCCGGCGCCCTACACGATGACATACAGTGAAGCACTACAAAGCTATCCTGGGCCAGTGGTGCAAACCTTTTCCCCCGTCATTCCTGTGCCTTCCCTGCGGTATTCAATTGCAGCTGTACCCGCCGTACCGCATGAGTCCCGGTCCACCATGAGAAAAGCGCATGTTTGGCGTACGCGAAACGATAGGCCACTCTGCTACCACTGTGGGGAACCCGGCCACATCCTCCGTCACTGCCCCTACCGCAGAATGGGCTTGCGGGGGTTTCCCTCTGACGCACCTCGACCACGCTACGGAGAACGGCCGCGAGATATCGAGCAATATCTGTCCGAAAATGTGCAGCCCCCGACCTCGCAGCGACGCCAGTCCTGGTCGCCATCCCCAAGGCGGTTTTCTTCGCCGTCGTCTTCTGACCAGTTCAGAGGCACGTCCCCACATCGGGGAAACTGAAGACGGCGTCCTCCGGGGGTAGGGCCGCCGCTATAGGACCAAGTGAAGAGCCTCCACCGGACGGACCGTGGCTATGATCCGACCGACGAGTACTTGACCTCACGACCTCAACGACGACATGCTGTGACCGACTGGTTTCTGCCGAAATCGACACTTCTCTGCTACGATCTAACCGACGACCTCACCCAACGCCCTCAACGACAACGACGTGCTGTGACTGACTGGTGTCTGCCGAAATTCCAGTAATCGCTGGTAATCGCAATGTGACCGCATTTGTGGAAAACCGTCGCTGATTTTTCTGTAATGAGCAGTCGGTTAGCGACGGCCCTCAGAAAGGTTCTGACCCCTTGGTCTGGATCACAGATCCGCACCGCCGGCGGTCATGTGGTAACGCCGAATGGCGTCTGCACGTCACGAATACAGATTCGCGGTGCTACTTTCCCCGGTTGCTTTGCTGTGCAGCCCGAGTGCTCCAAAGAACTGATACTCGGTTTGGATTTCCTTCGAGAGTACAGTTCCGTCAGCAACGTTCCGGAGCTGGTCGTGTCATTTTCCAATCAACCCACTGTTGACGGTGATCCCGAGCCGTGCAGGACTAAGTTACGCGTCTATGACGACCACGTTTTGATCCCGTCAAGATCCAGCATGTTTGTTACCGTAGATGGCGATAACAGTACCGTAATTCGTGGCATCACCGAAACAAACATGTCGCTGCTCCTTGGTCGGCAAGTCTGTGTTGCTCGAGGAATTGTTGAACTGAACAATGGCCGAACCGAAATTTTGGTGACCATTTTTGGCTCTGAACCTGAGTGTTTGCCTGGCAGGACAGCTATTGCGTATTCGAGGAACTCAACGAATTCGCTAGACAGCACGCTTTGTCCGGAGCCCCGGCATCAGTGGAGGAACCGACCACTCCCATAAAAACTGTCGTGGACACAAACCTCCCATCTAATCAGTACGCTGCCTGGAAAGCGTTAATCAGTCTTTCTGCGACTGCTTTGCCTCGACCTCTAAGGCTAGGCAGACACCATTCACAAAGCACCGAATTATAGTTGACGCCAACCAACGGCCGTTATGTCAGCCGCCCTACCGCATCTCTTCGAAGGAGCGCGATGCCATTCGCCGCCAAGTTCAAGAAATGCTCAAGGACGACGTGATACAGCCGTCGACGAGCCCGTGGGCGTCGCCTGTTGTTCTAGTGGCAAAGAAAGATGGAACACTACGGTTCTGCGTTGATTACAGACGTTTAAACAAAGTCACTAAAAAGGATGTTTATCCTCTCCCGCGTATTGATGACTCCCTGGACAGGCTGCGCCACGCCAAGTACTTCTCATCGCTAGATTTACGAAGCGGCTATTGGCAAATCGAGGTGGACGAACGCGACCGGGAAAAGGCCGCCTTTATTACACCGGACGGTCTGTACAAATTCTGGGTGCTCCCTTTCAGCCTGTGTTCGGCTCCTGCAACCTTCCAGAGGATGATGGACACCATTCTTGACGATCTCAAATGACAGTCCGGTCTCGTGTACTTGGATGACGTTGTCATCTTCTCTGACACGTTCTAAGAACACCTGAGACGCCTGCGCGCTGTGTTAGAAGCAATTCAGTCGGCCGGTCTTGCCCTGAAGCCCGAAAAGTGTCACTTCGCTTTCGGAGAGTTGAAGTTTCGGGGCCACATCGTGAGCGCTAAAGCGATAAGACTTCTGCCGTGGCTGCTTTTCCTGTGTCCACCGATAAGCGCAGTGTGCGCCGCTTTCGGGGTCTCTGCGGCTATTATCGGCGTTTTGTGCAGAACTCCCAGATTGCTGAGCCCCTCACCCGACTCACGAAAGATTCCAAACCGTTCTTCTGGTGCCTGGAGCAACAGGAAGTCTTTGAACACCTCCGCAGCCGTCTCCAAACTACGCCCATCCTTGGAAACTTCGACGAGTGAGCCGACACTGAACTACACACAGACGCCAGCGACATCGGCCTCGCTGCGGTCCGTCCTTGTCCAGAGGCAGGATAGTCTCGAACGCGTAATCGCATATGCGAGACGCACCTTGTCACGATCTGAGGCGAACTATTCCACCACCGAAAAAGAACGCCGGGCCATTGTGCGGGCAGTAACCAAATTTCGCCCGTACCTATATGGCCGCCCTTTCAGGGTCCTCAGTGACCACTACTCGCTGTGTTGGCTGGCGAGTCTAAAAGATCCCTCGGGATGGCTTGCACGCTGGAGCCTTCGACTTCAGGAATTCGAACTCACCATCGTCTATAAGTCTGATAGGAAGCATAGTGATGCCGACTGCTTTTCTCGTGCTCCTGTCGAGGAGAACCGAGCTGACCCCAACGACGATTCTGTTTTTCTTGGCGCCATCTCCACGTCCACTCTCATTCAACACCAAAGAGACGACAGTGAACTACGGTCCCTCATTGAGTATCTGGAAGGAAGCGCTCAGTCTCCCCCGCGAATATTTTCGAGCGGGCTATCGTCGTTCTGTTTACGTGAAGGCGTCCTGTATAAGAAAAAACTACACTCTAACAGAACCTGTCTATCTACTAGTCGTGCCTACGGCCCTTCGCGACGAAGTCCTGCAGGCGAGCCATGATGAGCCATCTTCTGGTCACCTGGGTTATTATTGAACTTTGGCACGAATACGGCAAAAATACTACTGGCACAGGGTTGCTGCAGTTGTGAAGCGTTACGTAAGAACTTAATTTGCCGCGACTGCAAGCGTCGCAAGACGCCACCGACCAAGCCAGCCGGCCTACTCCAGCCTATTGGTCCACCTCAGGTCCCCTTCCATCAAGTCGGCATGGACATACTCGGTCCATTTGCGGAGTCCTCGCTAGGTAACCGCTGCATTGTGGTCGCCACCGACTACCTCAACCGATACTGTGAGACTAAACCTCTTACCCGTGGTACTGCTGACGAAATTGCGAACTTCTTCATTCAAAACATTGTGCTTCGTCACGGTGCGCACACCATCGTTTTAACTGACAGGGGAACAGCGTTCACCTCGGCCCTTACGCAGGAGGTTATGCGCCTGAGCGGCACCAGTCACCGCAAAACAACCGCTTACCACCCTCAAACGAACGCCTCACCGAACGGCTCAACAAGACGATCGCCGACATGATTTCCATGTATGTCGACGGGTCCACCGGAACTGGGACGCCATACTCTCTTACGTCACATTTGCCTATAATACGGCAGTCCAGGAAATGACACGCTTCACTCCATTTCGTTTAGTACATGGTCGCGAGTCCACAACCATGCTGTATGAAGTGCTGCTTCCAGCTAGCCCTACCTCGTCTGTTATGGGTGCTGCAGAGGTTGGTCGTTACGCTGAGGCCGCCCACCAACTCGCTCGACAGCGCATCCGGCACCAGCAAGTGCTCGACGCTCGGCGCTATAACCTCCGCCACCGAAATGTGCGTTACCTGCCAGGCAAACAAGTCTGGGTGTGGAGATCCGCATGCGAGGACGCTCTGAGAAGCTTCTACGCAGGTGCTCCATCAGCTCAGCCAAGTTACCTACGAATTTCTCTCCCAGGGAATAGTTCGCTCTTCTAGACGGTCGACCTCCGAAGTTGTCCACGTCGCCCGGATGAAGCCGTACCAAGCCCGCTAGCTCCTCGCGCGTGTCTACACCACACGCCAGACACGTGCGACTACCCTTGTGGTCCTGCCTCCCATTGCTACCACACCGAGTCGGTGTCTTTCAGAGAGGGGGAGCAATGTCACACTACTAACTCCTCTAGTGGCGCCGTACCGCGGCTAAACTGCATTTCCTGGCAGTTGGCAAGTCTTGAGCCATCTCGGGACTAGATAGTTTTTCGTCTTCATCTCTCGTTCTGCCTGCTGCCTTGCGCGTCTCAACAACATCTTGCGCGTATAAGTAATGCAAGTAAACCAGAGCTGCTTACGTCAACTTTTTCTCGGTGACAGTATTATGTGATAGTTGTAATCTAGAAATTAATATTATTATAAAGGATGTCTTACGGGGCGCAGAACGTCCTGCGATCAGTTGATATTTGCAAGAGCACGCACGAGCGCAAGAGCGTTAAGACAGGTTCAAAATTTTTCCTCCTTGTGCGCCTGCCCTTGCGGCTTCCGGCGCCGAAGGTCTGTCTTATAATATAACTAAAATGTAAAATAAAACATGGAAGTATCGATATGTTGAAGTTAATCTATGAACGTGCGACAGAGTTGGAATTGGAAATGAGTGAACGTTCTACTTCGTCTATGAGTTGAAATAAAAAAATCTAAATCTGCGCCCATGCGAAACAGTAGATAAAATTTACCTATCGATTTTTGCGGATAGACAGGTTCCGGTACAGTTGTAGTTAATTAGGCGAAAATCGAATGCATGCACATTATTCAAAATTTTTGCGCGAAATTTATAGATACAAGTAACTTACGGAAAACACTCTGAACTTGTGACGTTTTTCTTATGCACATCTTATTATGCACTTCATGCCCCGTAATACCCTAACCCTCCCCTTACCATAAGAATTCCAAGGCAGGTAAAAATTCCAGCAGAACGCGTCGTTGACACGAACTACGTGTTCTCGTGGTTACGACGTTCGATTATGTCTCCTGTTACGTTTTTACATCGACATCTGTTAAGCGCACGTTGCTGGGCTTCAAGTCGTAGTAGTATGTCGTAGTCGGCGGCGTAACCGGTAGGTGCGTTGCCATGGGAGCCCGTCGAAGGGTGGCTACCATGCATGCAGGAAAGTTTCACGTGATCGGAGAAATGCGTAACCGGTGGGTGGTTACCACAGTAGCCATTCGAAGGGTGGTTACCCTGGAAAGAGGAGGGTATGCCGAGAGCGTAAGCAGACGAAACAGGTTAGCAGTTGCCGCGGAAACCACCGAGAGGGTGGTTACCCCAGAACGACGAGGTGGCTTATAATGAAAGGCGGCTTTATGATGAGAGCGTTGGAAGACGTAACGAGACAATGATTACAACGGTAATCGTCTGGAAGGTGGGTATAGTGGAAGGAGGAGGGTGAGGTGAGAGTGGACAAATCCTCTATAGGAGGATGATTGCCCTCGAAAGAGGAGAGTCTGGCGATATTGTGAGAATCCGCAATGGGTACATGGTTGGCACGGTACTTAACCGGAGAGTCGTTACCCCAGAAGGAAAAGGAGGTTTGCCGTGGAAGGAGTACACACCGAGAGGAGGAGGTTAGGGCGACAGTGGAGGAAGACATGCCCCAGTAACCACCCGGAACATGGTTATCGTGGAAGGAGGAGGAAGGGCACGGCAAGAGCGGAGGAATGCAGCGTGGTCAATAGGCGACAGATGCTGCGAAATGCGCCGCCCCGAGGACAGCATCATCGGTGGCACTGCGCTTCTAGAGCGGCAGACTGGAGAGCAGACCTAGACCTAAGACCACTATGTGTGGAAGACTAAAAAGAGCACTCCACAACTATACAGATGTGAGGTTGCTCTCATATTTTCTGCCCCAACATTGCGTAAAGTACGCACACCTTAAGAGATGTAGTTGAGTCTCCCGTTATCATGTGGTAACCGTCCTTTCAATATTTTTTTTTCAGCCTCAGCATATCTGGCATTTTGAGGTTGCCAGCTCGATTTGCGACTGACCTGTTCCTGACCACGGCCACTATAGGAGGACGGTACGGCCCGCCATTATCTACGGCGACTCCTTCTGTGAACTGTCCATTTTTCTTTTCCACGAGTACTTCTCGCAATCTAAAAACGACCTACTATTTGTAACTTGTGGAAAAAAATAAACATTTTTTTGCTTTTAACCAGAATCTCTCGAGCCGAAAGTTTTCCCGGTATTGCTTCGTAGGGAGGTTAAACTCGTGAGCATTGCCGTAGCCACGCTTAACCGTGTTTCGTAACGTACAAATGAGTAATCTTCGCAGTTGTAAAACTTGAGCTTCGAACCCATTTAAGCGGCTACCCCTAACTGATGTACGCGTATGCGAAAACAGG
This sequence comes from Amblyomma americanum, assembly GCF_052857255.1. NCBI lineage: Eukaryota > Metazoa > Arthropoda > Arachnida > Ixodida > Ixodidae > Amblyomma > Amblyomma americanum. The sequence continues at coordinate 121,772,943 of NC_135500.1, forward strand.
CCAGGTTGCTGATTGCGGTCGATTAAATTAATCCGCATTGTCGACCAAATCGAACTTGGTGCCTAGTAACTCCAATATTCAATGACTCATGTCCACAATTCCGCGCTCATTTTCTCTGATTTCGTTGCTTTCGAAAATATATAGAGATGTCACTTAACGCAGGACTGAAGAGAAAGGTGCTTGAGGTATAAACAAAAATCGCACGCTTGTGTTCTTCCTGTCCAACATTCTAGGACAAAATTTTTGAATATTGGAAAACTGCAATACACGAATATCGAAATATTGATTACAATGGGTTGTTCTTCCGATGTAATGCAAAATATTTTTTTTTGTAGCGTTTCCATCTCTCGCATTGAGCACTCAAGAATGCCATATATAACCAATGGGCAACGGTTTTGCCGATAGCAAAAAAGTTAACAGCAAAAAAAAATGCAAGCTTGCCGATGGGAGATCTGCGGGAATATTGATTGGTTTAGAGAAACCTTACAATATATCTAAAGATTGTATTCATAAATTGGTTCTCGTTTGAAAAGGTTTTTGTCCAGGATTGTTGGGTATGATAGGCCAAAACTAATGGGGACGCTTAAGTTGCCCTGAGAATCAAATGCGACAGCGTTTGGATTCGCTTTTGGCGAAGCTTCTGTTGAAAATTATGCGTATATTTCTTGCGGTTTCATGGCAATTATCGGCCCATCAACCGCCATATTAGGACTGCTAGCTGCAGTAGCAGGCATCCATTGCGGATATGCTTGTAGCGTGCCTTAATGGTGGCGGTAATGGCGTAACGAGCATTATTCATTCCCTACTAATCAATCGTTTCGTTCTTATCCCCTATACTAATCCTTCTTAATCCCTCTACTAATTGATTTCATCAATCTACTAATCCATCTTAACCCGTGAAGTAACCCCTATTAAGATACGCTCTCAATCATAAATTAACAATTTTGGACCATTTCTGACTTTGCCCCGTCGGCGTAGTGGACTGCGATTGGCTCTTTTTCGGTCACATAACCTTGGGGCTTCGTATATCTCCCAACCAATCAGCGAATTTCGGGACGGCAGACGGCCCCGGTGAGCCCTTGACGTGAACACTTAAGCTACCTAGGTTGCTATCTAGACGTCACCGGGTCACGTGACATCTCTTAAGCAATCATTAATTTAATTTAGACCTGACAGCGTGGGCAGGTTGCTGAAAATCCAATGACCACGTTGCGCCCTGCCACGGTTGGCAGGCTGTAATGAGGCGACATGGCCAAGCGACCTCTGTCGACCAGTCAGGGGCGCGCATCAAGGCAATTCGTGATGACGTCACAAAATCACTTGAGCTCTCTCGACTATCATCGAATTTCGTGGCATCAAACAGCGGAATTTGCTTTTGGCATGAACTTGAATATTGTCCTACTAACACAAAAAAACTTGCTCCGAAACTGTAAATTGTCTGACTAGCCGGGGAACTAAAAGTGTGGGAAGAATAGATATGCTGTAGATGACTAGGGCACGCTATCAAGGCTGCTTAACGTTCAAGAGCACCAAGAACACAGGATGATCCTGTGATCAGACACCTCTTGCTTTTGCGGTGTATCTGTTCGATATCGTTCCTTGTGCTTTTGTAACGGCCCTCCTGTAATGACCCTGCTACCACCACGCATGCCTTGACGCTAAAGAATCAGAAAGGATCACAGAAGGACTCCACTACGAATGGTTGAAAAGAAACTCGGTGCATGCGTAATGCTTCGAAGTAACGAAGCTGTGTGGGGAGGAACTGAATGCAGATACAGTCGACCAAATCAAATGTACGACCGAACATAAAGGGCATTTACTATGCTCAGTCCTCTTTTATAATCCAGGATAAAGTTCTCTTTACACACTGCCGCCTCCAAATATGACCCCTGAGACGATGCACCAGGAACTTTGTTGGCTTCTACTATTTTTTAAAATTTGCATTTTTTACCAGCCAGTTAAATAGACCCCTGAGTGCGAGGTAAAACCAGCATTTGGTTCTTTGTTAAACTATTTCGTCAGAATAAACTTAGACGAAACGATGAAATTTCTCAAACACTTCACTAAAGAGAGCAACTCGTGCTAAAATCACGTTCGTGTGCTAGAAAGGAACATTTATTGTCGTAAGATAAAACGGGCTCCCGGAAGCAATCTTGCAGTCTCGGGGGCAGCCTTTTACTACCAACTCAAGCTGGACTGCTCGCTATTTTGAGCACCAGGAGGAAGCCTTTGTAATTTATCTACTCTGCATATGGTGGCTCGATGATCTAGTCGCGACATATAATGCGAAAACATTTATTGCCTCATAAGTGGCGTGTACAGGATGTGTCCCGCTTTCAACAATTCATAGCCAATCCACAATCTAATTCATAGGCATCCAACAAGCCAATCTATAATCCAACTCATAATTCAACAAGCCAAATCCTAATTTAGTATCCTACTCCTATTCTTTATCCAAAGAGGCACGAAATGTCAATGCATAAAAATAAGAAACGATAATTAGAGTCTCGGCAGAAACTAAACCAGGGCCTGCGGCTTGCGAGACGGGGATGATACCACAGCGCCACTACGCTTTTTTTTTGCATTTGCAGTTGAATAAAGGCGCATCTAGTGAATTCAGAGTTGCCTTAGAGGCGTGTATAAGTAATTATGAGTACATAGATTGCAGATGTCGCAAGTAACCAAGTAGAAAAGTACGTTTCCGGTAAATTTAATTCTGGCTTGGCGTGTCGAAGCGCCATCATGCGGTACCCATTGAAATCCACTGCGAAATGTACGACGCTGGCCCAGCAGATGACACCACAATGAAAGCACAAATGCTTTCGCATTACCACACGTAAGTTGTCTCAAGTGACCCCTTGAATTTTTTTGTAAACCTTAAAAGAAGAAGTTGCGGTGCGCAGTGTGCTGCGATGTGTGCATGCGTACGTGGGGCTCTGCGTGAGCAGTGTGGAGTTATAGTGTGGCCTTATCTCTGAGGGACTGCAGCTTGCAACAAAACTGTGCAGTCATTGCTTTTGACCGCTTCTCCGTTTGAGGCGTAGCAGAAGCCTGTACTGTCTGCTCCACAGGAACGGATAGCGCTTTTACTCCTATATTACTCTAGAGAGGAACTATATGCGTTTAAAAGCGAACGCGGAAAAGATTGTCGCTTCTTACAAGAATTGAGGTACGGGTAAACAGCGGACCTACTGTCAACGGAAGAAACTGCACTACGTAAACTCAGGGACATCGATGAAAACAGGCTCTGATTGTCTGAGTGTGCGTCTTTGTTAGCGAGAATGTAATTTCAAACATGGGACCACTATTTTTTTCGCTCAACCATGAAGTGACCCTTCTCCATAGGAGCTTTAAATGAACTCTTTTGGAATTTCGCCAACCTGCGGCAAAGCTATGCAGTCCCACGTCACATACAACTCCCTGCTAACCAGTCTGTGTGGACGGCACTTCAGGAGATAATACACATCTCAACTGTCTAGAACAAAAGAACTTTTACGTTCTTTGCTGTTTTTCAGTGTTTTTCGAGTGACCGAGGGAGGCAGCCGGGGAGAGTTTGCAATTTCAGAGGGATGGAATGGAGCTAGTATCACAGGAGGAAGCCTGTCCCTCTAGAGAGGAATCAGGAATAAAAAAAATCGAGATAGAGTCCAGGGACCATTCTTGAACATATTATTTTCTGATTCGTTCCCTTCACTTGTTGCTGTTGGTCAATCGCACATTTGACTCCAAACCTCATGAATGACATGGCCTACTGGTTATAAACCATCATTTAATGGCAGCAAACTTCCTGTAAGGTTCCTGTAAGAATCCGGTGAATAATTGCTTCGAAACATTATTATGCTCACAAAATTGCCCCACAATTGTGTGTAAAAGTGGCCGCGATTCACCGGCAGTTTGGCTGCTGTTTTTTTGGGAGGCTCGGGACCTCATCGTTTGCAAATAGATTTTGCTGACGAGACGTAGAAACAATATTTTTAATCGCGATGAGGCGTTTAGGGGTAGACCAGTGCATGCTGGTGATGCGGTGCTCAAGGTTGCACCGCTAATTTTTTCCCTCGTTAATTATAAATGCTGTGCATGGTATGGCGTGTTAAGTGGGCTCGCTTTCCTGAAGTAATCTGCCGGATTGCTCGAAGCGCTAACAGAATTTTTTCTTTGCAGTCCATCTTTATTACGAATTTTTGTGGCACTGTTCCCGCTGTTTGTGTGCAATATCGGCTGTTAAAGCGCAACAGTACCTTCTCGCGGATCCTAGTATTCGCGAATGGCACTGAAGTGACATGGAAGGCATAACTGGTATTTGAGGAAAGTAAATTATAGTTTCTTTCCTTAAAAATGTTTTTCTAGATTGAAACAAAGCGTCTTGTTATGAATCTACTCGTAGACATCCGAGAACTAGAAAACAGGCAACCAAAACTCTGATGATATTTCATGCGCGACAGGTAAAGTTAATTTTCCATTCTGCCATCACTTATTCCAATCTTCCTGTTTCACTCTTGAAACATTTAAAGCAACGCTGAACGCTGCGAACGTTTCAGAATTAAGGGACGCAATTGCATGTGAAAATGTGTTATAGTTACGCATGCGACGCCGCTTAAGAGCTTAAAATAGAGCTTTGCAGTGAAGTTTTGTATTGTTGCTAAAAACGCGGCCTTAAGTACACCATGAGGTCCGTACCTATAAAAGACCACAGTGCACTTAATAACGAGACGAAATATTTTTCTAATGCACTTCGACCTCATCACGTTAGCGAATAGCCCGATGCGTTCTCTCGGACTGGCCCCTGATAGGTGCTTTTGCAAACTCTCTAGGCTGTGCCTCTTGCGAGACCAGCGTGTCTACAATTTCACTTAACAAACATACAGACAACGCAAATTGCAGATAAAATAGAAATTAAGGTCACTCCCAATACCGAGTTCCACAGCAGAAGGTGTTGATTGTAACCTGTCACCTGTTCAAACACAGCCGCGCTATTGCATTGTCGGCGCACCATGACTTTAGAAAGACTCGAACCGCCAGGATAACTCACTGGCTGTAGCTCTTGGCTGCCGAGCCCACAACAGGTGCATCCACTCTCTAGAGGGGTGGACAGATTTCCAAGGAGGTGAAATCCAGCAATGTCCTTGACCTGCAGGATGTGAACGCGTGACATGGACCATCTTATCCACTTCAAGAGGTTCCTACTGCTGACTGTCACCAGACCAGGCGGTGCGGGCTGGGCAACATTATTTTTCTTTATTTTTCTCTTCTCACACTAAAATCTGTCACCAGACCGTTTATTTCTGTTACAATTGGTTCTTTTACTCCACCCGCGATACATTAGTGGTGTGGCTAGATCTACTCTCCGACCTCAATCTACTCTGTCTGTCAGTCACCACACAACAAAAAATAATAGAGAAGGGCAAGGAATTAAATTATTAAGGCCGTAGCTTCACTGCTTCCCAAACACATAAATAGAAACAGAAGAAACGGCAAAGAATTATGACATCTTTAAGAAGGAGAAAAAAAGAAGGTGAGTCTATTAAGAGCTTGCTCCCGTGAAAAGCAGTAAGCTTATGCAGGATACAATATCGCGCCATACGGGTTTAATTACCGGAGTCTAGCCTTCACTCTCTAATGCCGTTGTTAGCTTTTTTGAACTTCCGAGTGGAAATTGTAGAAAAAATACCACTATACATTTATCTTCTCTCCCTTAGAAACAGTTGACACCTCTGAATTTTGTGAAAGTTACGTGAATTACAAGAGGCAGACTGTGTCTTCACAATACTCGACGCGAGGAAAGCTCAAGCAAGTCAGTGATGCTGGCACCGTCACCTGACCTTTGTCGCTCAACTCTTGCGTGGTAACGTGTGTTTTTTCCTACCGTGGCGCGAGGCGCCTGCTTAAGTACGCCGTGGAGCACCCGAAAAGTTCGCTCAATAAAGGTGACAGCGTGCCCTCTCGTTCTTGCAAAACAGGGAGAGGGAAGACCGATGGCAATGGACGGCCTGAGGACATATTTGCATCATTGCGTCCCGTGGGCGAAGTGATATACTGCAACAAAGGAGCGTTCTTACTCAACAGCTTCCTTCTGACGCCAGTGTTGGGCAACTGTCAGCAGGCCTAGCTGCAAATGACGCTGTTTGCCTCAATTTTTTCTCCGGCCTTGTGTTTGTAAAGGTGTTTTAATTGTCCGCTTTCATCTCATTTTGCTATTATTTTCCATTAACCTTCTTATTGCTCTTAACATTGGCCGTCCGTCCTCCGGCAAACAGTTAAAATCTAGCGCTGAAATGTATGACTAGAAACAGTAATCAGTTGTGGGCTTTGATATGCACCTCTAGAGTCGCGGAAGTTATTATTTCGGATAATGTAACTATTTACCTTGGGCTAAGATGTCCATGTGAAAAGGCATCTTACGTGAGCCTCGTCGAAGCGCGTCTCACGCGCGCTAATCTAGTGCCCGAACAATTTCCTGCTAATTATCCGGTAACACGCCTTTGAATATTTCATTGCGGAGGCAATCATATGTAAATTCGGAGATTGTTAATGTACTATCAGCCGGAAAACCATCGCACAGGGCAGGGCAGCAGCTGCGGTGCAGTACCCGGCACTGTTATCTCGCGCCGCTAGCTTGAAGCATCAATTCCCCGAGTGAGGACAAACGTCGCCCTTACTCTAACGCACGTGCTTGTCACGCTTGATAAATTTCTAGTGTGTCGTTCGGCAGCTCTGCTGTTGACGGTCGCGACAAAAGGGAGCGCACATCGGCAGTGGTGGCAAGCACATCGCGCTATGGCAGAGCAATGGTACGACCGCAGTCCATCAAAACGCTGCAGTGCGAAAGAACAAGGTGCCGCTCCGTTTTTTATTCTCCTTTTACATTGCCCTCATGTTACATTTCATTGCCTGTCTCTTGCGTCCTCTGCTGCCAGATTTTCGGCAACGCGAGCCAATGCGGCGGTTACCTTGACATGCGTAACAAGTAACAGGCACGGCGAGCTTTGCTGCGGGCGCTGCATCTTTTACGATATTGTCTTTTTGGCATTTTCTCTGCGATTGGTTTAATATTCTGTTCAGCTGGTCCTCAAGAGATTTTGTTAAAGTTGACGCTACGATAGGTAGTCTCTTATAACATTTTTTTACGAGAAAAACGTTACGAAGAGATAGTTAGGAAGATGAATAACAAAAAAAATCATTGTCAGTCAAGAATTTTCACTGACAGAAGCCTATAAAAATATCCTTACCTGGCATGAGAGTGTTCTTAGTACAACGAAAAGTTGCCGTCGACAGCGATCATCTGTCTTAATCGTCTTGCCATTGAGTCGTAGAGCACCGCCACTAGCTCAGGATGTCCGCGCAGGGCTTCCCATCCTTCCCTGACGGCATGGCACAGACCATCCGCTGTGCCACCGCAAAGGCGCCACGAGGAGAGCTCCTTGTTGAAGATTCCCCGGATGTTCTCGATGGTGTTCAGGTCCGCCCCTTTAGGGGGCCACGGCATCTGACGCGAGGCTTAGCGCTCCAGGAGGCCGCTCACATCCCGCGCTTTGTCCACTGGACTGCGGTCGTGCAGGAAGATGCAGCAGCCATCCAGGAACGGCCAGTCCAGGCCATAGAGAATCAACTGCTTAGTGAGGATTTCGCAGTACCTCGGCCCGGTAAACGAGCCCACACTCCGTACGAGTGGGCCGAGGCCGCGTCATGCGTCATGACACTATGTGTGACTCTGTCATGAATTTATGTGTATTTCTCCAAACCTGCAGCGCTGTTTAATTTCAAGAAAACAAAAATGTGTCACCAACTAGCCCGGCAACGTCTTTTATTTAGATTAACGTATGTCGGGTACCGAACTTAACCTAAGTAGATCTAGCTCATCCCGCTAGAGAAAAAAAAAACGCTGACGGCTAAAAGCATAACAAATCCAATATTCTGCTCGCGCTTGTGTCCGGCACAAGATAAAAATCCACTTCGTATTCGATACTGCGTCTATGCAAGTCTAACAGCAAAGGGATAAGCGAGGCTGCACTGCATTTTTAAGATTACGAAGTGTTGCAAACCGTACTTCGTTTTTTAGCACTGACAAGGTAGTCGAACTTCACCCGCGTGTTAGCTGTAAGAATGACAGGTCATACCTGCTGTTCAACGGACGCTGCACACGATGTTCGTCCCAGCGAGCGCAGAACGTTTGCGCTTTATGTGCTTCTGAAAAATGCAGTGCGGTAACAAGAGCGCCAAATTAGTTTTGCGCTCAATTTATTCAGTGCATTCACGCTGTAATGATTAAGTTTGTCCTGGAAGCGTGGCTCATTCTGGCTATAAACATGCAGTAATGTCACCACTTTCCGGGTTTGCAAAGAAATCACGAGTTTTCGGCTTAAATTGTTTATATCTGAACACAGAAACAAGGTCTGTTTCATTTTCCGTTAGATGGCGGGGAGCCCTAGAAGAAAAATATTGTCTTGCCCGCATCGCCTACAGCACAACAGGCTTTCATTTACTCACATATAAAAGCAGAGAATGCTTGATTAAAATCACGGTCAGAGACATGAACAAAAAGGTTGGAGAGAATGAGATTTTCCAATCACGCCGGAGTTAATAAATCATTCAGATGTCGGTGAAAGCGAGCGCCGAGAATCTGCGATTCAAACACGCTGCGAATAATTGGAATTCCGCGTACATGGACGGGAAAGTTTTCCAATTATGGCCATCAGCGAGGGACATGCCGCCATGAATAGTTAGGGCTTCCAAGGGAAGCGGATAAGTGGCGGTTCTCACCGGTGGCCCTGGTTTCTCAACGAACCGATTGCCACTTTCGCTGGTATTTTTCAAGGCTGCTGCTCATATTTTAGTGCAGTCCTGGGCGCATTAAATTTGCTCAAAAGAGGCTACATCAATAGCGAAATAAGTACACACGTCTAGCTTTTTTCACCGGCATGTTTGAAAATTTGTCAGCGTTGCTAGTTCATCTAATGCATGCATCCGCTACGCATTGTCATCAGGTGCCATTAAGCTTATGTTAATGGCTGAATGACTGACTGGTCCACCTGTCTGTCGATGGAATTTAGCGATGGAGTTAAATATCTAGTTAATGCATTGTTAGAAAATTTGGGGACAGAACTGCCGAAAGAAAATGGAGAAGAAACTACAATAATCAAGAGTTCCAAGGTTAACCTAATGCATTAGGGACGTCATGATAAAGATGGTGAAAAGGAAGTTGGCGTATTGATATTCTATTTTCCTCATGATCGAAGGTCGCGAACAATATTCTTCCTTCATGAATTAGTTTCAAGCTAGTATGTGCATTTGTTGCTTGCCTTAGTCAGCTGAGCATTGCCTTGTTCAAAGTAAACCTCCACATGACGTTTATTTTTGCACCAGACAGGCTTAGAAGGACTCCGCACTGAGCAGAATATCCCTTCACTCGTGATGTATATTCCGATATTGTTCGAAAATGAGTATATATGCGTCCTATATAGTGAAATATACGCAAATAAATAGACATGTGGCCTGCATACGTCCCGAAGATTCGTTTTTCTCGCTGTAATAGTGCTGTTATTTGCCACAGTGTGGACGCTCTAATAATTTCCCACCTCATCGTTTCCGCGACGCGGTGATTTTGTTCCGATGAGTCACGAAGAGTTATATGCAAGGACAGAATGTTCGCGGTAATCAGCGCGAGTTTTGAGATCGAGGTTTAGAGCGATATGACATTATGCCGATGACCCTCGGCACTCGCAATGACCACTTAAGTTGCTTAGTTCGTTTATTCTGTGCGTAGACTTAGTTCACGCTGTAAGCTGTTTGTACTTGACGTCGTCATTTCTCTTTTTGCTCTTCTGCTGCCATTATCATGTGGCTGTAGGCATTTTGTTCTTGGATTTGATCATAAACGTGTTTCTAGTTTTTGGCTTTATCTCTGTTTCTGTGGTTTTGGACAGCTTCGCTCTGTGGTTGGTGTTCCTCTGTGGTTTTGTTGATGCCGAAGTGGACGCTACAGTCGCGTGGCTGTGGCTTGGGAAATATTGGCAGCACGGAAGATGAATGCGAGGACTTTGGCTAATCACTGGCCAACTTGATTGATAGGCCGGTGGTGGAGCCGCTTTTGATTCTGAAGCGCATTCAGAGTTCACAGCCTGATTCGCTGGCTGAAGTATCTCGAATGCAAGTGGGCTTCGAGTAATAATTCCCCTCAATCCAAATCCCATTCAGAATACGCTAGTGCGACTATATGAGAGGAGGATAAGAGAATATCATGCTGACCAAAAGCAAAAAAAAAAGCAAATTAATGATCTCGTCTCCTCTTTCAGATGGCGCCACGGTAGGATTTCTGCACAACTGTCTCCGACAACATCAAAGCAAGATGTTTGAGCTTCTTTCACTTTTTCGGGTTGAGGAGCGAGCGCATTTGCGACGAACAGAAGTCTTGTAGGCTCACAAGAAACTTCTTACTATGAACTGGGTCGCATTAGCACTCAACAGACTCTTCTTTCTTCTCTGACGTCCGAAAGGGCAATACAACATGAAACCTAACACATCAGATAAGAAACAAAACAAAAAGAGGTAAAAGAAAATGGTCGTGGGCAGATTGCACGATTTATTTTAAATCACACGCTTTATTATTTTTTTTAGTAGAAGCAAAAGCGGTGGCACCTGTACGCGCATCTCGTCTAACGTTCTTGGCTTTTTTTGCGGCGTATTTTGAGCGGCTGCTATTTTCACATTCTTTGTAAAAAAAACAAAAGGCCGCCACAGTCTGGAAGACGTTCAAGTGACGAGCGTTAACTGTTTGATTTACTAGACGAAGACAGCGAAGCGGCTGCGGTGTCTCCTCAAAGCCCATGGCGATTGGATGTGCGGATCCTTCACGACGCCAGCACGAGAGAAGGGCTAACGCCGGCCTTGCGCTTTTCGGTTGTTGGGGCCGTACCTGGTGACTGGGACCGTCTGAAGCAGCAGTGGCGTCATTATTGCGCCGCTTCTGGTCAAGCCTTTAGGGCTCGCGTCTCAGCTGAGGTGTGTGTAGTGACGGCGAAGCTGCGTATAGCTCAACGCACCCCGTCGCCATCGTCTCTTATGTGCGGATAGAAACAGAGCTTTCGGAGCGTCTCCAGCGTCTTTTACGATCATCCTCTTTGCCGGCGGCGGCATGGCGTTATCGACGCAGTCCAACTCTTCATCCTTAGGTGCTACGGTTTGCACGCCAGGAGCTGTTGTGCCCTCAAGGTGCTCCTGCTTTTACATCTTCCGCCAGGGCTGTGGCCCAGCCAGTTGGCAGGATAGTGAGTGCATTTTTCGTCCATTTCCGGGATATTGCTCTGTCCCTCCTTTTGGTTGATCGTGATGACGTTTCCGCACACCCATGTTTTGCAGGTTTGCCGCAGGTTGTCGCTGAACTTCATGATAGCCGTAGCTCCGCCAACACTACGTGAAATCAAGGAGGCGTTAGATTCAATGGAACGAGGCTCAGCGCCTGGGCCAGATGGTCTACTGTGGAGTTCTATTCACAATTCTGGCATAATGTAGGCCCCGTTTTCTCGCAAGTGTTATGGCTCTGTTTCAATCGGCATGTCTTTCCCGATTCATTTAAAAGAGGCCGCATTGTCCTGATTCCTAAAAAGTCTCCTTTCTCGACAGGTCCAGCAGACTGGCGCCCTATCAGCTTACTAAATTCAGATTATAAAGTATTAGCAAAATTACTCGTTCGCCGTCTACGAGCTCTTCTCCCATCCCTCATTTCCTGCCACCAGGTTTGCTCCATCCCGGGTCGTGAAATACATAATTTATATTCCGTAACGCGAGATATCATAGAGTATACTATACGGCGGCGCGCACAGGTTCTTCTTGTTTCCCTCGATCAAGAGAAGGCGTTCGACTTTTTGAGCATGAGTATATATACGGTACACTGGATGCTTTCGGTTTCCCACCTTCTTTCGTGCTTCTCATTAAAGAGATGTACAGATACATTTCAAGCACTCTGTTCCTCGATGGCTGGGAAAGTACCGCATTTGACGTTGGTCGCGGCGTCCGTCAAGGTTGTCCGCTCCCCCCCCCCTCCTTTTGTTTGTCTTATCATTAGAGCCCCTCCTCCTGGCAGTCAATCACCACTCTCTTATTAGAGGTCTGGCGTTACCAGGCAGTGTGGCAGTACGCGTCACTGCTTATGCAGATGACATCACACTCTACTTAGCTGATGAACGCAGCCTGCTCGAAACTTTAGACGTTTTTCGTGAGTACTCCTCCTTGTCGCGGGCGGCTCTTAATTATTCGAAGAGTCATAACTTTTTTGTGGGGTCTCCTCAGAGACGTATTACATGTGCGATACCTTTGCAGTGGTGTGCGGAGGTGCGCACTTTAGGCGTGACCTACTACTCTGCTGGAATATGGGATGGTATCTGGTCTTCGGTCGTAGAGGACATTACAGCTCGTGTGCGGAGGGCCCAGACATTTGACCTGCCTCTGCTTGAGAGGCGCTACCTGGTTCAGTCCGTCGTGCTGGGTGCCTTCTGGTACCTTTCCCACATTGTTATACCACCCCTGCGCGTCATAAGGCGTGTGCAGACTACAGTTTCTTTTTCTTTTTTTTTTGGTGTGGCGGAACCGAGCTTGTGTCTCGTGCTGTTCTCGGACAATCACGGGGGAGAGGCGGTTTGGCCTTTCCAAATTTGTCCATCACGTCCTCGTTGTTAACTTTGAAGTGCATTTTGCGTATCCTGCTGGGGGACGCGCCTCCGGCGCAAACCCTAGCGCGGTACTTTTTGGGTCCTTCTTTGCGTTTTTTGAATCCCTCGTCCCCTGTTAATCATGGACCTCAATCAGAGCAGCTTACCACTTTCTATGGTACGTCATTGGCCTTTTTCAGACATGTAAGCGCGGTAGCACCTGGTGTCAACATCGTTTCAGACCGTGTGGTGGACATTACGGGATCACTGTTGTTGGCTGTTGTGCCGGCGGCTCGCCGCTCATCGATGCGCGGCGTTCAATGGGCGCGCATAGCGTCAACGCCTCTCCTAGACCATCTACGCGACTTTGTTTAGAAACTTGGTTGGGCAGTGCTGTCTACTTGTGAGCGGCTAGAGCGGTGGGGTGTTTTGCGCTCCAGTACCTGTCCGAATTGCCCGCTTCCGGAATCTAATCTCCATGCTACAGTCAACTGCGTGGTAGCGCGTGTCTTTTGCGGAAAGGATGAACAATGTCCTAGAAAATCATACAAAACAAATATCTCTAATTAACACCGTTCAGAACTGTTCAGAACCGCACCGCCTGCTATATTGTTTGAAATTACTCACCAAGAGCAAGCATATCAGCAATAAAGTCAACCCTTGGTCTTCCAGCTCTTTCTTTGTGCCGCAAGTATTTTCGCTTGTCTTTTCCAGCGGTTTTGTTATACTAACCTTATTCTCTAAAATTAGTCACTGCTTTCTCCATCTTATATATTCTCACGCACAGGGTAAGAATCCTGCACTGCAGAACTACCCTTTGCTTGAATTCATATCTTCCTCGAACTACATATCACTGGAACCACCTCCCTCCCGGTATTAAATTTGTAGGAAACCTATATCCATTCACATAGTTGCTGTGCAGCAGTAATAAGCAAAAGCACCGAAGCACAAAGTAGCATGGTCCTGTAAGTCATCTGACACAAGGTTGAATACAAATGTTGTGCGTCTGGACAGGCTTTTTGACGGCTTTCATGTTAGGTTGCTCAGTAAATATTTTATCAGACATATTTACCTGAGATCTGAAAGTCGCTCTCATTAAAGTCTTGGTCATGCATAAGAACTCTGTGCTCGTCAACCTAACGAACCTTGAAATTATAAAATGAAGGTGATGTAAAATCACTGAGAAGCCTCACTTTCTTGATACGAAAAATGCATAAAGCATTTCAGGACAGTTAGCAATATGACTCTTCTCTACAGCTTTAATTTTAACAAAAAGTGCACCTGAGCATGTAATACAGATGTCAAACTCCACTGTTGCGCTGTTGTGAAATTGCAAAACTTACCAGTTCCCCGCTTCCTTGGAATCCATTCCATAAACTCTTTCCTTTTATCATGAACCTTAGCAATCACCTCCCTCATAAAGATGAACTTCCGCCTTTATAACGAAACACTTGTCTTGACGCAAACGAACAAATTTTTGCGTAGTTTCCATGGTATGATCGACAGCGCTATATTTTTTCCAAAGCAGCACTCCTCCACTAATAATCCACCACCGAAAGCAACCATGGCGTCTTTTCGCACTCCATGATGTCGATGCAGAAGGAGCACTACAAAATTGTGAAAATAAAGAGTGTGTGGGTGTGTGTGAGAAAGAAAGGGAGAGAAAGAAAGAAACAATGAAAGAGACGAAAAGAATAAACACTTACGAGCCAGGTTGCTTGTGTTCAGAAATAAAAGCGACGAGTAAGCAAAGCAATTCTGCGTTTGAAGCTTAGTTATAGCTTCCCTTTTTTACATAATGCATATTTATTAACCAACTCGCCCAGCTTTCTGCTTTAATCTTCAAATGTAGCTTTTCTCACGCCTTGTTGAGTGAGAACAAAAGACTTTATCTGTCACTTTATTGTCCACGCAGTCCCTCATGCACACGCAGTGCGTCTCATTTTCTATGGAAATGGCAGAAAGAATTGTAACGTTCTGCTGTGCTCTGTAAGCTTCTTCCAGCCCCTGTACGATCCAGATACGAGCCGAACGACGTAGTCGGTAGTCGTCAGCCTTTCATTTCTCACATCGCGTATCAGCAGCTTTTCAGCAGCAATTCTTCCCTTTGGTTGGCCGTTTTACTTCTGCAGTTGCTTCGTTCGAGAGCCTGAGCACGCCGCATTTATCTGTGAAAGCAGTCGCTCTGAGTTCCAGTGCTTCCCTGAGAGAAAAGGGTGTCGTGGGTGCCAGGTTCTTACTGGGTGCGGTGCACAAGAGAAGTGACCGGGTGGGAGTGGACTCAGAAGCAAATTGAACTCTTCTGACAAGCCTGCCATCCTGCTTTTCTATAAGAAAATGAAGTACCTCTGGTAAAAAAGGTGATTAATGCAAGCCCTTTCCTGTGTTTTCAGAGCTGAGGAGTTTGGTGTTCTAGAAAGAGAGAAGCTCTTTGCACACATTTTGACATCCTTGTGTTGGCTCGATCCCGGCCGCGGCCGTCGAATTTCGATGGAGGCGAAATTCTAGAGGCCTAAGTACTATGCGATGTCAGTGCACGTCAAAGTACCCCAGGTGGTCGAAATTTCCGGATCCCTTCACCACGGCGTCTCTCAGAGCTTGAGTTTTTTTGGGACGTTAAACCCCCATAAACCAAACCAAACCAAACCTTGTGTGGAGGCTGTCTTATAATGTTTTGGAAAAATTAAGTGAATTTAGGAACCTACCTGAATATTTGGCGTGTGCCTGTGATTATGTGATTTCCTTCTAAGAATGACTGAAGGCATAAACCAAAAATGCGATAATAGAGCAGGAGTAAATGAAGAAACGGAGTGAGCAGCATTAGACAGGAAATTGTCTTATGGCAACAGACAAGAAGGCTAAGTACTGTGCTGGGAGCCGGCGGCGGGGTCGCAGTGAATTGTATGCAACAATATTCTGCGCACCTCGAGATTACGCTCCTGCAGCGTGGCAATACTCCTGCACACTTGTAGAGCGTCGGATATCTTGTCATGTTGTGCCCTCGTGTAAGTTCTACTAACGCCAGTTGCAATCGTCACTAATCAAAAAGCATGCTTGTTTGCTAGGAATGCTAATGCTCGAGGGAGAATTGTGTCCCACAAACCAATAGTGAACTCTAAAAGAGCCACAAATCGGAGATCAATGAGATGCTTTGTGAGATCAGCGTGTCTAAAGAGATAGCAAACAATGTAAAGCATCACGTCTGACAGGCACCTGAAGGCTCTCAAAGACGACTCTAGGTTTTGAATCATCCGCAGTAACCAAAGAAGGCCGATTGATTAGACGTATTTAGCGTGTCAGAGACTTATTAGCGTATGGGTATACAAGTTAACCGGGCGTCGACTACACACGCACATTGGCCCCGTTCGCCACGCCCATGCCGCTGCCCGTGTGCAGGAGGCGTTGTTATACCGGTATACCTATACGCTAATACGTGTCCGGTATGCTAAAAGCGTACAGTTTTCCTCAGTTCTGATGTACTCATCGCTGATTGCACAGTTAGGTGGAACTTCACTCCGCCCATGATTACCCCATATTTCCTCTGCGGCGGTATCATAAAGAACACTGGCTTTTCTAGAAATATAAAATGAAAAAAAACTGCAAGGACCCTCCAAACAGAAGAAATAAAAATTGAAACTAAAAATAATCTAAACTTTTAGCACTCACAAGAAAAATTGACGTAGACATGTTTATAGCGCGGAGGTACGTGTCAGTTCCTGTTTATTTGGTAATCAAAGCGTCTCATACCCCTGTCGCACGGGGACCGCAAATGCCTTTGAGAATCAGGTCCTTATATCCAAAAGCATAAAGCAGTGCAGCTACACGGCACAAATGTTGCGCTTTTGCCGCTAAGGGCCTTGGAGGCCAAAACGCTCGTCAGAGACCTTTGGCGTCCAAAGGCGCGGCCTTCGCGGACCTGCGATCGCAGTACCACCCAACGTCAAAAAGTAAAGGCATTAAAAAGTTTTAGATAGCGGCTGAACGTTAGAAGTTTAAGGCGCTCATCCATGAGAAATAAGTAGTCCTCATTATTTTTGGCAGACCCCAACAAAGGTGAGCCGACGTTTATTATATTAATTCTGGTAACGAAATTTGAAGTCCAGAATGTCTGAGGCTGAGCCATCGCAGAAAATGCCCCATCGACCCCATCGACCCTACGCATTGCTTTCGAAGAATACTGTGCATATCATGTTACCAGTGTATCAACGCATATGTCACTTGCCTTCTGTTAGTGTTGGCTGGGGACGTCGAACTGAATCCCGGACCCACAGTGGATAGTAATCCTCAACCGTCACTCGAATCAATTGCTCTGGCCATATCCCGCATTGAACTCTCCCAAACTTCCGTGTTAAGTGAACTAGCGCTGATTCGCGCCGCTCAGTCAAAAGTTCAGGATTCGATTTCCTGCCTTTCTTCTCGAGTTGATGTCCTAGAAAAAGTCGCCGAAACAAATCAGTTAGGCGGCTCAGGCTCTGTAGCCGATTCAGATGTGGCTAAACTTTCCCCAGATATTAGGCTACTTTCGGACAAATGTGACGACGCCGAGAATCGTCTCCGTCGGTCAAATTTGCTGTTCTTCGGAATAGAAGATGAACAAGAGGAAACGTGGTCTCATTCTGAATCGCGTATCATTGCATTCTGCTCCCAGAAACTTGATATCGCAATTGATAGGCAAGATATTGAGCGCGCTCACAGACTTGGTCGTTTCCAGTCGGGAAACAACCGCTCTATCATTGCCAATTTCACGAGATTTAAAGACAAAGCGCGAATCCTTTCCACCAGCTCGGTGCTTAAAGACACGTCGTTCAGAGTCCGTGAAGACTACTCTGCACGTGTACGCTTGGCAAGGAAAAAACTTTTTTCATATGGTCTGCAGAGTTCTAACTCATTAAAATCCGCTTTGATAAGGTAATTATGAACAAAAAAAACAGTTTGTGTATGATGCTGGAACCGACTCCGTAACCGAACAAACTTCATAGCACTCACTGCCGTCGCAGGAGCTGTTGATTCGTCAACCTTTGCAAACTTCTGAGTGCTCCACCCCTGCCTCAAGAGACAAATCAGTATCAGTTTTACTAACCAATATCCCAAGATACTTCTCAAAGAAAGACACCGTTGAAGCTATTTTGGATGACAACAGCACCGATATCGCGATCTTTACCGAAACATGGCTCGCCCCTGATATACAGAATGAAGAGCTATTGCAAGATAAGCAATCTTTCGATTTTTTCCGGCTTGATAGACCTGGGCGCAGGGGAGGCGGCGTGATGGTCCTCATTAAGCGTAGTTTGGTTTCTTCTGCTGTTGAAATCACTAGCAATAGCGAAATCCTTTGTGTGAACGTTTCACTTGGTCATCGCACTAATATTATCATTGCCTGCTACCGAACTCCTGATTCTCATCACTCTTTCATTGAAGACTTAGGTACCATTCTTTTTGACATGAAAAAACCAGTTTTCCTCCGGGAACCTTATAATTTGCGGTGATTTTAACTTTCCAGACATCGATTGGGAGAACCTAAGTGCAGGCTCACGCCATTCCAGAAATTTTTTGGATCTTATTTTCTCGTTTAACCTCTCTCAAACAGTCAGTTTTCCAACTCGTGGTAGTAACACCCTAGATCTGGCTCTTGTCTCAAACCCAGAGTTAATCCAGTCATTGTCATCCTGCGATGGTCTTAGTGATCACAACATAGTGCTGTTCAACCTATCGATTTCAATCCCTCCCCGACAACGTTCAGTAAAATACATTCGTGATTACAGCAAATCCGATTTTTCCAAAATCAATGAGCCCCGCCGCGGTGGCTCAGTGGTTAGGGCGCTCGACTACTGATCCGGAGTTCCCGGGTTCGAACCCGACCGCGGCGGCTGCGTTTTTATGGAGGAAAAACGCTAAGGCGCCCGTGTGCTGTGCGATGTCAGTGCACGTTAATGATCCCCAGGTGGTCGAAATTATTCCGGAGCCTTCCACTACGGCACCTATTCTTCCTTTCTTCTTTCACTACCTCCTTTATCCCTTCCCTTACGGCGCGGTTCAGGTGTCCAACGATATATGGGACAGATACTGCGCCATTTCCTTTCCCCAAAAAACCAATTATTATTATTATTATTAAATCAATGATGAACTGGCTGAATTTCTTCCCCACTTTGCAGAGTCCGCTCCTAATAGGTCTGTTGATGATAACTGGCGTTCGTATAAAGAAACAATTATCTCTATAATTGACTCATATGTACCCCTTGTCTGCATTCGTGGTCATGCCGGCAAACCATGGTTAACAAATTCCTTAAGATAATTATGTAACAAGAAAAACGGTTATTCAGGGCAGCTAAGAGCTCGAACTCAGCTCTTAAATGGGAAAAGTACTTAAGCTGTCTGCATAATTATACCAGGTTGCTCAGGAGCACCAAACATAAATTTTACGACAAGGACCTACTTGACATCCTCCGAAATAACCCAAAAAAGTTCTGGTCTTTGTTAACTCCCAACCATAGCGGGTCACATAATATCACTTTATTAGATTCCGACGGCTCTCACGTTCTAAAGGAGCTCCGTTCAGACGTAATGAACGAGTACTTCTCGTCGGTTTTCACACAGGAACCGGTTACAAATATTCCTTTAGCGCCCAGCTTAAATTTCCATCAAATGGCGCCAATTGATATCTCTGTTGATGGAATAAGTAAATTAATAGATAACTTAAAGGTATCAAGTGCTCCTGGGCTCGACAACATATCTGCCAAAATTCTTAAAGGTACCAAACTAATATATAGCCGTATCCTACAAATAATTTTCACGCAGTGTATTTCCAGTGGCCAAATCCTGTCCGAGTGGAAGTTAAGCAGAGTTATACCCACCTTTAAGGCAGGAAACCGCTCTGATCCGTCCAATTATCGGCCTATCTCGCTAACGTGCATTGCATGCAAGCTCATCGAACATATAATTTACTCTCACATTGCAACGCACCTAGATAATAATTCTTTTTTCTTCTGTAAACAACACGGATTTCGTTCTGGTTATTCATGTGAAACTCAGCTTTTCGAATTCACGACTGACCTCCACTCAAACCTAGACTCATCCCTTCAAACAGACATAATTTACCTCGATTTTTCTAAGGCTTTTGACCGCGTTCCCCACCAGCGCCTCATGATCAAACTTTCCTGCCTGTCTCTGGACCCACTATTATTATCATGGATTCACTGCTTTTTAACTAATCGTTCGCAATACACCGTCATTGATAGTCATCCTTCCGCCGCTACAAATGTTACCTCTGGAGTCCCTCAGGGATCAGTTCTTGGCCCGCTTCTGTTTTTAATCTTTATTAATGACCTTTCCGCTGGAATTTCGTCATCCATTCGTCTGTTCGCAGATGATTGTGTTCTCTACCGTCGTATTTGTTCTAATAGTGATCAGTCTCTGCTGCAGGATGACTTAAACTGGTGCTCTACCTGGTTCATGAAGTTGAATGTGGCTAAATGTAAGTTTATGCACGTGTCCCGGAAACGATCTAACTTGCTCTACTCATATTCGCTAAACTCGACCGTGCTATCGCAAGTTGAATCTTACAGGTATCTTGGCATCGAAATAACAAGTAATCTGAACTGGTCAAAGCACATCAAGTCACTTGCTGCATGCGTTTCCAAATCACTAGGCTTCATTAGACGATCTCTCACATTTTCTCCGCCCACGGTTAGACTAATCGCATATGAAACATTTACCCGTACCAAACTTGAATATGCATCCAGGCGTTAGAAGCAGTCCAAAACCGAGCTGCTCGTTTCATAACATCCAAATATGATTCTCGGCTGAGCGTTACTAATATCAAATCTTCCATTGGTCTAACCCCCCTGTCATCACGGCGTAAGATAGCAAGACTTTGCCTATTTCACAAAATTTATTATAATTTCCCGCACTTACGTGAGAGCCTTAATCTGCCCCCCTTGAGATCCTCCCGACGTTTGTTTAATTGCAACAGCGTTCAGCCTATTCATGGTAGCAATAAAGCTTTCTATAATTTATTTTTGCCAACTGTTATATCCGAGTGGAATGTACTCCCTGCGACATAGTCAATGAAACCAACTCAGTAAAATTTAAACACTTATTGACTGCTTAGTTCTCTCCTCAATTCCTGTAGAATGCCTTTTATTTACCTATTTATTGTATTGGTAATTTCAATGCGTTTACTGTGTTTATTTGTGCTTAACATTTATATTTGTGTTCTATCTTTGTGACCCATTATTACCATTTGTTCCCCCCCCCCCTTATGTAATGCCCCATTGGGGCCTTTAAGGAAAAATAAATGATGATGATGATGATGATGAAAATCTTGCTGAGCATCGCAGCAATAATTGCATTGTCTTAATTTATTTCACCAACTTCTCTGTCTCACCTTTCTCTTGGTAAACAAAACCGAACGAAAAAAAACAACCTTAAAATACTGAACGAGTACCAGCATAATTTCAAGAATTTTTAAAGAAGGTTTTACGCTTGCCCGTCCATATTTCCTAATGGACATGAAGAAACTAAGAATGCCGACGTAGTACCTTCTTTCTGCGAACATAGTCGAAGCTCGCTTGCAAGTCATTATAAGAGGAGATCGCTTAGCTGGTCACGTAAGACGCATGCTACGTCTCTTCTTCGAACTAGAGTTTTGATATGTCTTTTATGATATGGTATAGGGGGGTTTAACGTCCCAAAGCGACTCGGGCTATGATGGAAGCTGTAGTGATGGGCTCCAGAAGTTTAGACCACCTGGGGCTCTTTAACGTGCACCGACATCGCACAGTACACGGGCCTCTAGAATTTCGCCTCCATCCAAATCCGACCACCGCGGCCGGGATCGAACCTCTGTCTTTGCGGTCAGCAGCCGGGCGCCATTACCGCTGAGCCACCGCGGCGGCACGATATGCCTTTTAAATGTCTGCTTACGAGAAGGCAGCGAGCATCCATTTTGTCTCGGTGCATTATCGTAGGTGAATGTTTCAAATTTCGTAGCGGAACCGGCAGAGTTAAAATTTTCGGTCCCGCGTATTGTATCCTGAGAAAATATCCTCGTCCACTCTGATGCGAACCACGTTGCAGGATAACAGCAGTGTGGAAGCTCTTGGAGTATTGCGCTCTAAAATCTTCACACGCATGAAAAAGCTATTATATTCAGGCCGACTGTTGAGAAACTCTCGTTTTTGAGCAGTAAGATTGCGACAAAATAAGACGCCACATCATGCGATTTCTTGTCCATTAGTCACAAAAGTCGTTGAATTGTCGCGAAGAGGATGTTGTAACAAGATCACGTGACAATGTAACTTAGTCACAACCTATCCGCCATGTCAGATGGCAACCTGACCCCTGGTTAGTGACCAACCAACCCAGAAAGCCAGGTGGCAATTTAATCGTTTGAATTGAGTTTAATTCAGTCGCCACCTGCCCATCGTCGCATTTCACATAAAGTGGTTTCGCATCCTGCGTTATTAAAAGCTAGTCGCCATTGGTAGTCAAGGCCATGACGTCGCAAGATCACGTGACCGCAACACTGGTCTCGTCTCTTCCTGCGGAAAGGGAAAAGGCGCGACAGGTAGCAGGTTAAAACCGACTGGGTAGTAGGTCTCGACGGCATCTGGGCGAACTACATGGACGAAGACACCGAAGAGATGAATGAAGAGGAGCTGGGTGGAGATATTCTAAGCACATGGCTATGTGTTTCACCAATAAAGATACGACGACAGTGATTACACCGTGTATGTGGTGAAAGAATTGAAACAAAGACTGAAACATGTAGCTGCAACGATTCTTACAGTGCGGTTGCATTGGCACTGTTAAGGTGACATAAGCGTTCCTGTAATTTTTTTCTTTAGCTAGATAAGAATGTACCGTCTCCAAGAATGAGCGAGTGGAGTGAAACACAGACACCGTACTCGAACGCATGCTTTTGCAGGAAACTTTTGGGCTCAGATGGGACCGGCTGATTGACATGCGACCTAGGGGCTGCTGGAGAGCTTTATGCTGCATACGCAAAATGCGACGCCCAGGCCTTCAGTAGTGGATGGATGGACGAATGATGATGGATGCGCGTCAGGGAGTTTTCTGTGTCATTTTTTTTTGCATAAGATGGTGAGCGTACGTCCGCACAATTTGACAGAACTCGGATGTGCGGTGTCCTGACTCGTAGGGAGCACTTCCTTGCTTGCTGGCCTGATTATTTTTTGGTTCTTGGAAAGCAAACAAGGAAATTTGTGTTTTTTGTTGCAACTGCTGCTTTCACTTTTTTTCGGGGAATGGTGTATAGGTTGACGTGTTACTCTTGTGTCTGCCCTTGCAAAAAAAAAAAGAATTTTTGTGTTTTCGCAAACTGGTGATGCTTCTATGTGAGGTTCGCTATTTGAAATTGCAGTACAATCTAAGAATATTCACGCTTAACCTAACACTTAATCCTAGCTCTAGGTGTGATGCGCATGGCAATGAGGCCTAGAGGTTTTGAGCACGATGTGACCAAGAAAAGGTAGATTTTTTCTTAACCAACCGTGAACAGAGCCAGTCCTATTCTATTGCGCGTCGTACGACTAGATAAGCGTGAGGAACGTTAGGCACAAACGTCAGCATCAAAAATATTAGGCACTCTCTTCCAACATGCCTCCAAAACGGCTAAGAAACACGGGACTCATGGTCCTGAGCACCTTCACTACTCCTCACAAGAGCTCGGGTACAATCCTGACACAGCCATAGGAAAGACGCTGGCTCATAGCGCACTCACAATGGGGCTCGAGCTCATGACTCACCTTAGCAAGCCCATCCGCCTAGTCAACAGCACCGGTAACGACATGTGCCCTGATTTGACTTACGTCAAGTACATACGGGACACCATCTAGACACGCACATAGGAACAACCAGGCAGCGACCACTACATCCTCTCCACATCCCGAACAACTCCAGCGCTTCATAGGAAGTTCCGCCAGGCCAGCCGTACAGACTAGGAAGCATTCACTGAAGTTTTAGGACAGTTGCGATGGTGTGACCAACACACAGATGTATTAAAGTAATTTTAAACCGACCCTGTTAGAAAAAGAAAACAACGCTGACTAAAGGTAAGAGGAGGACGAAAAAGGATATTTTACATAGCCTCCCGTGGATAATAGTACAGGTGCACACAGAAGTTTTCGGAACAGGAAAATCACGAAAAATTTCAATGTTCCTTCTATAGAAGTGCAGCCAAGCACTGAGGAGAACATTGTGTAGGTCGCGCAATAAACTACAAAGCACAACCTTCTGATCATGGCTGCATGCTTGCGCTGTGCAATAATTAGGCTTTGTGTCAATTTTCGTGTTCCGAAAACTTTTGTGGGGACCTGTACATCATGTAATAACAGATTGCTCACTTA
This sequence comes from Amblyomma americanum, assembly GCF_052857255.1. Lineage (NCBI taxonomy): Eukaryota > Metazoa > Arthropoda > Arachnida > Ixodida > Ixodidae > Amblyomma > Amblyomma americanum. Next base: position 121,796,950 of record NC_135500.1, read on the forward strand.
GACAAATTTATATCGGAGACCGTATTAGCCTTTTCGATGTTATCTACATTACTGTCGATGTCCATGCATAATGGCTTAGCGTTTACACTTTCCGAGGTCACCTAATGTTGGAGCAACTAACAGTGGTAATAAGAGAACGCTATTAAAAGCCCGACGATACCCATTCGTTTTGAAAGGGGCTCCAGGAATGATAGAATAATCGGGTATTATAATGATTAAATTAGTAATAAGTGGTATCGTTTTTCGACAATGCATAGCTGGCACTGCTAGTACATAAATTTAAACAGACTAAAGGCTAGCTTCATAAGGGCATGCCATATACTTCCAAAAGGCAAAAAAACAACAACAAATAACATTGCTTATCTCTCCCAGAACGGCTAGTGAAAGTGCTTTCTGTGTTGGATCTGTAGTGCTCTTTCAAATAAGTATATCGTACCTTCGTATAGACATGTTGAACCAAAAGATATGTAGCTGTTACTCAAGGCAGTAGTGAAAGAACCAAGAGCAATACGAAAAAAACATTCAGAACCCTGACCTTGAAAGTTGCGAATAACCCCTGCCCTAGTTCCGCGAAGTTGAGAACTGGCCGCTCTGCTGACCAAAGGTAAGGCTGCCCACGATTAGCTACCGCTGCACAGTGTCGGGTGTTCAGCCCGGGAGCTTCAGCATACCTGTTTTTTAGTTCCTGCTTTTCTTTAAAAAATTAGCTGAGGTTTAAACTTTGGTTAATCCTGGTGGGAAGCGAAACCTTCCTTTGCATGGCTACGTACACAAACGCCACACATACTGCAGTACGGATTGTTCGTAAAGCGTGGACGAAATGCCCGATGCCCGATGGGGCCGTTGCCACGTGCTACGGTGGGCAGATTGTGATGAAGTCACATGACCTGCCACATGACACCTGCCATGACACCACATGTCACCTTTCACATGATTGCACTAACGCTGCCATCTTGAAAACGTAGCGTAGTGAAGCTTTCGCTTCAAAAACGCTGTTAATTTTTCTGTGATTCTCGTAGCTCCTGTCCCTTACAACCATTTGGCACTTGTGCAATCAAGAAGCTTCGCGTTGATTACGCTTTGAATTCTATATTTATTTCACGCCGTAGTATGCGACACGCTCCATGCGCACCAAGGAACACTACAAAAACGGTAACATCCTCTCAGCTTCATCGCACAACGCCTGGGCGGTCGATATTGTTTTCCCACAGCGGCTTCTGGCGCTTGTTTATCTAAGCACTCCGCGGTGCTCCTGAAGTATTTGTTCAAGAGGCGCGAAAGATCATGCAGACCTTTGCTGAAAGGTCAGGGCTGGTGATGCCGAGAAAGGGAGGTCTTGCATGACCTTTGCGTACATAAAGGTGGCAGGGGAATGCGTGTAATCTCAACAACGGATCGTTTATTTCTTTTAACCGCTTTCTTTCTAAATAGTTGTAAGGCGAACGGTAACAGAACTTTTCCAGGATAGACGTCAGCAGCTGCGCAGCAGACAAGCTTAACGCCATGAATTTTTTTCTGCGTCCTGCGTTTACCTTGGTCCCTGTTTTGTTGCGTTAACCTCATCTCCTTCGTTCTTTTCTTGGAACCTTCCTAGTTTTCTTACTTTAAGCTTTTCTCAGTCGCGGTTCTGCCTAGCGGCGTCCAGTTCAACGATCTTGCAACAGAATGTAGTATACAACGTGTTCTGAATTGTTGTTCCTGCTTTTCATGCGAAACTTTTGGTACGTTATATTTTGATGGTCGACCCATCCTACATTTAGCTTGGACAAAAAAGATGCCGCCACCGTCTGGAAGGCATTGAAGTAAGGAGGCTTAGCTGTGTGGTTTAATAGGATCGATATGAATGAGATTAAAGTAAGGCACACGAATGGAAATACGAATTTGACATTCTTGATTTATAAGTGACGTCACCAATCAATCAGAAATTTCATATACTAATGATGCCACCAATCAATCACCAATAGGAATGCTATATCTATTTACTATGGGGGCCACCATCTTGAATTCTTCGGACTTAAAAAATTTTACGCCGAAGTTAGGTGGTCGAGAAACGTGATGAGTAAGAGCTATCGCTCCTAAAATATTTGCCTGAAGAGTAGGCTTCAAGACGTTCGTGCATCTCGGTTATGTGCTCCTAGGAGACGGAGCGAACGCTAAGAAAAAAAAACGTACATAAGAATGTTGGCTTCCACTGAACTGATGCTTGCATGATAATGCGCAAAACAATAACCACATCTTGAATGTGCCAGCTTATTGTCCGAAATAATTTCTATTTATTCGGCAAAAGAGCTTCGCGCGTATCTACGTGCACTGGTAGGGCTGTAGCGTGTCATGTAAAACACACATTTGTGTGAACGGGGAGCTTCTAAGGTGCGTATGAAAGCACCAGTAATAATCGCCACAAATCTTAGTGACGCCATTAAAATCAGTCATGTGTTAAACCGCAGCAGTCGCCGTTGGTAGCAGTTGGGCATGGCGCTTAGTCCATCGCTTCGTGAAATTTCCTACAGCAAAATTTGCGGAACCATCTACGTGGTATGCGGGGAGAAAAACTTTCAGATGGACTACTAGGAAACAACCTCCGGTTGTTCATGGGCGCGGCTCAAATGTTTTTGCTTTTAGCGTTCTTTTGAGGACAAGTGGATCAACTATGTTGTCTTTACTGTGCACATCCCATGCAGAAAATTGTATATTGAAGCATGCTAAATTCCATTTTTTTATTATCTCTGGTCTAAGCTAAGGCAACGAAATTTTTCGCTTTTTGGATTGCTTGAGAAAGTCACTAAGTTGTCTTTCTTGTTTTTTCTCGCATATAATTCGCCTCTATCTTGTTATTATTGAACCAATTTGTGTGTTTGCTAAATGAGATTTCACTCGCGCAGGCGGAAAGATGGGGACACTCACACTTTTGGGCGGTAGTGCTAAAAGGAACGCCAGAAAACATAAGCCTGTTTTGGATAATATTTTCGGTATGGAGTGTGAACGTAGGTACGTGAAATACAACCACCAGTTGGGGACTAGTTCTGCCCTAAATTTAGGTGGCACTCATTAGCTCCTATCTGTGAGACTGCTACTTTAGAGCATTTCTATACTTTTCGTGACTATATTTCAGGGTATCTCTTGAATAGGACAAATTTAATTTTTATAGAATGTATTGTGCGGTTTTATTGAACAGACTTATGTATTGCTGATTTCATACCTTTCTATTCATTTACTTTTAGTTGATGACTATTTTAATCGCTCCTCTGCTCTTCATATATTAACAATGACTAAGGTGTGCTTCGTTAGTTTATTTACCAAGTTATTTATTGTATTTATGACCAACAGAAGGCCAACCTCAGAGAGGTGGGCAGGAGCAGGCGAACAGAAATTGACGCTAGTTTTCTGTTATGGTTTATTGCATGCTTTCTCCAATTACTGAAGCAAAAATTGAATGATTAACAGGTTTCCATTGAAACACCATGCAGAAACATTTGCATAAAAATAACAGCTGATAAGCGGCACAAAAATACTAATTCATGGTTTTATGAGCTATTACTGGAACCTGCTAGAAGGATGACATTCAGAAGTTGCAGAAGAGTGGATAGCTGGTCGATTACTCAAAAAATGCTGGATGAGGATTCAAAGGACTACGAAAAGAATTTCTTAGCAAACGTTCCAAAAACGTTTCGTGTTGAAGCTGCCTGTAGATTCTTCAATTTGAGATCCTGTCCTTAACTTTCAGGTACGAAACAAAGTGGCGCCCTTGCTTATTCATTCGTTAGCTTGCTTATCTTAACCAGCTTCACTAAACGCACTGGTTGGGGAGTACGTTGTTCGGAGGTAATTGGCAGAAGCTTCGCCAAGGAAAAGAATAATAATATTAATTGGTTTTGGGGTAAAGGAATTGGCGCAGTATCTGTCTCTCATATATCGGAGGACACCTGAACCGCGCCGTAAGAGAAGGGATAAAGGAGGGAGTGAAAGAAGAAAGGGCCAAGGAAAGGAACAACTGTCTTTTGCATTTACTTCTAGGGTAGCAATACTAATGTTTGAAACCAATTGAGGATTTCGTGCTCGCCAGAGTCGGACGTTCCGCTGGGACCACTTGCCGCTGACATGCTCTGGAGCAGTGCCGGCGAGTCTTTCTGTCTAAACCTGGGGCTTCCTTGGTGTACTTCTCGCCTGCTGCTGATTATCACCAAAGCAACGTGCTTCTCCTATGGGCAGACGTGTATGCATTCGATTGCGTTGGTGGATACTTATTAGTGCATTCTATGGTGTCTGTAATATCCTTACAGGCTAAGCAAATTAAATCTTGCCGTAATTAAATTGATTGCGTCAGGCGCAGTCTTCTAAGTGTAGAGTCTTAGATGCCTCTGTGGAATTTTGCCACGTCATCTGGCTCAGTAGACTATGCTTGCGTTCACGCCTAGCTGCTGTAGCCCCAAATGGAGGAATCTTTTTTTTTCTTAATGAGCACGTTGATCGTCTCTTCAGGCAGACTTTTCTCACGAGTATGGGAACATTGAATTCCGCTTTCTCCGGAATAATTTGACTTTGCTTGATAAAAACAAGACTTCTCAAGGACGCTTATGTAATATTTGCTACAAAGTGACCCTCTTTGTTATTCGTCTGTGGCGCTATTTTTCCTTTCGAATAAAGACAACTTTTTTTTTTTCTGAGGACGCCAGAGTATATTTTTCACGACTGGAATTGCAGACGTGTTTCTTTAAAGACCCCAAGCAGTAAAGCTTGAAACCTTGGCGTCTTCAATAGCATCGTAATTGTTCAGGACTAATCTCCCTTCTTCATTTCTTTGGTGCATTATTGGCAGTTTACTGGTCGGAGTGCAAGCGCCACAACAAAAAACAATCGATGGACAGGGCCTTGTTTTAATTCAGGTAAAGTATAATACGGGACGGATCACTGGTATGCAAATCGCACGTAAATCGCTAAGAAAGGAAGCATATGCGTCAGTGACATATGTATAGCTTTGTATAAGGCCGAGAGCTACTATTTAACCCGTTCGCCACCATATCAACCTTGAAAAGTGACGCTGTTTTTTGCGTGTACGACGGATATGCATTTGGGCGTTTTGCTTTCGAATAAAGCAGTTGTGAGTGCGCTCAGTCCCGTCTACATTCCCTGCGTCTGTTTGTGTTTTGCGCCTGTAACCAAAGATGAACAGTTACCAACTAGCCCAAAAGGACGTGAAGTCATAATGCAAGCTTCAGTGAAAAAAATAATAATACAGCGCAGCAATGCACACCGATCGACATACGGCGACACAAAAGACTTAAGTTTTACTGCCGGTCCAAGTTCAACGACAACAACCGCTTTTTCTGCTTAATCTACTTATTTACATGGCAGGGATCATAAGGAACGCGGGGGCACTCACGACGCCTATACACTACGCTGATCATGTATCATGTGACCATATGGTCACAAAAGATCATGTGATCACAACTGATCATGTGATCAATTGAGGAATGACAGAACAAACTCCAATTATTAGTTAACGCTGTTTATAATAATAATAATAATAATAATAATAATAATAATAATAATAATAATAATAATAATAATAATAATAATAATAATAATAATAATAATAATAATAATAATAATAATAATAATAATAATAATAATAATAATAATAATAATAATAATAATATTAATAATAATAATAATAATAATTAATTGGTTTTGGGGGAAAGGAAATGGCGCAGTATCTTTCTCATATATCGTTGGACACCTGAACCGCGTCGTAAGGGAAGGAATAAAGGTGGGAGTGAAAGAAGAAAGGAAGGAAGAGGTGCCGTAGTGGAGGGCTCTGGAATAATTTCGACCACCTGGCTATCTTTAACGTGCACTGACATCGCACAGCACACGGGCGCCTTAGCGTTTTTCCTCCATAAAAACGCGGCCGCCGCGGTCGGGTTCGAGCCCGGGAACTCCGTATCAGTAGTCGAGCGCCCTAACCACTGAGCCACCGCGGCGGGTAATTAACGCTGTTCGCTTTTGCAGATATTAGGCTCCCCCAGCTGGCTTTATTTTACACTTTAGTAACAGTGTTGCCATATTTACAACCCTGCACGGGCATTGAAAACATTCGTTGGCTGCCTTCTCAGAAACGACTTCTTCCACGATTTCCTCACATTCTATGAAATTCGATAATAAGTGTATCCGCCAGACAAAAGCAAGATATTACCTCGTAGCTTCGTTTCCTGGTGTGTGCGATGTCACAAGGCGCAGGATGAGTATCGAATAGAAAAACTAAAGTTTTTAATTCGTATTTAATATTGTTGCCAAATATTCGTGCATAAAATGTTACGAAGTTCCTTTCGCTTCCAAAGAATTTAATTCCTTTCGTGTTCTCCGTTAAAGCTTTTATTGCAGATATTAAAACTATCGCGCTTTTCTGCACCAAGTTTTAGCTCTATACCGTACAATGTTTTTAACTGAATTTTGATACCTGCCTTGCTGATAGCGAAGATCATGGCTGTGAAGTCAGATTTAGTGACCACAAATGCTATTGAAAATATCTATTATTTAAATATTTAATTTAAATTTAAATTTAAGGTGCGCCTTTCTATGCAATTGAAATAACAGCGGAATGCTACTGCAGTCTTAGATCGCCTCTAATAAATGAAAGTCATGTATTCAAGTAGTCACAAGTACACTTTATGTCAACTTGTTTTCTTTTTGTCCAAGCTCTCAGACATACTGTACACCAAGAACAAAACGAACTAATTTTATTTCGCGTAATATTGTTTTGATGGTCTCTTTCGTATTGCGAAGAAGACCTTTTTAATATTGCGAAGCTCGTCTCCTAGCCGCGTTAAATACTAACTGCAAACAGTCAGTAATATACCCACCTTTCTGTTAACGAAAAAAATTGGTACTTTTTAATTCCTACTGTTTTCCGTGTTTGAGCATCGCATCTGCAGCAATTTCATTTTCCACCCGGCTTCATTAGACATTCCCTCGCTATCGTTGTCCTCCATGCAGCTCATAAGAGTAATTAACTCTGTGATTAAAGCACGAGTGAATCAAATGAATAAAAGTCAGCCTCCAAACAACGAAGATTGTCAAATTTCACTGCAGCTTTTTAAACGTTTGAAAAGTAGGCGAAATTGGCGCTTTTGGCGATACGATTGAAAGGCGAAGCGAATAATTGGATTTCCTCTTGGATGGAGAGAAAAATTTTCCAATTAAGGTCCTACAAACTCGAGCATGCCACCGTGCAGATTACAAAATTTATATGCCGGTCGTTTTGTTGGCTCTCTTTATTTGTAGCCTTAGCTCCACGTCAACTTTATTTCTGTTTTCTCCTTGTCGCTTCCAAAACTGATCCTAATAATTAAATACATGTCTCTGCTCATTTAGTGTACCTGGTCTAGAACAGGCTAAGTAAAAAGCACTGAATTCATAGCAATTTTTTTTTAAATAACATATTTCCGACTTCATCGATTTCAAGGCCGGCTTTCTAAGTTCTCCTCGCCCGCTGATCAACAAATGAAGTGGCGCGTCTGATTTATTCAGTGATTCTTTGAAAAATAATTAAATCCAGTAAGGCAATGAAAGTGAGCGAAATGTATTTTTGAACTTTGAAGCGATTCCTCTCTATCTGATGACCATCGAAGGAAAAATAATGAACTAAATAAGAAACTCCGATGACGCATGCTCAAAGGTCTGAATATAGTGTTCACGCTAGGGGTAATGTATTTAGCTCGAGGTTGCTGTTGGTTGCACTTGGGATTAATCGTGCGTCAAATCTACCGCAAATTTCCATTGTAGTGTGGCATCAAACAATACTAAATACAAGAGTTTGCGCCAACCTACTGTGACGAAGCACTCAAGTGGGTTGACCATGTAAATTTTGTGTTGAACAGACTGAGCAATACGATAGGAATAGTAAATCGAAACAGGTGTCTTTTGCCTGAGAGTGTGAAGTTAATCATATACAGGTCTCTGTTCGCATCCTACCTAAATTATTCATTTCTAGTATGAGGCACAGCCACAGAGGGTAATCTAAACAAGTTACTAATAACACAAAAGAAATTCCTACGCATTATTGCTAACATACCATACCTGCAATCTACCTCTCAGGTTTTTAAACAGTTCAGTATACTCAGAGTTAGTGAGCTGTATAGGTTTAGGTTTTCACGAGAATATTATATTAGTCAACAGCGCGGAAGCAATACCCTTACCGACATTGACAGACTATGCTTAGCCGATTCAGTATGCACCACTAGGTCTGCTCCATTTTGGAAAATGTCTACTTGCCGCACTAATTACGGTAGACAAATGCTGCGGGATCTCTTACCACGTATGTTAAATGACTATATAAATCAACGTATTGACATTTCTAAGCTGCAACTTTCTTACCTCATCGCCATGTTTATCCGCTGAATCTTTAATATTTTGTGTATCATGGAATATGTGCTCAATTAGTGCCGTGTGATGTAGTTTATTTTGATAAGTTGAATGTTTGTACCACTTGCAAGGGTTCTATTTTTTTTGCTGTGTATTTTGCTTTATACTTACTGAGCTAGCTCTGTCCGAGGTCATCGCCTTTTTGTGCTGTTTTCGCTGCTGCCACTGACTGATAAGTGGGGCCCAGGACAACTCAAGCCGTGCTTGAACGGCTTTTCCCTTGGCTCCTTTTTCACTGTATAGTGAAAAAATAAAGAAAAAAGAATGAACTACCCAGAAGAGTCATTAACAATACTGACGTTATTGAAATTCTTGTTCAGAGGGATGATGAATTTTAGAAGATGGGGAGCCTCCCTCCTAAATGTACTGTGCCCACGAGAATAAACGTATCTTAAAGAGGGTCATGCGTTACCCTTTCCCTCTTGAGAGAAGTGAGGAGAGCTCACCTCTTCATGCCTTGGCCTCTGTAGAACATAAGATAATGGTGTAAATCACTGCAGACACCACATGAGGAACACAGTGGAGACGATGCCAGTACTTATGCATGAACAAAGGAGCACGAACGGATCTCGATCCAGGGTGCTTGCGGCCGATATTTGAGGCATGTGCACAACACTGATGGCCAGATGGTGTTTATGTCTAACTGAAAAAGGTGCGAATGCTGGTGTACTGGCATTGTATTACACGTGAAATGCTTTAAGCACCCGTTCTCAACTCGGCGAATTTACCAGAAAGCTTCGGAACTTTTCTAACAGGATGGTAATTAGCTGAAAAAAAATAACCATTAATCGGGATTCGAACCAATGCAGGCAGCAAAAGCGCAGCGTCGCAGCCTCTTCTCCCGCGGTCCGTTCTTCGTTGTAATGAACATCATTTTTTTTCCTCATCATTCGTTCGTCGTTTCCGTGCCTCCAAGTGCACTGAGCGAGCAAGTGGTGCTACCATCATGGCTGTGCAATTGAGTCAGTTGAGCCAAGAGATAGAAATGTTCTCTTATGTGGCTAATGACAGTTCTATGTACGTCACACAAAGGTGAGAGGGCTGCCAATCTTGAGAAATACTCTGCAAATGACGATGAACTGCGGGAGAGAGCAATGACAAGTAAGACTGCGCAATCATCGGAGGACGCTGAGCATGGTGCCCTTCACGATAACAAGTAGTAGGGAAACGAGGCACCACGGACCACGTTTTTCTTTCTTTTACTTTTATGGACTGAAGTCCGCTCAACATTTTAAGAAGTTGTTTTGTGTCTCTGCTTTACTGCTGTCACCATTAGCGGGGCAGCAAAAATCTTTCTTTTAATTTGACCTTCGGCACAGTTCAGGCTTCTCACTCTGTCTCGATTTAGTTTAGCTCCAGGACAGGCCGCCAAATTCTCGACGTTTTTCGCGAGCTACAGCCACTTGTGACTGGTTCCAGGCTAGCAGTTCGGAAATGCTGATAGCTTGCTTTGCGAGCTCGATCTAGAATCTGAGGCGTGCATAGGCTTACGTCTCCGTTTTGAAGCAATTGTGAGAGAAAGAAAATGCTTCTACACTGATAGCTCTACTCGAAGCACCAATCCCCCTCCACACCACGTGACCTGTACGCTGTCTGAAATTGACCTTCATCGTAGAAAAAGTCAATTTGCGCATAGAAAAAGAGGCAGAAAATGAAATCAATCCACGACTGGGGGTCGAACCCGAACAGATCAGCCTCACAGGACGCTGCGCCATACCACTAGGCTATCACCAGATTTTCTTTATTGCATGGAAGTACATCCACCCAGACAGGTTTCAAGCCACACTTAACCAAACACAGCCGAACACTCCTCGTGTTAAACTGCACCACACTATCAAGCTGTGCTTTTCAGAGCGTCGTCTTCATCAACTTCCATCTGCTCCTTCCTGCTGCACTTCCCGATCATCGTCGCCTTCGACGTAGCACAAATCCGTGCTTTCGCACTGATTCCCTACCAAAATGAGACCCGCCCTTGAAATTTGACCTCGCCGGATCCAAATACGCCAAAATAGATCTCCAATCGTAACTGACCGTAGCCGACCCAATGAAAACCTCTAAAGTTGGCCTGAGGCATTGTCAAAATGCTGTCGCTCGACATTTGGGTTTACCTGGGTTAAAACACCGCCTAGCGTCTTTCCTGCAACCTGCATGCACCTAAAATATGAGCAATTGTTTTTCATTACACCCCAAGTATCGAAAAATCATTCACTGCGGTTACGAGTCTCGAGAAAGTAGTACATATAACACTTACGCTTTTGTGGCACCTCTAATTCACAGCCTTCTCAAACCTTCTTGCTGCTGCTTCTGGAAGCCGCGCATTGGGCCTTTATTTCTCTGCCTGGCTGTGTAGTGAGCGCGGATACGAAGCAGTAGTGTTTGCATGTTCCATAAGAAACTTCACACCAAGCTCCAAGGCCGTCATAAAAAATGAAAGGCTTTCCATTCCTTCATTTTTTCCCGCTGCTCAGTGCGAGCGCAGAGCAAGAAATTTCACATATCTAAAAATATATTTATTTAAACAGTTGAAAAGAGTGTAACCGGTCTTTGACAATGTAGTTTGTTTAAGATGCCTTGATTTTTGCTCTCTAGGAACACCGCAGGCTTCGGTCTACGGGCTGCGTCTCACGAATGTAGATTGTTTTGACGCTGATTTTGATTGGATTATAATTTTTTTGTAACTTCCTCTGTCGGTGCCCTTTTTTCGGCGCGGAAGCAGCAGGCGGAGCCGAAGCTTTGCGAGGTTTGTTAGAGTACGCTAGCGAAACGTACTGAAGAGAAAGAAAAGAAAACATGAAGGAATTATTAACAGACAAAGCAGCCGCAGAGTTTCTTCTCTTTAGCGCACAGGATATACTGGGGCTTTATATCCGCTGCACAAGTAAAATCTGCCACGATCGTCAAAAAACCACCTGGGGTTCTTTAACGTGCACTGACATCACAAAGGACACGGGACTCTACAATTTCGCCTTCATATAAATTCGGCCGCAGCGGCCGGGATAAAACCCGGGTCTTTCGGCTCAGCAGCCGAGCGCCTCAGCCACTGATCCACCAAGGCGGCTGACACGGCGTTGCGTGGAAGCCGCCAGTCGAAGAAAAGCGCACAATATTTAGTCTTCACGGTCATTTGCTTGAATTGTTTCATGTTCGATTGACATCAATATTTGGCCTTTTTTAAATGCGATTGCAGAATGCCTGTCAGTACGCAGTTTGTTGTTTTTCCGCTACGAATTTTCCTGATTGGTCAATTCCCTGAGTACGCATTCAGGGTCATGTGACCCTAACTGATTATTCAGAAATTATCCCCAAACTTGAAGATCTCACAAAATTTCCTCATTGGCCGAGAGAGGTCACGTGACCTCGTGACACGTCATAACCTGCCCACCGTGCAAAGCGGCAACCTGCCCACCGGATTGGGACCAAACGGCACAATGCGACGAAATTCAATGCAGTTGCCACCTGGCTACCGTGGCGCTGCGCGTCAGCCTGGAGTCGCGAAGAGCAAGTTCGGTGTCACATGCCCCACTGGTACCTGTTTGAAACAGCCACCTGCCGGTACAGTGGCGCATCGTTCAACCGCTGCACCGCTGCCATAGTAAGGGTATGAGGACTCCCTGCTATCTATGAATGCGATTGAGTGGGTCATGACGTCATAAACCCCGCGGGACCAGCAGTGAAGCAATAATAGGGCATTATTTAAGTTGAAATTACGAGCATCCGCAGGATTTGGATGTTAAACAACCCTGAAAATTTGTTAAAGGGAAGGACCTCCAAAATATTGGAAGTATGTCAAACCGGAAACGTGTTAAGGTAGATTAGTGGGTCGGATTAGTGTAATATTTTATGATAATCCAACGAACGGAACCAGTACATTCCACAAGGTGATGATTCATGCATACCATATAAAGGCAATGTAACCGGTAGCAACCGAATTTTGTACGGAAAAATTGCAAGAACGATATTGGACACTCATAGTAGACACCATGGCTGGGAAACTAAATGCTATCGCATTTTCTTCTTTAAAAATGTGATAAAAAAGGGTCCTAAGTTGTTTTCATGCGTATTTATACTGCTGCGAATTTAGGGAGCTGGTAGTTCATCATAACGTAGCTGAGAATGAAGCCCGTTGGACAAATATCAAAATAATAATAACGTTTATTTAACGTCATGACGAAGTTGGGTGCGCCTACAAAAATCCACTGTCAAGGCTTGAGGAGGCCGACGCACCTGACAAATGCATTGCAGTGGTGCACAACATGACAGCACATTAAAAAAAGACTCGAAAAACATAACAGATTCTGCATTAGCGATACATCAGTTCGGACTCCTTGTTTAGTTTATGCGGGAGAATGTTGCTCAACATCTGATAATATTAATTTGTTCGGATCTTAGGTACGAGCCCTTTGAATGTAGTTATGGAGTACTTTGGCTCTTTACATTTTAATACTGACAGCTTTACTATAGGGCTATTGTCTTTTTCTAACCCTGGCTTTATGTAGCCGTAGGAATAAAGTTTTGTGCAGCTGTAGTAAGTGGATTAGTATTTTTTATTGCGCAAATATGCCCTGCACATAACAGGGTTATAGGTACATGTGCAGGTCGGTGTCATTGAAAGTTGAATGAAAATAGGTTCGGTGTGTCCTAGTCAAGAAGAATTTATAACATTTCGAACAGATTTCTTTTGAAGGAGATGCCAGCGGTTAATATTAGTAAAAGACGTGGTACCACACGCCACAAAAAATTACAACAGAAGAAAACCATGCATTATACAACAGTTCCTTAATACGCTTCAGCATGAAGTTCTCAGTCGACACATAATCCCGATAACCTTTGAGAATTTGTTCGTTACCATTTCGACGTGATAATTCTAACTCAAATTCTCATTAACAATAACATCTAAACTTTTTAGCGCAGGAACCGTTTAGATGCATGTCGTACTGATCCTTAAACAAAGTGGTGGCATACTTGTCAACTTGTTCCGAGACCTGAAAAACACGGCCTTCGTTTTTGAAGTCTCCAAAAGCAGTGTTTTTAACACAATAGCATAAAGATCTCCTTTCAGCGCAAAATACGTCTTCGTCGTAGTCAATGTGAGCGAAAAATTTCGATAAAAGGAGCCCAGGTGGGCCACGTAGGTCATGTGACATTGTGATGTAATCAAAACCTCCTTACCAGACTCTGAGCGAACTGCCGATAATTATGGATCTCGAAAGGATGCTCAGGGCGAGAAACCCAAGTCACACAAGCCCCACCGGTGGCAGCACCTGCCGTCGCAGGGCCGTTGCGGGAGTATAGCTTAGCCGCTGCACCACTGTTCCAGGAGCGGTATGAAGACTGCTAGCTATCCATGAATGTAAAGAATAGAGTGACGAGTTCCGCATATATGAGCATTAGGCATTAACCCATTAACACTATTACATCACACCGCCTGCAGGGGTGGGATGTGAGGCATCAAGTTTTCTTTTAAGCTTTCAATATTAAAAAAAAGCTCCTTGCTCAACGTTTTAGCGTTATTTGAGGAAGACAAGCGATTTTAAACAGAAAGCTTTGGAGTACGATTTATTTATTGAATGCATGGCGAAAATGAAGGCCGTCCACGCCGGAGACATATAAAAAGAAATATTTTGTAGCTATTTTTTGTCTTTAACAAAGCAAATGCAGTCAAAGCATAAAAGTGGCCCTGTATACTGATGCGTTGTTTTGTGCCAAAGGTGAAATTATTTCCAAGAATACGACGCTGTTCCACCTGTTTCTGCCCAGAAATCCCACTCCCTAGTGAATGCGTCGTGTTTGTTTTCCTTTCGGGTTCGTAAGCTGAAACCGAAAAATTGGTCGTCGCATATTGGGTCGTCGGTAACAATACAGGCGATTGCGTGCGAAGTGGAACTACAGAACACTAGCACTAAACAAGAGTACCATGTCCAAAGTCGTGCGTGTCGACAAAGACGACTTCGCTGTGCAGGGCTCGCACATAATTCCTGACGTCTTCGAAGAACGGCACTACGAGAAGTAATAAGAGGGAAGGACGAGCAGAAAATTGAAATCTAAGAATCTTTGATTTGGTTTTGTGTAGTGGAGTTTAACGTCCCAAAGAGGGACGCCATAGTGAAGGACTCTGAAAAATTTAGATCACCTGTTGTTCTTTAACGTGCACTGACGTCGCACAGAACACGGGCCTCTAGAATTTCGCCTCCATTGAAATGCGACCGCCGCGGCCAGGATCGAACCCGCGTCTTTCTGGTCAGCAGCCCAGCGCCATATCCATAGAGCCACCGCGGCGGTCGCAAACTAACAATGTCTTCCAGTAATACCGCACAAAGAACAATGAGAAAACAAAACCACCACGAATGAAGCCTTATGTATCGTTCATTCTTGTTTGCTGCGTTTCATCTAATTTCGGCACTTATTTTATGGCGCTGCAATTGGGATTCCAGGAACACTGACCAGAGGCGCAGGCACAAGAGGCAGGAAGGTATCAAAGAAATGAAAGGAGTGGCGACAAGAAAAACAAGTAGCACAGACACCGTATCGGCGGAAGCCAATGTCTCCGAGGACGACGTCCCAAAGCCATCAAAGCACACTTGCAGAGAGCATAAAGAAACGTAGTACGACCTGTTCGTCCGAAAGAGGTAGAGATAAGGTGCGGTTGACGAGAACGACATGGCACGTACCGTACGTGCCGCAACGAGGACGAAACCGAAATGAGAAAAGGCACCTGGCACACTATGAGACACAGGAGTACAATATGCGTCAGGCGAAGCGAGCCAGGCGGAGAGTCGAGTGGAGTGTTCGTGCAGGAAGCGTGCTTCCGCTGGCGATGTAAGCGAAACTGACCAAGGGAGCACCACGGCGCGCCAGAATCATCGACGCCTTTATTTTGTTCTTACTTTTGCCATTGTCAGCGAGCGGGCACCACAGAAGGACTACTGCAGTGTTGACAGAGATACATGACAGCGGGATACTCGGCTCGCTTGATTCGTTGCTGCCTCTTCGGGACCGATGTGTTTGGTCTACAGGAGCCGTCGTAGATCGAGTTTTTGTGTCCTTCCCGATCATGCCAACCTTCGGGTACACAATGACGAATAGTTCTACCACGGCGAACTATCGGGGAGCAGCTCCTTCTGACTGTTGACTTCCGTTAAGCTTCTGCATGCATTCATCGGTGAAGCGTTGGATGGCTGTGGTGTACTTTGAGACAGGCATAAGCAGTAGCAGAGTCTTGCACAGTTGAGACGAGCGCTCAGAAGATTTCTAAGGAAAAAAATTTGATGTAGCTTTGGACATCATGCCACTATAGGGCTGACAAAGAGAATTAGCAGAAAAAAATTATTGTGGAACCTAATAAAGAAAGTTAAGCCAGGTCGGCTCCTACCTCTTGCAGGCAGATTATATCGGGTCGAATGGGGGTGACATTGATGTAAAGTTTCAAGAGGCTTTGTTTTCTCCTGAAACTTCGGCAATTCCATTTCCAGATCTTTAGGTGGTCAGGAGTGCCTGATTTAGAGAGCGGAGCCATGCTGGTGGCTGGTAAAACTCCTGACAGATTCGTTGTCGCTACTCATAGCGGCCGCCGCGGTCGCGGACCGGTAGGTTTTTGCTCGAGGGTTGTCAGAGCTGGTAACACGTTTTCTGCTAGGGGCTTTGGTGTTTATCATTGCTTGTAGGGTAACAAATTTGGTGTCATGTGCGTCCAGGCGCGCGCCTATTTGTGCGATTTGGGCTGAGAGCTTGGAGGTGAATGTTGCGAGACGGGGTTTATGTTGTTTATAATGCTATTCAAGAGACGTCCCTCTATTTCTTCATATGTGTTGGGGAAGGGGGTGGTTGTCGGTTTGCGAGGTGTGGGAGTGGGTGTCGCCACTGGTGGTAGAAGTGGTTTGGGGGAAGTCTCAACGTCACGGGGCGGGGGAGGTGGGGGAGGTTGGACATGGGGGGTGGTGAGAGGAGTGCACTTGCGGGCTAGCTCCGCTACCTGGGATCGTAGCTTGTCGACAGTGTGTGCCATTTTTTCGCAGTCTGAGCATTTGGGTGGAGTGGGTGTCTTCGAAGGAACAGTGGTAGAGTTCTTAACGAGCTCTGCTCCACTCACCTTTTTGTCCGTGGCATTGGCTTGCCCCTGGTGTGGCCGGCTAATTTCCTTTTTTTTTGTTTGGGTGCAGGGGGAGGAGGGGTTGACCGGTCGGTGGAGACGGATCTCGATCTGCTCCTACTGCTGCAGCTTTGGCATGATGACTCTTCGTCCGTGCTGAACCAGCGCGGCGTCCGAGTTCGGGCCTGGTTGTCTTTCCTGGACCGGTGTTGTTCCTTGATGGGTGGGGTGGAGGATCGGACGAATGGTGGCTTTTGCTTGAGTGGTTTGAACCGATTTGAGCACTCCTTGCTGCCGGTTTCGTGTGTTGCTCCGCACAGAGCACACATCGGCAGGCACTGATGTCCGTGAGGAGGATTTTGGGCCCCGCATTTAATGCAGGCCGCCGCCAGGTCTGGTGTGGGGCACATATCGGAGCGATGACCCGGCTGCATGCACACATGGCTGAATTGTCGTGCTGGGCGGTACAGATGGGAACGAAACTCCGTGCTCTTGAAGTACACAACTTTGGCGGTGGTCGGGCTGTTGAAAGTGATCAGCATTGACGATGTTTTGCCCATGCGTCGTACGTCGAGTACGGTGGTCTCGCGTGAGCGGATGTATAGGCCCGTCTGGAGAGCTTCCGGTGTCACGTGGTCCGGAATTCCGTGGATTACGCCCCGTCTGTCGTGCTCTGTGAAAGGTATGTAGGCGTTCACGTCATGAGTGAGGTCTCCAAGGGACAGCGTCTTGATTTGTCGAAGTTCGTTGGCAACTTATGCGTACGGAGTGCTCGATACGAGGATATTTGATCCGTAGTGGGGGCGGAGGAGGTACCTTCCTTCCACCTGCTGCGGTTCTGGACAGGCGTTGCTTACGGACTGCTTGGGAAAGATCGAGGTTTGAGAAGTTTTTTAAAGCGAGGCCTCGGCGAGGTCGAATCACGATTTTGATGTCCGTTTGCGGTAGAGGCTGGAGGCGGACTCGAAGGCCGCGTTTCTTTGGCGTAGGATGTTTGTGATTTGGTGGGGGCTCCTGGGAGTCGGTGCTGCCCTGCACTTGGCTGTTGGTTTCAGTCCGGGCTGCTTTGCGAAGCTTCCTTTCTTGATGTCTGCTCAAGGCTATCTTCCAGCCGTTGGGCAGAGGTGTAGTAGGCGGTGGCGAGGCCGGGGACGAACTGGTCGTCGGACCGTTCTCTGTTTGGTCTTGAGAGTCGTTTAAGTCCATGTCGGAATCCAAGACTTCATTTGTTGTGGGTGGCAGGGACGCCTCCGAGCTCATTTTCAGCGCCGCGCAGCGTGGCGCGGGGCGAGGCGTGGGCTGGAGGACCGCCCTTGTTGTGCTAGGCACAACGCGAGGCTTAGCGTTGCGTGCCTGGCTCGGAGCGTTAGAGTTCTTTTGGGGCAAAAGTGGTCGGAATTGCACGGAAAATAGTGGGAAAGGGTGCCGAACACCTTCACTGACCGTTTATGGGTGGTATCAGTCCATTTAACGTCGAAAATCCGCCGTCCCGAGTGAAAATCCACGAAGCCGAGTTGAAGTGCGTCCGGTCACGGCGCTGATTCGTTGGCGTTCTCTCTCCGGATCAGTAGCAGAGCACCCTAACAACTGAGCCACCGCGGCAGGTCACGTTAAAGATCCCCAGGTGGTCGAAATTATTCCGGGGCCCTCCATTACGGCACCTCTTTCTTCCTTTCTTCTTTCACACCCTCCTTTATCTTTTCCCTAACGGCGCAGTTCAGGTGGTCGGGCGGTCGCGAGTGGACAGCATCGCCCAATCTAGCCGCCAAACAGAGTCTCGCAGTTGGCCTGGTCGTGCGGACAAAGCTACGTGTGCCCACTGGAAACGACACATCGGTGAACGCCGATTCGCCGGTGCAACTTGCAGGAAGAGCGAACCCCCCTTTCCGCAGATACAGCCTACGGTATAAGCATTGCTGTCATATTTAGTAGACAGTTTCGACGCCAACATTACTACCCATGACACTCCAAGTTGCATTATGTTACTAGTAATTCCTTAATACTTCATGATTCTATGTTTTATATAAAAACTTGGAGCAGTCGGTGGACAACACTAGAGTTTTCACACTTGGGGAAACTTGTATGATGTGCCTTCGCAGGGGTGGAGAAAGCGTTGCAAAGAAATCAGCGCACAAGAGGACCCCAAAAATAGGGGCTCTAAAATCAATCCAATGATGATTTGATCCATCGCAGCAATGAATGACCTGGCGCTAGAAGATTTTGTTTTTATTTTTAGACGAAAGGAAATGGAGCCGTAATTGTTGGGCTTGTGTAGGTGGACCGCCGAATCATCCTGTAAAGAAGGAATAAAGCAGGAATTGAAATAAGAAAGGCTGAAAGAATTCAAAATTGCTGTTCGGGAGCACCTAGCTCTCGAGCTGTCGTTAAAATGAAAGGCTTTCCATTTCTTCCTTTCTGTGGTGCTCGAAAAAAAGGTGAAACAACAAATTGGATATATGTAGAAGAGGAAAAGTAAGGGTAAAAAGTAAACACTGTGGCATCAGTACGTGATTGGTTTCAGATGGCGTAGGCCCCTGTTCCTTTAGGGACAACGCCTGAGGCTTATGGAAGCGTGATGTGTGTCTCACATAACGCGAAATTTCCGTGTCGCCTTTCAATCGATTATTCTTTGGAGAAAACCAGCTGGACTCGAAGGTTTATAAACTTGGATAGACAGCGCCACTGAAGCGCACAGAAGTGGAATCAAAGAAAACGGGAAAAAGCTATAACAGATGCAGGAGGTAGAATTCACGATATTTTTTTCTTTGACGCAGAGTAGATACTTTCGCTGCCATTGCGCTAGATAAGGAAAAGGTGCACCTGGGTCTCAAAATAATTTTCTGCACTTTTTCACGGCGATAGCAAAAAGAAAGGAGGCATCGTTGTTCCTGATGGGCTGTATGTGCTCATGCCAAAGAGGATAACTGACACTTGCACTTCGGATGTGGCTAAAAACTGCGCGGCGCGTCAAAAGACAGCAGAAAAGGGGCACGGATTTCTCAAATTTCGCTTTTGGTGATTATTTTTTGTTTTCTACTGCCCGAATGATACATGTCAACTTCGCACTTACCTTTTTCACTGCGGTGTTATGCTGCTGTGAAATTTCGGACAGCTTGGATTGAGAGGGAAACTTTCTGACCAAACAAATGCTTGAGAGGCTCTAACTTCAAGCTTTTCATTTGGAAACTAGAATATCCTCGCTGAGCAGTTTAGTACTCTTCCGAAAAACATAGGATTGTTTGCTGCGTGAAACATTTGAATAACAAGCATTTCTCGCCTGCGTACCGAGACAAAGCGAGCGGGCGCTGCCAGCTAATGCAAAAAGGTTTTACTTTGTCACATTTTGTTATACCATCGAAGGAGCAAATGTATGGAGAAATGTACGTGCTGCTTAGGACAGAAGACACAAGTGGACAAAACTACGCACACCACGAGATCGAACTGAGAACTGTTTAGTGGCTTTTCTGGCACATAATCATACAAAGAGGATATAAGGATCAAAACCATTGTCATGGATGTCTTCCGGCAGTTTCTTGCCTATTTTCTCGCCGAGATAGTGCAATCATCCCAAGTTCGAATTGGATGAGTGCAGTTGATGGGTCGTTTACACGCGTTCCTTCTTGCACAAGCAACAGCAGAAAGAGCAACGGGAGTTCATAAGCGGTAGTTTAGGTAAAGATCGACCAATGTATCAAGGTGCAATTTTACGACGCCGCCAGCATTACATGTTATTTAAATTGCCTACTACTTTACTTGCAATCAAAACACTGGGGACACACAACCACTTGAAAACGAACCAATATAGTAATAATAATAATAATTGGTTTTTTGGGAAAGAAAATGACGCAGTATCTGTCTCATAACGTTGGACACCTGAACCGCGCCTTAAGGGAAGGGATAAAGGAGGGAGTGAAAAAAGAAAGGAAGAATAGAGAGGTGCCGTAGTGGAGGGCTCCGTTATAATTTCGACCACCTGGGGATCTTTAACGTGCACTGACATCGCACAGCACACGGGCTCCTTAGCGTTTTTCCTCCATAAAAACGCAGCCGCCAATATATCCGGCGAAGCAAATTTTTAGTTCGAAAACAACCTCATTATGGTGAGGCAAAATAAAATGAACGAGGTTTTAAGGGGAACCACACTGCGCTAGCCAATGCTTCATCAACAGAGATTGTCTTCGTCTGGGCTGAGACAATGATACGTCACCTTATCGAAACGTAGGGTAGTGAACAGAGGCTTTCTGAGGTTCTGCGTTTTTGTGCCGCTTTATTGTGCACACATCGTTTGTACCAATTTATATGGGGCGCCGCTTGTGAGCAGCTGCTCAGTGCTGTACAGTGTTTGCAAGGCAGGACGCAGTCCATACCTGTCAACTATTGTTTCTCGTAGCACATGTCAGCGGTTCTGCATGGCGCCGGAAGCTGGAAAGTTTCCTCTGTGCTTACCGTTTGGGCACCTCCGGTTCCCCGTGTGCGTAGCGAGAACGTCGCCATTCTTTCAGGAAAGCAGTCGCTTTCATTTGTTTCAGAAAGTAACGAGGCGTCCAGAGTGCCATGTTGCGCCTCGTCTCTGTGCGCCAAAGAAGGCGAATAGATAGGTGTGCAGTAAAAAGCCAAACAAGTTTTCGCTATGTGCAAGGCATGGCGCTTTTCTCTCAGAGCACAAGAATTCCATGGATGTCAGGAAATTAACTCTTTATAAGGAGGAAGCTGTGTATATGTCTCACATGCATACATATGGCAAAATGTCATTCAGACGGCTGTAAAATTTCAATTATCTCACTTTCAAGTCGTTTCGATCACTAGCTATGTAGAAAAAAACGTGTAAACATTTGTTCCAATCGCTTCGGAAAAAACCTCTAATGTAGTACGAATGCTCAGCCTCCTCGACTGATACAAAAACTGGCCTGAGATTTAAAATTGATTCAAAAAGTATTATGAGGTAGGTGACTGATGAAGAAGGCAACAAGGCGCATCAGTTTTTCTAAACATTCTTTTTTTTAATAGAATGGGCCACGATGAATTGTACACGCGTGATAGTAATATCGTATAGAACACCAGGGAAGCCCATTAGCGAGAGATGAAAATGCCCTTGAAGCTTTGTTTGATTGTTTGGTAAAATTGAGCACGGAAAAATGTGTGACATACGCGCACCGTTGGACGCTTTTCGAAACCTGAACAAAGTAGGCAACATGCGGAAAGCTGTCTTTTAAATGGTTTAAAGTACCTCGTTCATGTGCCTAGAGGTGTGAGTGCCTTACACATTGAGCAGTTTGCCACAGTTTCGAGTATTCAGATAAACGGTTCCTAGAGTTCCGGTCTGTGGGTTGGATTGAGGATATCTTAACAGCTGAGTATGCTGCATCAACAAGGAAACCCTGCGCCGTTGTCGCCCTCCAGGAAAAGTGGTCCAGACAACCCTCAATGAATGCATCAGCAAAAAATAACTTTTTCCCGAAGCGAACAGAAATTGAAACAAAGACTTTCAACTTGCGAGTTGAGCACGCTAACTGTAGACTACAAAACCGAGTTTTTTAAACAAAATATTTACTATACTGAAATTATATATAAAAATAATTGTTTTTTTGGGGAAAGAAAATGGCGCAGTATCTGAAATTATTCTCAATTTACATATAATATTTAGAATGCTTTACGGAAACGGCACACATCTCTAAAACTGAGACTGCGCCTCCAAGAGAGTGTGCAACTCCGGTTTAACCTCTGTCTGATCGTACACTTCCCTGAGATTAACAATTATATGGCAGAAATGAGATTTCGCCGGGACAACTAATGCACAGTGTTAAGGCAGATATCTGGGAAAGCTGGTACATATATAGAAGCGCTTTACACAGCGCAACACACAAGACAGTCTGTTCTTTCTTGTCTTGTACGTTGCGATGTGTAAAATGCTTCTAATTCACACTGCCGATTCATCATCCAAGTTTTAAATAAGCTGTTCAGCTGAATTAGAAAAAAAATATCAAGAGGTTTATCAACATATTGCACTCCGGTAAGATATGGTATGGTATGGATAGTCAAATAAATTTGCTTCTTCATGGTCGGTTGCAAGACATCTCATAGCAGAATTGCGTCCTTAAATTTGGTAAAGCAATATTTGTGTGTTTCAGGGGCACCACAGAGGTGGCAGTTCAGGGCTGACAAAAAAATTCCCTCCTTCTTAAGCTAAATCTTCACGGGCAATGTTTCGTGTGTAGCTTATAGAACAAAGTCGCAAAATGTGATGAAAGTAAGTAACATTTTTCGCACCCCTGCAACTACGTTAGGTGCCAGAGATCCAAAGCACATAAAGTGGCAAATAAGAGGGAAAAGGATTGCAATAAAACTTTGCGCAAACGTTTTACCGACACCCAAAGTAAAAAATTTCTTGAAAAACGAACTGCCTGAATGCGCCCCGCAAAAAAAAACGTGCAAAAACACCCATAAATATGGATAGTCTGAGATGTTAGGGTCCGCAACTAGGCAAATTAATAAATAAATTTGCCTATAGAAACGCTGGAAGAGTATCCAAAAACACAAAGAGAAGATCAATCCGCTGAACTTAAAATGGACTAAAACTAGCCCATCCGCGCTGACAGGTCGGAAAGTATAATAACGTCACATGGGCTCCATAGATCAATCCAACGAAAAACTTACAAAAGCTCCGTGAACCGTTGAATAGAAATCCTAGCGCAGTGGATAACCCGGAAACATTATAATTGGTTTTATATTTGTTTTTTGGGGGCAAAGAAATGGCACAGTATCTGTCTCATATATCGCTGGACTCCTGAACCGCGCCGTAAGGGAAGGGTTAAAGGAGGGAGTGAAAGAAGAAAGGAAAAAAAGAGGTGCCGTATTGGATGGCTCCGGAATAATTTCGACCACCTGGGGATCTTTAATGTGCACTGACATCGCACAGCACACGGGCGCGTTAGTGTTTATCCTCCATAAAAACGCAGCTGGTTAGAACCCGGCCGCGGCGGCTGCGATTTTATGGAGGAAAAACGCTAAGGCGCCCGTGTGCTGTGCGATGTCAGTGCACGTTAAAGATCCCCAGGTGGTCGAAATTATTAAACATTAAATTTTTGTTTCTAGTAAGAAATTACTGCTTTTAGTCTTCCGAATACTGACACGTCATTTGAGGCAAATGTCTCAGCATAACGCTGTACAGATGATACGCGATGTTTCCAGTTGTTTGCACTGTAACCGTACGCGCCTAATGGGTGGTGGTGGTGGTAAACATTTATTATTTACAAGGAGGTGTTTGGGCCCAGGCCCTATGGCCCAGGTCCTCACAAATGTAGGTGGAGCCCCTATTCTGGAGCCCAAATGGCGTCTAGCGCCGCTCGCGCCCTGGCGACCATGGTCCGTTGGGACTGCAGGTCATGGCAGTTGAGCAGCGCCGCCTCCCAGGCCTCCCTAGAAGGGTGGGAGATGAAGGATTCGGAAGGGTGGGGATTGGAAAGGCAGGCCCAGACCATATGGAAAACGTCCGAGAACGTCGCTCCGCACAGCCTGCAGCCATCATCAAATTCTGGGACGCCGCGGTACTAGCATATACAGCTGATTAAATACGCACAATGGAAATTACAGACCGCAACTCTCGGAACCGTTCATCTGAGAGATCAAAACTGTGGCAAACTGCTCTGTTAGAGAACAACTACAATACGCCAGGCTTAGCTGCGCAGATTGGAAAGTTATCAATTTTCAATGCATTGACGAAGCTCAAAGCAGTAGAGGCCCTGCATTTGTGATTTGGAATTACAGTGTAGGCTGATTTACGGGTGAGCATTCAAGTTCCCCAAACCGGCAGCGTCTGCTTGAATAATGTGCATGATTTGGTGGACAACAGCTTGTTAACTTCATAGGTTACGGTGGGCACACCAACACGCGATGCCATCCCCATAGATTGATTGCAGGTTTGAGTTGGGGAACCGTGGCAAGTTTTACCAGAAGATTTTTCATCACCAAGTTAAATAGCTTGGGGTATAAAATCGTTCATCAGAGTGTTTGATGGGGACAAGCGGTGAGGCGTGCTAATCCGGGCCAATGTGTCTTACTGTGCAATAGGAAAGGAAGTTTTCTATAGATTTGAATAGGCGGACTTCTGGATCGGTTTCCCGAAGGAGCTATGGGATTGCGCTGTAGGAGACTTTATCGAAGTCACCTTGGTGTCAACACCTACAAGGTGCATAGTAGGACAGCGCTGAGGACTGCATAAACATCCTTGTATATTCGTGCTGCAACATAATAAAAGCGTAGGGCCCAGATCACGTCTTGAAAAGCTCACTAGTCGACAGCTCACTTCGTTGTACAAGAGATGTGTCCCGTCTTTCTGTGTGCCTTTCATATACTTTTGTCGGAAATGTAATGCAGTAGCATGGAGGAAAGAAAAATTCGACGAGAGGCCATAACGAGCTCGGCGCCATATTTTCTCTTGCTTATTTTTCACCGTGCTCTTGTTTACGTTTCTCCGCGCGCGCGTTTCAAACCACGTGAAGGAGCTGGCCTAAAGAGACTCCAGTGCGAGTAGCGCTTGGTTTCTGGCCGCTGTTCATGTACGGGAGACCTCGGAAATATTGCCACGAGACATTCGGCGGCTTCTAGTTTTTGGTCTTTGCCGCCTCGTCTCCGCGCCATCCGCGCTCTCTCGTTCGAACGAAATAGTCCGGCCTTGCATAGTCATAATCGAGTAGCATTCGGTAAAGGCACTTGTCGCAACTGCGGTAAGCGCGGATAGGAACTTTCACTTATTGCGGTGACCCTTCATGGTACGAAGTGTCTTTTGCCGCTTGTGCCTGGCGTCGTTTTGCGACGGCGGAGGCATGTGTCCATGGGTCCTGTGCAGGCTACACTTGGCGAAATAAACTGGTATACTTGCATCCGGTTCATCCTAGTCTCGTGTTAATCGCAGGGAGAGAAGGTTAATTTCACCAGAGGAGGTGAAGGGCACAAAATTTTAGCTCATTGAAGTTGTGTGTAAATATGCCGCTGCTGCTAAAACATAGCAGAAGAAAAGAAAACCCTGGCATTCACTTTGAAGAGCATGCTTGCTTGTGTTCTCTCTTTTCTCTAATATAAACTGTTACCCATGGTGCCACTGAAATAGAACTTGTTACTTTGTGCCTTGGATCATCTTTCATTCCTTTTGTTATGCAGTGTGTCTTGGATCGCGCTGTATATTTCATGATGCTTCCAAACCAACTACCCCACCTTAATGCAGTGTAGAGTACAGTGTTGTGTTGTATTTTATGGTACAGAGGCAACTCAGGCCATCATGCGCTAAACTCAAGGTAAAAAAATATTTCTGGAGGTTTTCTTCGAAATATAATTATCGGTGGTGTAGAGGGCGTAAAACATTGTTTTGTATTACCTAATGATGAAAGAAGAAATTTCTGAATGGCTAATATTTGAAGGAGGCAGCTTTGAAGAAGGCCGGGTAGTGTCGGCAGGCATCCTTGGTTGGGCAAGGATGTTGAGCCTCACAACCAGTAAAACAAATCCGCAGCCTTCGCAGAAATGAGAAGGTGGCTGAGGTGCATCAAAAAAATTAAGCGAATCAGTGGTTAAATGTTTAGATTGCTGACAAAACAAAACTTGGTTCTCCTAAAAAGCTAAAAACACATGTCATGTCAACAATTGCACCTTCACTCAAAAGAAACATTGGGTGTTAAGGAATGCGTTCATTACAAAACTGAGTAAAATATTTTTCCAATGTCTTTAAAGTTTTGTGCATGAGTATGAATTGTGATTAACCGTTATGTCATCTCCACATTTTAACAAATCGCTTTGTCTTCATTTGTAAATAGAAAATTGTGTGTTATGAGCATGTGGCTCGTATGGAGACGGCATAAAATAACTTCAATGAAATGCTCTTGGTGCAAACATGACTTCCATTCACCTAAAACAGGCTTTACAAAGTGCAGTTTGTTGCTTACTTCATGGTTCCAAGCTGTCTGCCTGTTTTACCCTAATTTCCTTTGTACTAATTTAATGCAATCCTTAAAGGTCATATTTACCTTTTTTATTTCCTTGTCACGAGATTGAGCAGTGCACAAATTTGCTCTCTCGTTGCCTTTATTCCGATATGACTCGGGACCCAGCGCACATTTATGTTTTGCCATAGTGCTGTGGCTGTTACAATGTTGTGTATGATGTCACCAATCATAGGAGTGATTGCATTTCTAGAATGGAGAGCAGTAAGTAAACTTAAGGAGTCTGTGTAAATAATACTGTTTGTGAGGTTCTCGTATACTATTTGTTCAAAGGCTACACAGCTGGCGTAACATTCGGCAGTGAAAATTTATGCGCACTGTGGAAGACTACTTCATTCATATGCCTTTTATCACTGCGCTTCCAAAGTAAACGATTTTGACCCATCTGCATAAAAAAGTTTGAAAGTACTGCTTTTTTTCTGAAGTGCAAGAAATTCTTGTGTATTATATGTTGCTGTGGAGTTTGTGCTTAGTAGAACTGTGTAAGAGTAAAATCACAGATTCTAGGAAAATGATACCATGCAGGCAGGGGATCACGTCTTCGAGCAATGCCATGCAATGGGAGTGTAAAGTACTGCCTTTAAATTAAAACTCCCTGAATATTTTAGTACATGGCTCTCCCTGGAATCTTTCTGTGCCCAGCTTGCTGGCACGAGGCTGATATTTAAATGGCCCTCAGCAACACTTTGTATTTCAGAGCACAATGATTTTATTAGTGGACAGCTGTCAAATGTGCTCATGAGGTTGTAAAAAAAATATTTCTTTGCTAGAATGAATGTAGACCTTCGTGCATGACATCCCTGAGCAAGGTTTTGTATGTCGAGTTGTTTGCATGCTATGCTCGCATAACAGTGGCCCACATACTGATCACACTTTAATCACGCTCTGTTGTGGACAGCACAACCGTCTCAATTTTATGCTGAATGATTGTGGCCGCGTCTGCTTTTGGTTGAGTCGTGAAAAATGCTGCCATGCATAGTCACACGTCAGCTTAGTGTTCAACCTGAGTTTTAATGCTGCTCTTCTTGAATGTTGCAACCGGTCTCCATTGCGTATATTTAGGCAGCTGTGTCCACAAAGCCTTCTGCTACAGCAGTATTTTGTTTTTGATCTTGAATACTGTATTTATCTTCATAACATGTTTTAGTGCGGCTGCCCATGCCAGGAATACTCTCGCATACAGCAGTGATGATAGGCAAATATACTAAAAAGTTAGAGTTTTTGACCCTGAATGCAAAATATAGTACCAGAACATGTTCATTAAGGTGGCCGCGCCAACAATGAGTTTTTATTCACAGCTCCAAGAGCCACTCAAAGAGGTTGCATAAACAGAGAGGGCCGAAGTAGCACGGCAGGGGAGGATATATGGCGGTGGGAGTTTCGCCCCCCTCCCAAATAGAAATTTTACTTAGTAAAACCATGCTGAACCCCTTTTTTCTCAACGCTAACAGTCCGAGAAATACATATTTCAAATAGGACTGGCCCTTTTTAAGAATGATTCATAAATCCACCATTTGTAGCACTGCAACGCAGGATGTTTCACATCCGCAGATCTGGTTTGGTGCATAATATATATGACCGCAGCTTTTCATACTGCTTCTAAATGTTTTGAAGTACCCAGTGGCTGCAGTAGGTTTCACAGTGCTGGGCATTATTTCAATGCTATGTTTCATGTTTAACGTGCAGAGCTGCAGCTGTATGCTCCAATTTTCGCTACTTGATGAAATACCAGCTTCTAATATTACTGCATAGTAGCACACTTTACTTGTCATCAACAATACCGGCAATGAAAGTGAATTTATTGTACGTAATGAACTCATGGAAATATTTTTGAACATAACCACAGGCATCATTCAAATTCAATGCACAAGCGGATATTCATTACATTAATTGCTTTTTACCACAAATAACACTATCATAGAACATGGGCACATTAAACACGCGTGAGGAAAGGCCTCCAAATTCAGTTGGAGCTTCGCCGTTCTCGCACTTCTTGACCATGACCTCAGCCAGAAAAGCAGTTGCAATACCTTCTACAGGAAACTGGCCTAAAAATAGCACGCGATCAAAAATACAGACTTGACCTCGATATGAATGAATACACTACAGCCCGGCACGCCACAGAGGCAAATAGCTGCCTAGACGCTTCAGACGTAATACGCTTCAAACGGGCATGCAGCAAAGTTTCTGTATACTAATAACAGAGCGAGCACAGCTGCTTCCTTTACAATAGCACTTTCCGCCCATGTTATGCCCCCGCCGCTAACACAAACGCAATTTCCGAAAATAAAAATTGCCAGTTGTATCAAAACCAGTTGCAATCGCTTGAGCATTGCAAGAACACGTATAAGAAGCAACGAGGTTTCACTGCCGACGAAAGCGGGAGCGCGAATGGCACACGCACACTACACGCACAAGACACGAAACGTTCGCACAACACGCCGATGAACACTCTGCAGCGCACACCGCATCGAACCAATGGCGAACGAACAGCGCGAATGCTCCTCACTGAACAGCGGCGGTCTCCTGACGGCTCAGAACAGTGTCGCAGCAAACGAAATGCCCGTACTATCGTCGTCGCCAAGCGCGTTTAAATCCGGGCATGCAAAAACATTTTTGCGCAGAATTCCACCTCGAGATTTGGAAAAACGCCGTCAACGTCACCCCGAGGGCACCACCAAAAGCAGAAACTCGAGCAGTTACATAACCACACGCAGCCAATGCGCGCGCGGAGGATCATTGCACGTTGTGACCATGTAAGTGCGCGACAGCCGGTGATACTGTCGATGCGCTCACCTCCTGCGATGCGTGGGCCGGGTGCTGCTTTCGGAGATGGTCGTGGATGGCCGCACGCACGTCCTCCAGCGCAAGGGGCAGATCGCAGGCAGGTAGTTGGTGTGCGGCGGTCGCGAGGTCGTCAGCTTCTTCGTTGCCGGCGATGCCGCAGTGACCGGGCACCCACTTTGCACGCACGGCACATCCTCTCTGCGCGAGGCGCTATTCGCTCGCGCATCCAGCGCCTCGCGCAGAGAGGTTGTGCCGTGCGTGCACAGTGGGTGCCCGGTCACTGCGGCAGGCCGGCAACGAAGAAGCTGACGACCTCGCGACCGCTGCACCCCAACTACCTGCCAGCGATGTGCCCCTTGCGCTGGAGGACGTGCGTGCGGCCACCCACAACCATCTCCGAAAGCAGCACCCCGACCCACGCATCGCAGGAGGTGAGCGCATCGTCAGTATCACGGCTGTCGCGGACTTACACGGTCACAACGTGCAACGATCCTCCGCGCGCGCATTGGCTGCGTGTGGCCCGGGGAACGACGACTGCGTCACGGAATCGCGACGAGTGATGTGTGTGACGGCTGCGGTGCAGTGGAAACACTAGAACACCTGCTCCTTCACTGTGCCGTTCGCCGATGCTCGCCGCGATATGCTCGCAGCCTATAGGGCGCAGGGCATACTACCAGACTCCATCAAGACGCTATTGTGGCCGCAGGGCAGTGCGCGCACTCGTGAGCGAAGTTTGGTGAGCCTCTGTGCATTCCTCGAACACACGGGCTTGACGTCCCGTCTGTTATCCGTCAGGTAGCTACACGCAGTGACCGAACGCTCCGCGAGTTCTACCTTCAACGATTAATAACTGGACGCCCCACTCCAGTTGTAACCAACACAGTGCTGTGCGCGTGTGTGATTTAATTCCTCTAAGATGAACTAATCACGCGCTCAACCTGGACACATTTCTTATTGTGTAAATAGTTTGTACATGTTACCTCTCCCCCTATCCTCTATTCCTGTCCCCTCACCTCTTTCATTTCATATCTCCTTTCTGCCTGCTATCCTTTATTTCCGCTGCCCCAGCTCAGGTGCTTCAGTATCGATGGCAGATGCCGGGGCTAGCAAAAATCTTTTCCTTCCTTTTTACTATTATTTTAATAAACAACCACTACCACCACCAGCAGTTACGCCCCGGGTTAGAACACAACCGCGGCGGCTGCATTTTTATGGAGGCAATACGCTAAGGCGCCCGTGTGCTGTGTGATGTCAGTGCACGTTAGAGATCCCCAGGTGGTCGAAATTATTCCGGAGCCCTCAACTACGGCACCTCTTTCTTCCTTTCTTTTTTCACTCCCTCCTTTATCACTTCTCTTACGGCGCGGTTTAGTTGTCCAAAGATATATGAGACAGATGCTGCGCCATTTCCTGTCCCCAAAACCAATAATTAATATTATTATTATTATTAGTTTCGCCTACGCCGCGGCCCACTGCTGCCACCCAGTTTGTAAACAAGCTGCCAGGACAAGATGGCCTCCCGAGCGAGAAAAACTATGTCACTTCCTCCACATTTTTCTTCCATGTTGTAAGGGAAGGGCCTCTTCGGAGTGTTGCCTGCCTCCATGTGCAATACCTTCTTAAAACGAAAACTTTACTGGCCGCGAACTTGCGATTTCGCCGTGGCGGAGCTTCGAGAAGGCACCTGAGGTCACAACGCGTGCCTCGCCACGGATATTTCTCGCTCTCTCTCGCTCTCTAGTCACTACTGCGCATGCGCCACTTGAAAAACCGAGCCACAGGTGTTCCGCCGCTGAGCAGCGCCACGCCTTTCTTCAAAATTAATTATTGTTTTTTTTTGGTGAAAAGAAATGGCGCAGTATCTGTCTCATATATCGTTCGACACCTGAACCGCGTCGTAAGGGAAGGGATAAAGGAGGGGGACTGAAATAAGAAACGAAGAAAGAGGTGCCGTAATGGAGGCCTCTGGAATAATTTCGACCACCTGGGGATCTTTAACGTGCACTGACATCGCACAGCACACGGGCGCCTTAGCGTTTTTCCTCCATAAAAACGCAGCCGCCGCGGTCGGATTCGAACCCGGGAACTCCGGATCATTTGCCGAGCGCCCTAAACACTGAGCCACCGCGGCGGGTTATAATATATGTATATGTAATAATTGATTTTTGGATAAAGGAAATGGCGCCGTATATGTCTCATATATCGTTGGACACCTGAATCGCGCCGTAAAGGAAGGGATAAAGGAGGGAGTGAAAGAAGAAAGAGGTGCCGTAGGAGAGGGCTCCGGAATAATTTCGGCCACCTGGGGTTCTTTAATGTGCACTGACATCGCACAGCACACGGGCGCCTTAGCGTTTTGCCTCCATTAAAACGCAGCCGCCGCGGCCGCGGTAGGGTTCGAGCCCGGGAACTCCTGATATGTAATAATTGGTTTTTGGGGAAAATAAATGGCGCAGTATCTGTCTCATATATCGCCGGACACCTGAACCGCGCCGTATGAGAAGGGATAAAGGAGGGAGTGAAAGAAGAAAGGAATTACGAGGTGCCGTAGCGGAGGGCTCGGGAATAATTTCGATTACCTGGGGATCTTTAACGTGCACTGACATCGCACAGCACACGGGCGCCTTAGCGTTTTGCCTCCATAAAAACGCAGCCGCCGTGGTCTAATTATAATAATAATTGGTTTTTGGGAAAAATAAATGGCGCAGTATCTTTCTCATATATCGGCGGACACCTCAACCGCGCCGTAAGGGAAGGGTTAAAGGAGGGAGTGAAAGAAGAAAGGAAGAATAGGTGCCGTAGTGGAGGGCTCCGGAATAATTTCGACCACCTGGGGATCTTTAACGTGCGCTGACATCGCACAGCACACCGGCGCCTTAGCGTTTTTCCTCCATAAAAACGCAGCCGCCGCGGTCGGGTTCGAACCCGGGAACTCCGGATCAGTAGTCGAGCGCTCTAACCACTGAGCCACCGCGGCGGGTCCCTCCTTTATCTCTCACCTCATGTGTGGGCAAACTAATGGAGACGATGGTGCGGGATCGGTTATCTACATATCTTGAACACAAACAAGTCTTTGCGAGCACCATGTTCGGATTCCGCCACACAGATCCGCACAGTATGTTCTCCTGCAACTCAATCGTGAAGTCCTTGACCCCCTCGAATGCCCCCATAATGACCGGGTAGTACTCGCCCTGGATCTTAAAGGGGCATTTGACAATGTAACACATGAGATCATACTCACTAACCTAAGTCACACCGACTGTGGCCTCAACACATTCCAATACATAAGCCAATTTTTAATGGATCGTCAATCCTACATTCGAATTCAAGATAGAGACCATGGTCCTTACCTACTCGGCACGCGGGGAACCCCTCAAGGCGCGGTACTTTCCCCGCTGCTCCTTAATCTGGCCATGATGCACCTGCCGGCCCAGCTGAGTGGTGTCGCCGGCGTGCAGCACGCCCTGTATGCCGATGACATCACTCTGTGGGCCACACAGGGCAGCACAGGAGACATTGAAACCAGCCTGCAAACAGCGGCGACGATAGTAGACCGCTACGCCCGCCGCTGCGGTCTTCAATGTTCCCCTAAAAAATCGGAATTTGTGCACCTCCGCCCCTCACCGAAGTGCACAACTAAAATATCTCTCTCTCTTGAGAGCGGTCCCATACGTGAAAGTTATGAGATACGGGTACTCGGACTCTGCATCCACAAACACAGGCGGCCAGACACTACATTGGCCAAACTCCGTAAGGTGGGGGACCAGGTGGGCCGCATGGTCCGCCGGGTTTCCAACAAACGCGGAGGGTTACGAAGTAAGGATGCCTTGCGGCTGGCAAACGCCTTCGTAACTAGTCGAATTCTCTATGCGACTCCTTATCTCCACCTACGGAAACAAGAGGAGGACGCCCTTGAGGTCATCCTTCGCAAAATTGTTAAACGTGCCCTTGACCTCCCCATCACTACTTCAAACAGCCGGCTTATGGCTCTTGGGGTGGTGAACACTTTCCGGGAGCTCCGGGAGGCGCACCTTACAAACCAGTACACGCGCCTGTCGCTAACGGAGTCGGGTCGCCGCCTTCTTGCTCGACTCCATATCCAACACACCCCTCCAATGGAAGACAGGTTTCGCATCCCGGAACTGTGGAGACGTGCCCTCCACGTGCGGCCTCTTCCAGCAAACATGTCACACGAAGACCATAATGGTCGGCGCCTGGCACGAGCGGAAAGCTAGCCCGATATTATGGCAACAAAACAGGTGTCTACTACGTGGACGCCTCCGGCCCTCACCACGGCGGATGGTACACGGCCGCTGTAGTTCACAACAGCAACACAGTTAACGGCCTAACTTTCAGAGCCCGCAGTGTAACACAAGCAGAAGAGGTCGCGATTGCTCTCGCGGCCTCACATTCCAATTCAAAATACATAATCACCGACTCGCGAGGGGCCTGTCGGAACGTCGAACAAGGCTGCACTCCCTTCCTAGCCTATCGAATATACCAAAATTGTATACGGGATACGGACCCCGCACACCGTTACCTCATATGGGCCCCTGCTCATCAGGGGTTGGCAGGAAACGAGGCAGCAGACGCAGCCGCCCGCGCGCTCTCTCACCGGGCTGTTTTCTCCTCCCCATCCGATCTCCGCCTTCTCACCAATACATTGCTGTGCCCGGCAGCGCTAAAACATTTTGACCCCTCCTTTAGTGGCAGCTGCCCACTAAAAGGTCGGTTACTTGAGGCGCACAGTACGGGATGCTCCTAAAGAGACGAAACTGGTCATGTATAAAACTCTAATTCGCCCTATTCTTGAATACGCTTCCAATGTTTGGAATCCATATAAGCAATGTGAAATTGATCAAATAGAATCTGTACAACGAAAAGCTGTAAGATTTATTTTTCGCCGCTACGACTTTCATTTTTCACCCTCATCTGCGATATCTTCCTTAAACTTAAGTCCGCTCGCATCCCGCCGGAAAACTGAGTCCTTAAAACTTCTTCACTCAATAGTGCATTCTGCTAATTGCCTCTCAGAGAGTAAGCATATCACGTTTTCAAAACCATCTCTAACCAGGAGCCATCACGATCTTAATATCCAACCCTTTTTTGCCCGTACTAACGCTTTCAAATACTGTTTTTTTTCCGCGTACCGTGGAGAGTTGGAACTCTTTAAATGGAAATATACGTGCCTTTTCTGTGCCTGATTTTGCGTCCGAAATTGAGACGTAGCATTATATGATGTTGTATGCAGCGTTTGCTTCACATTTTGCCATGTACCCCTTTATGCGCGCAACTGTACCGCATGATATATGTAACCACTCCTGCTATAGACCCTGGAATGGGGCTGCAGTATTTTCAAATAAATAAATAAATAAATAAATAAATAAACACAGCCGCGTCTGTGTTCGCGAAGTCGACAGCTACCTGTGGACACCACTCACACACAGGTGGGGCAACATTTACGCATTTTAGGGCAGATCCTCACTTGCGTTTCGTGGCGACGGCGCTAGGCCTAACGCCTACGCCGACGCTCGGCCGTGAGTGAGTCGCCCACCCGTGTCAAGATGGCTGCCCAAAAAGTACAACGCGGCTACGAACCGGACGCCATGGCCTGGTCCGAGGTTCCTTCAGCTCCAACGCCTGAGAGTCCGGATTCTGCGCCCATCGAGAACCCCAGGCTCTTCAAACTAGTGGAACGCCGCTCCCGCAAGCGGGACGCCGCCTCCAAGAAAGCGGACGCCACGTCGGCAGGCCGCTCAACACGGCACAGCGCTGCTGCGCGCGCTGCAGCGCTTCACGGAGGGGCCCAGTCTAAGACCGGACCCTCTTGGAAACCAAAGTCACTGCCGCGTCTTCATCCAGAAGACATCGTCATCATCCTGAAGCCCCGGGTGACCGTCGCTCTCAGGGATGTCTACCAACATGGCGAGCTGGGAGCAGCGTTCGCGGACTACCTGGGCGCCAAGGCCGCAGCATCCCTCAGCCTGCTCCCCACATGGGAGCAAAACCTGATCGTCGCAGGCACCAGAGAGCCGCACGTCGCGGACAAGCTTCTGCGGGATTTTCAACTAACATCACCGAAGGGCCAGCTCTCCATGTACGGCCAGTTGAAACTCACTGGAGACGTGTGCCGCGGCGTCATCACCATGGCCAAGCACGAGACCAGTGAGTCCCTCCAAAACAAGATCCAGTGGCGTGCTGGAGAGCTTGCCGATATCCGCAAGCTTGGCAAATCCGACGTCGCGTCGCTCACCTTCGTGGGAAAAGTGGTGCCGCGATATGTGCATTACAACTCTGAGGTGACCCTTGTGCGTCCGTACAAGAGAACCATTCCGGCCTGCGTGCGGTGCGGCACTGTGGGCCACCGAGCAGACACCTGCCCCTGCCCGGATGAAAAGTGCGGCCTGTGTGGCCAAACGGCGCCGACCGTCGACGGAGTCAAGGCGCAGCATGAATGCAGTCTGTCCTGTGCAGTCTGTGGGCAAGCCCACGCTACCAACTCCCGCGACTGCACGGGAAAATTCCGGCAGCTCAAGGTGCATGGCCCCAAGGCTAAGCGCCCAGAGGTGCCAAAAAACCAGCGAACTGGCAAGCAGCCAAGTCATTCAAAACCAGGTGCCGGTGGCGGAGCGCCGCGTGGTGCTCACGGAACCGACCACAAGACATCGTCACCTTCTTCACCGTCGGTGAAACCAGCGCCCGGGAAGAAGACGGCGCCTCCACCGCCCAGCGGCAGAGACACTGGCCACTTCCCGGCCCTCAAGACAATTGGCGCTGCCGACGCCCGGGCATCAGCGCCTCAACACCACAAACAGGTGAGCAGCTGGGCTGAGATCGCCTCCTCTTCCTCCCATCCCTCACCCTCCCCCGTAACCGTCTCCGCACTCGACGCGGAATACAGAAAACAGATAGACGTTCTCCGGGCACAGAATGAGCTTTTGCTCAACAAAATTCAAAATTTAGAATCAAAATTGGCGTCCGCCGCACCGAGCCCGCAGAACTCGGACGCAATGGAGAGCGACGCGGAGATCTCGCCTGCCCTCGTGACAGCCATCTCTGCGATGGAGGAGCGCTTAACCTCTAAATTGCGATATATGATCGAGACCGCCATGGACCAGATCTTGACAAAGGTCAAATCTGCCGTCCCCGCGGTGGTTTCAAAACAAATCTCGGACAACCCCCGCCTCCTCCGTCGGACGGGACCCATTAGGGACGTATCCCGCCCTTCAAAATTCACCCGTCTGATTATTGATTCGGACAATGAGGACAACTGCCCCGCTCCTTCCGTTATCACCCCCTTGATGGCGCAAGTAGCTGGCTCTGAGGCAGCCAATCCCTCCTCCTCCCCCCCAAGAATTTTAAATCATGGCGAGACACCTTAATCAAAGGAATTCCGCCATCTCCAATTCGGCCATGTCAACTTCAATAACACAGTGGAACTGTAGAGGCTTTAAGGACCGCACTAAGCGGGCCAATTTCCGCCTCTACCTTGAAAATTTCGAGTCCTTACCAGCCGTGGTTGCCCTCCAAGAGCCAGGCCTGGGCGCCACAATTTCAAATTACACGACGTTCCAACAGGATCCCGCGTCTTGTCTTCTTGTCCACAAAGACTACACAGCAAATCTAGTGGATCTCGACCTCCCACTAGAGTACTCTTATGTAATGGTGACCCTCCTACCAGTCCGCCGCAGGGACCTACCGTTGCATATACTCAACGTGTACTGCTCTCCCAAACTAAAGCGAGTGACTTTTGCGGACCTCTTTAGCCGCGCGCTAAGAGTAGCGGGCCGCGATCCCCTGCTTATTGTGGGCGACTTTAACGCTCCCAGTCAGCAATGGGGGTATCGCAAGGAGGAGTCACGCGGGCGTAAGCTGGCGGAGCTTGCGTCCACGTTGGGCCTCACCCTCCACACGGACCCTGTCCACCCAACCCGGCTAGGAAATTCCGTGACACGGGATACGTGTCCGGACTTAACCTTCACTCGCAACATACAACACGCAGACTGGCTCAACACCGAGGAGACCCTCGGTAGCGACCACTGCATCATTAACACTACACTACGCACACGCCCCCTCAAGCGTCCCAGAACACAAGCCCATATCCCAGATTGGACGAAATTGAGGCAAAATTTTAACTCACTTGATAATACACCCATTTCCGCGCAAGGCTACACAGCATGGTCCCAACAGCTGCTGGCACACCTTTCCTCGCATGAAACACACATCCAGCTCTCAGAGGCGGTCGCGGACGTGGATAACCACCTTCTACACCTCTGGGAAGCCCGTCGCAGCCTCGTCCGCCGTTGGCGACGCCAGAAACACAACAGAAAGCTTAAAGCTCGAATTGCCGAGCTTACCCAGAAAGCGGCAGAGTACGCGGCCCAACTCGCCGACTCCAACTGGGTAGATAGATGCAACACGGCCGCGCGACAAATGTCCAGCCGAAACACTTGGCGTCTCTTTCGAGCCCTACTCGACCCAACCCAAACACGAACCGAAACACAAAAAGATTTGCAGCGAGCCATGCACCATTTTCCTGGCAACACGACTCAACTGGCACAGAAACTTCGGGACCAGTATCTGTGTACAGCCCAAGACCCCCGTGAATCTGCGTACTCTTATGCAGGCAGAGAGAACACGGAGCTGGATCAACCTTTCCAGCTCCATGATCTGCGGGCGGCTCTCGCCAAAATGAAACGGGGCACTGCGCCAGGACGGGATAAGGTCACCGTCAAGCTTTTGACGAACCGGCCCGACTTGGCATACCAGTCCCTCCTGGAATACGTCAATGCGATTTGGCGCGGGGACACCCCCCTGCCAATCGATTCCGCCCACACAGATCCGCACAGGATGTCCTCCTGCAACTCAATCGGAAAGTCCTTGACCCCCTCGAATGCCCGCATAATGACCGGGTAGTACTCACCCTGGATTTTAAAGGGGCATTTGACAATGTAACACATGAGATCATACTCACTAACCTAAGTCACACCGACTGTGGCCTCAACACATTCCAATACATAAGCCAATTTTTAATGGATCGTCAATCCTACATTCGAATTCAAGACAGAGACCATGGTCCTTACCTACTCGGCACGCGGGGAACCCCTCAAGGCGCGGTACTTTCCCCGCTGCTCTTTAATCTGGCCATGATGCACCTGCCGGCCCAGCTGAGTGGTGTCGCCGGCGTGCAGCACGCCCTGTACGCCGATGACATCACTCTGTGGGCCACACAGGGCAGCACAGGAGACATTGAAACCAGCCTGCAAACAGCGGCGACGATAGTAGACCGCTACGCCCGCCGCTGCGGTCTTCAATGTTCCCCTCAAAAATCGGAATTTGTGCACCTCCGCCCCTCACAGAAGAGCACAACTAAAATATCTCTCTCTTGAGAGCGGTCCCATACGCGAAAGTGATGAGATACGGGTACTCGGACTCTACATCCACAAACACAGGCGGCCAGACACTACATTGGCCAAACTCCGTAAGGTGGGGGACCAGGTGGGCCGCATGGTCCGCCGGGTTTCCAACAAACGCGGAGGGTTACGAAGTAAGGATGCCTTGCGGCTGGCAAACGCCTTCGTAACTAGTCGAATTCTCTATTCGACTCCTTATCTCCACCTACGGAAACAAGAGGAGGACGCCCTTGAGGTCATCCTTCGCAAAATTGTTAAACGTGCCCTTGACCTCCCCATCACTACTTCAAACAGCCGGCTTATGGCTCTTGGGGTGATGAACACTTTCCGGGAGCTCCGGGAGGCGCACCTTACAAACCAGTACACGCGCCTGTCGCTAACGGAGTCGGGTCGCCGCCTTCGTGCTCGACTCCATATCCAACACACCCCTCCAATGGAAGACAGGTTTCGCATCCCGGAACTGTGGAGACGTGCCCTCTACGTGCGGCCTCTTCCAGCAAACATGTCACACGAAGACCATAATGGTCGGCGCCTGGCACGAGCGGAAGCGCTAGCCCGATATTATGGCAACAAAACAGGTGTCTACTACGTGGACGCCTCCGGCCCTCACCACGGGGGATGGTACACGGCCGCGGTAGTTCACAACAGCAACACAGTTAACGGCCTAACTTTCAGAGCCCGCAGTGTAACACAAGCAGAAGAGGTCGCGATTGCTCTCGCGGCCTCACATTCCAATTCAAAATACATAATCACCGACTCGCGAGGGGCCTGTCGGAACGTCGAACAAGGCTGCACTCCCTTCCTAGCCTATCGAATATACCAGAATTGCATACGGGATACGGACCCCGCACACCGTTACCTCATATGGGCCCCTGCTCATCAGGGGTTGGCAGGAAACGAGGCAGCCGACGCAGCCGCCCGCGCGCTCTCTCACCGGGCTGTTTTCTCCTCCCCATCCGATCAGGAACCCGATTTTAATCCGGTCTATACATTCAAAGATATTACAACATATTATCAAAATTGTCATCGCCTTTACCCCAGTCCATGTAAAGGCCTGAAGAAGGCGGATGAGCGGCTGCTTCTCCGCCTTCTCACCAATACATTGCTGTGCCCGGCAGCGCTAAAACATTTTGACCCCTCCTTTAGTGGCAGCTGCCCACACTGTAGTGCAGTGTCCTCTGACACCTATCACATGGTTTGGGCCTGCCCCTCCAACCCCGCTATTCCCCCCATCCCCAACCGAACCCGGGAGGGCTTGGAGGCGACCCTGCTCGGCTGCCACGACTTACAGGCCCAACAAGCCTTAGTCGGGCGCGCCCGGGCGGCGGCAACCGCCACTGGGGTCCCATACTAGGGACCTCCACCTAGTGCTTGTACGGATCGGTCCCTTACGGGCTGATCCAAACATACCTCCTATTCATCCGTAATAAAT
Organism: Amblyomma americanum; assembly: GCF_052857255.1. NCBI lineage: Eukaryota > Metazoa > Arthropoda > Arachnida > Ixodida > Ixodidae > Amblyomma > Amblyomma americanum. The sequence goes on from NC_135500.1 coordinate 121,837,081, forward strand.
GTTTTCACCACCACCACCATCCCTGCCTTTACGGCGTGGTGTGGGTGTCCACCTAGTTATGTAAGACGGTTACTGTGCCATTTCCTTTCCTCAAAAACGAAACAAAACACGTGAGCCGATGGCGTTCATAGAGTTCATTGGCGATGACAACTTTGCAAAGGCCGTTCATTTTCACGTAAGGAAAGGCGCACAACGGGCTTCGTGGGTCAGTGGAGACCTCAATCTCGCTTTCGTGTGCGTTGCGTGGCGTTGGTGTTGAACTGCAAAATCCTGCTTTGATTGCATTCCGCACACTGGATAGGCAGCGCCGTCACTGCCACCCTGGGAGGTGGCATGCTGTTAATGGTTGATCGCGAGAGATTGATCACGAAATAACGCCGCGGCGTAGCTATTGCTCCAGTGCCGCATGCCAGCCACAACGCTGTCAGTGCTAATGCATCCAGACCACATCTCTCTCTCACCACCACCACATGTATCAAAGCACGAATGAGGCGTCCGCATATCCAGGGAGACAGTTATGCGCCGTTTCTTTCCTCATAGCCATCGCCGTCTAGAACATTGTCAACGCCAACGCCAATGAACACAGTGAACGCCGACATTTTTCGCTTTGTATGTAGTAAGGCTGATGATGATGATGATGATGATGATGATCCTGGATTAGCTGAGCTAATCCACATTAATTTGCAGCTTGTCGAAGCACGCTTAATGGGCCGGGTGAACCCGACCGCTGTGGCCGCGTTTCGATGGAGGCGAAACGCAAAGGCGCCCATGGGCTTTGCGATGCGAGTGCATGTTAAAGATGAAAAATGAAGATTGTTTTTTTTTGTTATCCAAGTAAGAAACACTTGATTCTTTTGACAGGCCAGCCACTTTATCATCTTTTTTTGCACACCACCATCGAATGATTCGCTGTGTTTGGAAACAATTTATGCAATACGTATTTTTTGTGAATACATTAAATGGCTTATAATTCCCACTTGAAGCGGAAATGCACCAAATGGCCAGATAGACCACATGCAGACACGCGGTAAAAAGACAAGGCGTGAGAAATAGAGGGCTACGCTTAAAAATCTAAGAAGGAAACACCAACCGAAGTAGAGTTTGTTAGAAACCAAATTCTTCCTTCTCGGTTCGGCTAATCTTTATCCTCAGCCCTCAAAGATCCCTTAGATAAATCAGCTTTCCTCTCTGGATGCCTTCAAAAATGTCAAGAGAAGTATCCCGATTGTTTTCACCCGACGTTGCACTCAAGCAGCTGCATCATGTTGTTAATAAGAGTTACAAGTACAAATAAAATTTATTGCAAAGGTTTATTTCAATCATTCACCAATAATCCTAGTAGGCTATCACACCCCCGCCAGGGTCGCACAAAAAAATTCAGGGGCGAAGGCGCCCGTGCCCGTGTGCTGTGCGATGTCAGTGCACGTTAAAGATCCCCAGGTGGTCGAAATTATGCCGGAGCCCTCCACTACGGCACCTATTTCTCTTCTTACACTTCCTCCTTCATCCCTTCCCTTACGGCGCGGTTCAGGTGTCCAACGATATATGAGACAGATACTGCGCCATTTCCTTTCCCCCCAAAAAACCAATTATTATTATTAAGGCGCCCGTGTGCTGTGCGATGTCAGTGAACGTTTAAGATCCCCAGGTGGTCGAAATTACCAGGAGACCTCCACTACTCCACCTCTTTCTTCCTTTCATCTCTCAGTCCTTCCTTTAGCCCTTCCCTTATGGCGCGGTTAAGGTTTCGCCAAGATATGTGTGTGTGTGTGTGAGTGAAAAACTTTATTGAGCTCTAGATTCGCTGGTCTTCTGCAGTCTTCAGATGGATTCGGTCATCTTCTTGCACAACGGTCGGTTTCCCTTAGTCCAGGGCTTCGCTGGATGCTGCTGCCAGTTGTGCTCGCCGAATAAGACCTTCTTGGTCGACCCGGCGATCGCTGGAGAGCACTCCCTGCCATAGCTCCGCACTCGGGTTTGGTATAACGGGTACCACGTCTATCTTCTGGCATGCCCACGTTATGTGATACAGCGTGGGTGTTTCGTGGCACCAGGGGTATTTGTCATTGTATTGTGTGGGATACATTTTGCTGATTACGTTCAGGTTCGGGTACGAACCCGTTTGTAGCTGCCTCCACGCGACAGAGTCCTCTCTGCCAAAGGAGTTGTGCGGTGGTGGATACCGCTTTCTGCAGCCCTTGTAGTAATTTTGTATCGCCGAATAGTGTTGGGGTACAGGCTCGGTCCCCTCGAGGTCGCCAACGTTGGATGCTCGGTTATAAGTGTACCCTCCAGCTATCATGTCCGCCACTTGGTTCCCTGCTCCCCCCCATGTGCACCGGCGTCCATACTATCGTATGACTAATTGGTTCTTCGTTTTGTTGTGGTTGTGGTATGTGGTCTCCGGAGCGGAGTATGTGGAGCACTCCGTGCCCTATTCTGACGCGTAGGTAGTTGCGGCACGCCGTTTGTGAGTCTGTAAGGACTGTTAGAGATCATTTAGATCGACAGCCTTCCGCTGCTGCTAGAGCGACGGCAGCTTCTTCAGCATCGACTATCGTACAGTCTTGAAGTGACGCGCTGGTGATCTCGCGTAGGTTCGAATTAATCACCGTTGCTACCGTGTTGCTGTTGCTCTCTCTGCCCCGCTGCTCTTGCGCATGTGGCTGCGTCCACGTATACCGTCGTTTCTTGGGGTGCTAGTGTCTTTTGTAGGTATCCAGCCCTCGCCTCTATGCGTGCTTTGTGTAGGTTGGGATCCATGTTCCTGGGTACGGGTGCTACTTTTAGTTTATTGGGATACTCGTCCGGAATTGTTTCGGTCCTCTTATCTCTTGAAGTTGATCGGCGGAGCCTAGTTTCTTCAGGAGCTCCCGTCTAGATGGGGTCTGCTGTAGTCTGCCCTGCACAGTTAGGAGACCACAGTATTTCCCGCTCAATTGAATCCAAACTCCAGAATATTTAATCTGAGTGCCATTAAATTTAATCCAGCTGCCACAGAAATTAATCCAAGCGCCAAAGCATTTAATCCAGCGAATTTAATCCTTATGCATCCTCACACGGGACCGCTATAACTTAAAACGCGGTCTACAAATCAAAGACGCGTTATCGATGGGTTGTTACTTACGAAACATTAGACACCCAATGAGCAAGTAATAATTACAAATTCTTTTAATCATAACAAATAAAGGCCGGTATTTATACCACCCACCACATCAACCGAAGTATAGGGTGCAACTCGCATCATCATGTCATACCTTTGCTATCCTGATAAGATGAGCGACTCACTCTAAGGTTATGACTAAGGTAAACTCCCTGTGATCAGCCGATAGTTCACGTTCGCGGAGGCTGCAAACGGGAACATTCTTTAACCTACATATACTTAGCAAGATGTAATCTACACGGTTTTGGAACACATGCCCGTGCGAGGCAACCCCCACGCTTTACCACATAACTTGGGGGTGTAAGCGAAACTACACGTTCCACCAACACAAAACCCCGAGTGCGGAGCAGTGGGAGAGCCGGCTCACCAGCTGCGAGCTCGCCGCCCAAAGGGCAATGGTGCAGCACGCAAGCGAAGCAGCGCGACTCAGTGGAGCCCTGGACTAGGGGCCCAACCCTGCTTTGAAGGTCAAGGGACTGCAGCGATGAAGACGAAGACCGAACGCTAAACCCTTAATGAACCAAATAAAGTTTTTCTCTCTCACTCACACACATGAGTTCGCATCACTTCCAACCTGATATTCCACATTCTCAACCAAAGCCATGAGGGGTATGGACCGAAACGTTATGTCGAATGTAATGATGCTATCACTTCGACACACCTTTAGCTAGCACATTCAGTATGTTCCTACATGACACTAATAAACAGCACAAATATATGCAATTCTTCCCGCCTTATAACGTCCTGTGACTTTGAGCAAAGGGGAGGCACTCTCTTGACCCAACAAGATTGGTATCGGATTCTCCTGGACAATACTGCTATCCTTTGCACACAGCTATTTCGTTGAGTCCACTCTCCGGTCTCACTCGACTTGCAGTAACATGCATCACATCAAGTCGCAATTGCAATGTTATCGCTATCGCTAACTCTAAACGCTTTCGCTGCGTCATTACAAGTTGTGACTTCACAAGGAGCGACTTTCATCATGACGGGACGTTATACCAACCCTGCAGTCGTGGATGTAAAACCCGCCCGCGCGCGTTAAAATAAAAAAAAAAACAGCTAGGAAGGAACCCCGGGGGTTGCGTAACTTTCCTCTCAGCTCGCCGGCGCGGCGCCGAGGGGGGCGTCGATTTTTCTCGAGTGTTGGAGAAGTTTTTGCTTGTTGTTTATGGAAAGAGGGTAACCTTGCGCGGGATAAGAGATACCTTCCCCCTTCACTCCGGCGCCGATGACTCAGCGTGCCGCGAATGACCTAGACTGTTCTAGAAGGTGGTTTTCGCGCTCGACCAATGAGGTCGCGCGCCCGGCGCAAGAAGGAGGAGTTTGTGCGGTTGAAGCTGCGTGTATGTGCAAGCCTGCCTTGGTGCGAAGAACAAACAGACGCGGTCCGCGACTATAAATGAGGGGCTGCAACCGCCTTCAGCTTGTCCCGACCACGTCTGGACCCCGTAGAGTATCTGTTACGGGTCCAAGTTGGACTTATTTTTGGAATGTGGCGGACAGTTTGAAGGATGCTTCACTCCCGCCACCGGTTGGCCCGGTATTGCACTACCTCCGGGATCGGCCTTGTCTTTAGCGCGTCTTTACTATCCAGTCCTTCTATCCCATCTTTCAACTCTCCTACTTTCTGCACGTGGTAGCGATTGTGGCTCGGCTCTAGCCAGCGAGCAGGCCTGTGCATTTTCCTTTTCTTTCTTCCTGGCAACAACAAACAACCGTCTGTTAGTCCGAGCCGCCGTTTAAACTTCCGAGAAGTGCGCCCGCTCGGCTCCCGGGAGAACACCACTCGCCCAGCGATGGACCAGCGAGGCAACGTGCGCCAACCTGCGGGACGGCTCCGTCGAGCTCTTCAGGTCGTCGGACTGCCGCAGTGCCCGGTGAACAAATTGTGTTTTGTTTATTTCTTTCTTTCTCTGTGTGTGTGTTTGTGCACTTTAGGTGCAAAGATTGTGTTGAATTGTACCTCTATATACTGTGAATTTGCATGAGTTCTTTCTATTTTTGAATCTCTTTGTATGGGCTTGTACGATTGATTGGGGAATCTCTGTATTGTCTCTTAGCTGTACAAACTTTGTTTTGTTTTGTGAACCTTTGACTCCGACCCATTCTCTGGCTTGCGACCGGCGAAAGCTGGGCACCAAACGACCAACCCCCTTGTCACTTGGTAGCTGGTCTCCGGCTGAGCTTGCCACGCTGAGTGGAGGGCATCTCTTTTGTGACTAAGACCGCTACCCCCACACGCTCTAAGGGTGCCTAGGAACGCACGCAAAAGTGCGCGAAGTGGTGACATATTCTGGCGTCCGCGACAGGACGTTGGGTGTTTGGCAAGCGCAGAAAACGGAGAGAGTCGTAAGGAGTTTACGAAGAGGTCGTAAACGAGTGTTTAGCAGCAGAGCGATATTGTGAGGTGCCGCGCTGAAGCAGTTATTGAGGTTCACCGTATAGAGGTAGTCTTTGCCTTGAGAAGTTCAGTATTCGAAAATGAACCTAAAGGAACTAGTTGAGGTGGGCATCCAGATGGGGATGTCCGGGGCTGAACTACGGAAATGGGTGAACCTGAGAGGAAAAGAGGAGAGAGGGCGGAGAAAGAAAGAGAGAAAGAATTCGAACTCGAAAACCAACTGCTTGCCATGAAGCTTGAGCTCCAACGTGCTCGGAACCACTCAGCAGAAGTCTATAACACTAGAGAAGAAGATCGATAGATGCCAGCAGATTACTTCCCTGATTTGACGAAAAAAGGGACGATGTCGACGCGTTCCTCAGGCGATTCGAAGGGATCGCGGGAAGTCAGAATTGGTCATACGGTGAATGTGCTACCATTCTTAGCACCTGTTTCAGCGGGGAAGCTCTGCGCATATTCGGGACACTTTCTCCGGACTATGCTGCAAGCTAGAGCAAAGTAAAGGGCAGCTTACTTAAGCGATTGCGTCTCACCACCGAGGGATTTCGAGATAAATTCAAAACAGGGAAGCCCACAGATGGCGAAACGGCAATCCAGTATGCGGCAAGATTAAGCCACTACTTTGATCGGCGGATAGAACTTTCAGAAATTGTTCAGGAATACAGTACACTTCGTGAGCTACTCATCAAAGAACAGTTCCTGAGTAGCTGTCAACCGAGGTTGTCGCTGTGCCTGAAGGAAAGAAGAGCCAAGACTCTCTCCGAAATGCTAGATCTTGCCGACCAATTTCTAGAAGATCAAGGAGGAACGAACCTGACCAAGATTAAAAATACGAATTCGGACAGCGCGGGAAAAACCGACAGCCGCGATGCCTGATTTAGCCCAAAGGTTGCACCAAAGTGCTACCTGTGCAACAAGTTAGGCCATTGCGCATCTAACTGCCGCAACAGTGCTACAAACAGTAGCCAAACAGTTTGTTTTAAGTGCGGCCAGAGGGGGCACAGAGCCGCGGTTTGTCCGATCCCAAGCAAGCCCATCCCCCAGGTATCGTGCGTACGGGCCTCCTCAAGACACCACCTGGAGGAAGAAGATGTAAATGGGTTTGTAGAACTAAAGAACGGCAAGGAGGTACCAGTCGTGAACGCCGTAGTGAACGCACTGCGCGAAGCCGAAATGAACAGAATGCCTGTCCTGAAAGGGAAGGTAGGAGAAAAAACAATTACAGTGTTGCGAGACACGGGAAGCAGCGCTGTAATAATAAAACGAAGATTAGTAAGAGATAAGGATCTCACTGGAACGAAGAGCCTTGTGCGGCTAGTGGACGGCTCGTTTTAGCGCTTGCCGTAAGCTGTAGTACATGTTCGGACTCCGTACTCCCTGTGCATGCAGCGCCCCATATACGACCTCATACTTGGAAATTTAAAGGAGGCAAAATTTCCAATGTGCCCACAAAGTAGCCACGAGATAGAGAAATCCATATCCTGCTCTTCGGTACGGTGCAGTGATCGCCAAGCGAAAAGGAAGTGGCGAAGGAAGTGCGAGCGTGCTAGCTCAAACAAAGGAGCAGTCAAGCATGAAGAATGGAAGAGTCCCGCGGAGGAACATTCCGAAGAAGAAAACACGTTTATTCAGGAAGGGGCGGGCACTACAGCAGAAAGCTGTGCGAAGCCGAAAGAAAGGCCTCGGAATGGTCACAACGAAGCCGCGAAACGCAAAAGAAAGAAAGCCCAAGAGGACAAGGTGTCTGACACTCCGGCTAGGCTCAGCTTAGCGGAGGTTGTGGAAAGTTTCATCGTGCTGTTGTGCACATTACTCCAGCTACCTTTCGATCACAGAGGAAAATTCTGGAATGTGACCAAGAGGGTATTCACACTGGTAAATATTGTGAGCCTCAGTGCTTTGACGCAGGTACCCTGGAATCCATTGATAATCTTGTTTGTGTGTGCATACCTGAGCGCACAATCCTTTTCCGAGTTGGAAAATTTAACTGGAGGGTTCAGGTTGGGCGAAACTGAAGCCCATGTTGACCGAGAAAAAGAGCCGCGAGTCGATGAGACTCTTGTGAATTGTGAAGGTTCTCACGCGCGCATTACGGATGCGCAAGTCGGAAATGTATCTGGAAGTATAGGCGCAAGCATTGCTTGAACGTGAGTGCCCCTGTTTGTGTTGTGTTAATGTGTTTCCGAGTTGCGGTTTGTGTTGAAGTACATAGTGATTATTGTCAAGTGACATGTATGTAAGAACATGATTGAATGTATTTATTCTGGCGTCCGCCGTATAGATTGTGAGCGCAAGCATTTGCTCGCGAATTTTGAGTTTTTATGAATATTGTTGCACAATATTCTTAAAAGAAGGGGCAGTGTCACAAAATTCGGCTCAAATTCGAAAAACCGGGCGCTGCGAGTAAGCAATCGCGCCCGCGCGCGGTAAAATAAAAGAAAAAAAAACAGCGGGGAAGGAACCCCGGGGGTTGCCTAACTTTCCTCTCAGCTCGCCGGTGCTGCGCCGCGGGGGGCATGACCGCGCGCGGCGTCGATTTTCTCGAATGTTGGAGAAGTTTTTGCTTTTTGTCGATGGAAAGGGAGTAACGTTGCGCGCGACAAAGGATATCCTCCCTCTTCGCTCCGGCGCCAAATGACTCAACGTGCCGCGAATGACCCAGATTGTTCTAGAACGTGGTTTCCGCGCTCGACCAATGAGGTCGCGCGCCCGGCGCAAGAAGGAGGAGTTTGTGCGGTTGAAGCGGCGTGTATGTGCACGCCTGCCTTGGTGCGAAGAACAAACAGACGCGGTCCGCGACTATAAATGAGGGGCTGCAACCGCCTTCAGCTTGTCCGGACCCCGTCTGGACCCCGTAGAGTATCTGTTGCGGGTCCAAGTTGGACTTATTTTTGGAAATGCGGCGGAGAGTTTGATGGATGCTTCACTCCCGCCACCGGTTGGCCCGGTATTGCACTACCTCTGGGATCGGCCATGTCTTTAGCGCGTCTTTACTATCCTGTCCTTCTATCCCATCTTTCCACTCTCCTACTTTCTGCACGTGGTAGCGATTGTGGCTCGGCTCTAGCCAGCGAGCAGGCCTGTGAATTTTCCTTTTCTTTCTTCCTGGCAACAACAAACAACTGTCTGTTAGCCCGAGCCGCCGTTTAAGCTTCCGAGAAGCGCGCCCGCTCGACTCCCGGGAGAACACCACTCGTCCAGCGATAGACCAGCGAGGCAACGTGCGCCAACCTGCGGGACGGCCCCGTCGAGCTCCTCAGGTCGTCGGACTGTCGCAGTGCCCGGTGAAAAAATTGTGTTTTGTTTATTTCTCTCTTTCTCTCTCTGTGTGTTTGTGCACTTTGGGTGCAAAGATTTTGTTGAATTGTATCTCTATATACTGTGACTGCATGAGTTCATTGTATTTGTGAATCTCTTTGTATGGGCTTGTACGAGTGATTGGGGAATCTCGGTATTGTCTCTTAGCTGTATAAAGTTTGTTTTGTTTTGTGAACCTTTGGCTCCGACCCATTCTCTGGCTTGCGACCGGCGAAAGCTGGGCACCAAACGACCAACCCCCTTGTCACTTGGTAGCTGGTCTCCGGCTGAGCTTGCCACGCTGAGTCAAGGGCGTCTTTGTGAACGAGACCGATACCCCCCACGCTCTTAGGGTGTCTGGGAACGCACGCAAAAATTCGCGAAGTGGTGACAGAGGCTGACACTAAACCCTCTACAAATTCACCTCCGTGCACAACGCCCCGTCCTCCGTGCCCCCCTCACTAGACAGCATACCAACCCTGCTTGAGTCCTTTGCTACTCGCTTTGAGGCAGAATTTCAGGACGCTATAAGTCACATCAACCAGGAATCTGCAAACCTCAAAGACGCTGTAATCCGCATAACACAAGATAATGCTGTCCTTAATAACCGATTCGACGTACTAACCCAAGGATTCTCTTAGTCCTATAGCGGTCTTGAATCCCGGTTCACCATTTACGAAACCAGCCGCCCAAAGCGCGACCCCACCCCGAACAGACGGAAGAAGCCCAAAGCATCGGAAGGACCGGACAACCCTATCTCTGCCGTAACTCAAGACCCCCACGCCCTCGTTACGGCTCCCTCCCCTAAAGACTCTCATGATGGCCGTTCCAAACAGTAGTCTTACACTCTGGCAGTAGAACTGCCGGGGCTTTGGCCAGAAGCGTCACGTGGTCCACCAAATGCTGTCCTGCGCTTGCCCTGCAGGATCCTTGCCCTGCAGGAACCCTCAAACCCACTTACCTTACCCGGCTATGCTGCTGTTCTGCCCACATCCCCCATACCCTCTCGGGTAGCATTTCTAGTTCGACGCTCAATCACCACCATCTCCCATTCCTTATTGATTGAAGGTATTGATCACCTTCTAATTGAGCTTGTGCCACAACACGCTCGAGCGAACAGCCTCTTCGTCCTAATGTATAGAGCCAGCCTAAGTGCCTACAAGGTAACTTCGAACGCCTCTTTACACTTGCGAAGCGTATCGCCAACGAGTGCCCTCGTAGTATTAGGCTTTAGCGCCCCACATACGGCCTGGGGCTACCCACACGACACAGCGAAAGGACATCGGTTTTGGTTAGCCACACAATAAGCTGGTCTCTCCCTGCTCACCGACCCTACCCTTCCTACACGAACGGGAAACAGTGCCTGTAAATACACTGCACCAGACCTCACGTTCGCACATCGCCTTCCTCATGCTACATGGTGCAACACAAAAGAGAATCGAGGTAGCGATCACTGCATTATCGAGATTCTCTTAAACATACAACTTCACCGCAGGCCTCGCAGAGGCACTACTTTCACAAAGTGGGACTTTTTTCGCTCATGTAGAGCAGCCCGCACTTTCGCCCCCATCAAGAATATCACCGAATGGTCGAAGCAACTACAAAGCGATGTCCGATATGTAACTCGCCCCCTACCAGAGGACTGCCCAAGCGACACAATTGACTCCTGCCTCCTACATTTATGAGGAGCTAAAGCAGGCCTAGAGCGACGCTGGCAAAGTCAGTGTTGGAACCGAACACTTAAACGCCGCCTCACCCGTCTTAACAAAGAGATAGAGACGCACGCAGCGATTCTTTCACGCCAAAATTGGGAATCACTATGCAACAAGCTAGATGGTAATATGTGTATACCCCAGACCTGGACCTCTTTAGGAACTTAATAGACTCCACTCACTCTAAGACTACCCAAAGACACAACCTCACCAAACTCATACATACTTCCGATACACCTCCACCGGGGCTTCTCCGAGAACTTCGCAAACAATACTTCCCCGCGTACCCTCCTTTAACACAAAACGACTATGCAGGCCTCCCTAACGACCAACATGACCAACCCATTACAGAAGCAGAGGTTCAGGCTGAACTCCAGAATCTCAACACGTCCTCAGCCCCGGGCCCAGACGGGGTACATAGCAAGGCACTCAGGAATCTGGACGCACAATCCATTGTCGCACTTACCGCATACTTTATTGAGTGCTGGAAATTGGGTACCTTCCCACCGCAATGAAAAGTGGCCAAAGTCGTCTTCATACCCAAACCTGGCAAACCTGTGCTCACCTCTAACCTCAGACCTATCTCCCTCACATCTTCTGTTGGCAAACTGATGGAGCATGTACTCCAGACAAGGCTTTGCCAATACCTAGAAGGCAACAATCTTATGCCCACTACCACGTTTGGATTTCGTCTTGGGCTTTCTACACAGAACGTTATCCTACAGCTAAAACACCACATTCTCGACTCGCTAACCTCGGACACCAAAGCTATTCTATAGGGGTGGATCTCACTAAGGCCCTTGATAACGTTGCACACTCAGCTATCCTCCAAAACCTTACGACCATGGGAGTCGGCACGAGGATGTAAAACTACATCCGAGACTTCCTCAGCGACCGCAAAGCCACGCTTACTTTAGGCGACAACCGCCTCACAGGTGTCACGCAGGGAGCACGAGGTACGCCCCAGGGAGCCATCCTGTCCTCTATTCTCTTCAACATAGCACTTCTTCACCTACGTCGACAGCTAGCTCAAATCCGTAACGTGCATTTTAGGCCCTACGCCGATGACATCACGGTCTCGGCAAACCGCAGCAGTGATGCCGAGATAGAAGAATACCTAGAATTCGCCCTAACCGCTATCGACACATATGCACGGGAGCGTCGCCTGACCTGCTCCGATCCAAAATCCGAGCTCTTTCTCTACCGGCCCAAACAACACGATTAAGTCAATCCACCCATCTACCTCACCCTATGTACCCACCCTATCCCACAAGTGGGCAAAACCCGCGTGCTTGGGCTGGCTATTTGCTACCATGGCGCGCACGGAGAAGTCATAAAGACACTCGAAACACACGGTCAAGACACCACCCGACTGATTGGCCGCATAGAGAACCACGGGGCTGGTTTTCAAGAGCGACACACGACTCGCCGCTCCCAGGCTTATGTCATAAGCCGCACCACATATGTTCTTCCATAACTACGCCTCAAACAGAAGGGGGCAGACCGGGTAAATGCGCTCCAGCGAAGTTGCAGGAAAACGGCTCTACGTCTTCCCCCCAGCACATCAAACGACCGACTCTTCAAACTCGGTGTCCACAACACCTTTGAGGAACTTTGAGGAATTAAACCTCACCTCAACTACACACCCTACCCAGGGGGCCCCCCTTTCTCCTATCCTCCGCTCTAACCTCAACGTACCACCTGAACCAAGACCATGCCCCCTGAGAGGGACTCAGGCCCTCCACAAACAGTATGGCAAGGGCTCGGGCCCTCCACAAACAGTATGGCTATGACTATGAGGTGTTCTGCGTGGACGCTGCGGAGTACACGTCAGGCTTCCGTATGGCGCTGGTGGTAGCCGACAATCAAGCAATATTTTGGACTTCCAGTTCAATCGTCACCAATTCTACCCCAGAGGCAGAAGAGGCAGTCATCGCACTTGCTCTCATTTCTTCATCTGCTACAAAAATTATCTCTGACTCTAAATCTGTCATTCTCAACTATGCCAATGGCTACACATCCCGCACTGCTGCTGGTTTACTACACTTCTGGCAGCCCCGGCGCCCTGTGACCCTCACCTGGACGCCGCCCTCCCTGGTAAAAAACGCTTTCGAAAAATCGCGAAAAATTACATCAATTTGAGCACCAGAGTCGATGGATGAGTGCAAATCGTGAACGAATCCGGCAAGTTGAGTGTCACAAGAAAAGCCCTTGCGGAAACCGTGCTGGTATTTGAAAATAAGATTGTTGTTTTCCAGGTACTGAAAAATTTGACTATAAATGGCGTGTTCAGGAAGTTTGCAGAAAGTGTTTGTTAGTGAGATAGGGCGATAATTTAGCGCAGATGTACGATTACCTGACTTGAAAATGAGTATCACTTTAGGAACACGCCAGTCATGAGGTATGAAACTAGATGATAATGATTGAGAGAACTGGGCGGTTATTATTGAACTAATGGAGTGTGATGCGCTTTTAAGTATCTTATTATTTAAGCCATGTTGGTCAGAACTGATAGAAATCTTAAGGTTATTAGGTAGGCATATTATACCAGTTTGACTGACTAATATTTCGGATATTGATATGTTAAAAATTTTTTTAAGCCCGGCGCTTACGAGACGTCCTCGTTAGTGAATACGGAACAGAAAGCGTTGTTAAATAGCTGGGCACACTGGGTTTCAGGAAATCTTATCCCATCATTATCAGTAAGAATTATATCAGGATTTTTATTATGGTTCATCACTTTCCAGAACAAGCGCGGGTTATTTGCCAGCATAGATGATAAGTCCTTGTTGAAAAAGTGGCGTCTGGTTAACTTGAAGCACGTTTGACACAGCTTGTCGGCTTCCTTGTACTTTGTACACGCGCTTAAAAAATCCTTCTTAACAGCTTGTCTGCAAAGGCGCTTCTTTTTATTATTCAGTCGACGAAGCTGATTATTGAACTGAGGTGCAGACTTATTCTCTGTGATTGCAACTACTGGAATAAATGTATTGATAAGATTAGTGAGGGTATCTTTGAAAATTGTCCACTCATCTTCGACAGAACGAGATAAATAATCATCCAGGAACTCCAGAGAAAAAAGCTGCAGTTTGTTACTAATAGTTACATAATCGCCTTTGTTGTAGCATCGAATTTGTTTGGTTATTACCCTCTTTCCATTAAAAGAGCAAGAAAGACTGCCGGTTATAATGGTGTGATGAGAGAGTCCGTCCAGATCATTTAATTCGGAGCAGATGTCGGGATTGGTTGCCGACGACATTAGATTCTGGACAAACCCGCGCTCCCCCAGGAAGAAGAAAGACAGGCTACGGGAAGCGGCCTCCTGCGTAGAGCAATTCCATAGAAAAAGGGGACTCGCACGCTCAACCGAGAAATCTTAACTGCTGTGATTCTGGACACGCAAGCAAAACCGGACCGTACCAACGAGTGAGGACCTGGAACTCAAGGCCTACCTGGAAGGGACGCCCACAGAGGAAACGACAACAATACAAATCTTGGCCTGTGGGTTCAATCCAACCAACGCAGTACTAACACTTTCACCCTGCTAAAAACAACAACGCTACAAGCCGCATGTAAGATCACCCGCATCACCAAAAGGCGACATGGGTTGCGCGAAGAGGACACACTAAAACTAGTCAAAAACCTGTTTGTCAGCTGAGTCACGTACAGCCTGCCCTGCCAGTGCCTCAACAAGAGCGAAATACAACAAGCAGACGCCCTGCTACGCAAACCGTATGAGACAGCGCTCCGACTACCGCGCAACACGTCTACAGAAAGAGATCCGAGCACGGCACACTGAGGAGCCCATGAATGTGAATTCTGTCCGCAACGACTGAAATTTTCTTTCGACGAGCGCCAGCATATTTCCGGGCTCGAGAAGGTAAGTATGGAGATGGTTCGGGTGAATTACGCCATTTTGTGGTCGCTTTACTCCCGGATTTAATTGACTCCGGGACTGAAACTTTTGTACTGACAATGGCTGAGAGAAATCGTTGTCTCAAAATCTCCTGTCGCCGTCGTCTCCTGCAATGTTCCTTCTTCAGTCCACGGCGTTACCCATCCGGTGAACAGGACGCTGGGCTCAATCTGTTGAGCTCAGTCTGATGATGTAAACGTGTTTGCTAGCCGGGTCCCTCAGATACGGCACAAAGCCACGCTGGAGTGTCGCCCCGCATAGAAATATATTAAGTATAGAAAACAACAATCATAGTTCAGAGAATTATACTGATATTAATAGCGAGCGATTCAACGAAGCATTGTAAGATTGCCGATAAGAGCTCGAGTATCAAGTACACAAGGCAGGTTCTTACATTTTTAAATTAAATTGTGTTAAATTGCTTTTGAGGAAATGCAATGGCACAATATCTGTCTCACATATCGGCGGATACTTGAACCGCGCCGTAATAGAATGGATAAAGGAGGGGGTGAAAGAAAACAAGAAAGAGACGTCGTAGTGGAGGGCTCCGGAATAATTTCGGCCACCTGGGGATCTTTAACGTGCACTGACATCGTATAGCACACGGGCGCCTTTGCGTTCCGCCTGCATCGAGATGAGGCAGTGTGTGTGTGTGTGTGTGCGTGCGTGCGTGCGTGCGTGTGCGTGCTTGCGTGCGTGTGTGTGTGTGTGTGAGTGTGAGTGTGCGTGTGCGTGTGCGTGTGCGTGTGCGTGTGTGTGTGTGTGTGTGTGTGTGTGTGTGTGTGTGTGTGTGTGTGTGTGTGTGTGTGTGTGTGTGTGTGTGTGTGTGTGTGTGTGTGTGTGTGTGTGTGTGTGTGTGTGTGTGTGTGTGTGTGTGTGTGTGTACAGCTTCTGAACGTGTAGCCTGGGCTGTACAATCATGAGGAAAAATGTGCCGCGTCCCTGTTCATCAGTTGAGTTTCTGCGTATGTCTACTTTCGTAATTGCAAATCACGTACATCGGTAAAAAACGCTAATGTTGAAGCCACTAAAGGGAGAAATATACACGCTGGTTGTCGCAGCAAAGCAATTCTATAGCCATTTCAACTTGGGCAGAACGCCTGTTTTTATAGCGAGACTGAAGTAACTCTTTAAAGAAGGCAGCCTAGAGGTTACAGCAAAAATTTATTTCGGCGAAGCTATTCAACCGTGCGATCGCCGGCGCAGTGTCGTATTTAGTATTTCGAAATGCTAACGCACGCTCCTGCTTTAGTGGAGAGGCTGAACTTAGGGGTCATTTTGCGCGCGAATGTCACTAAGGAGATGCGCCGTCTGATCGAACAACCTATTTTTAGTGCTGTATAAACAATTAAGCGGGTAACTGTGTAGGCTATTCTTCCACATTTCTTTCGATTTTACATTCCTTGCTTGGAACTGGTTCTCTGTGAATTTGTTTTATGCCGTATTTGTTGTCGTCCCACGTACACAAATCTTCTCTTTTTATACAACACACGTGAAACCTTCTTAGCAACTCATCCCATTGAAATCGCCTCATGTAATGCTGCTTCTCGTTATCGTAAATTCGAAATTGTAGAGGCGCGTGTACTGTGCGATGTCAGTGCACGTTTAAGAACCCCACGTGGTAGAAATTGCCGGAGCCCTTCACAACGACGTCCCTCATAGCCTGAGTCGCTTTCGGATATTAAACCCCTATAAACCATCTCTATCGAAAAGAACGGTTATCACATCAGTCAAAATATTTCTCGATGATTTATGAAGAAAACGTTCCCCTTCCTCTCTGCTTACTTTTGCAGAAGGATTAACCCCACGCCAAGGTAGTGTTCACTTTTTTGAGAGGCGTGCATTTTCAATGCACCGTTATAATTTCAAGAATCACCTACTTTTTTAAAACGTTGTCTCGACAATGTAATATTCTGTACCCTCCTCAGTCCCGAGACAGCAACTTGTGAGCAAATTTCTGCGTCTACGCATTTTTTTTTGTGCATTTCAAATGATAAAAAAAATCTGAAAAGAAAAAGAAGTTTAAAGAAATCCCGGGAAAGATTCAGACTTCTCTGTTCTCAAGTTTCTCCTCTGTGACCTCATGGGGGGGGGGGGGGGGGGGGGGAGGGGGTACGCGGCCGCAGTCTTCCACCAAAAGGTTGCTGTGAACGGCCTAACGTACCGAGCTCAAGACGTAATCTAAGGCGTGTGATTGAGGGAAGGAGCACCTGTTCTGAAGAAAAAATAAGCTGTTGCATTCTCTGCATTTTTATCTGGGTTGCTGTTTACATTGACTGTTCGGGCAATTCTGTAAATTGAGGTTTACATCTCTGGGAAAGTCGCCAGTAATAATATACCGTACCTCAGCTGGAGGTAATCAAGTAACCTTGTCACTTCGCTTGATGTTGCCTGTCAGTCAGTTTCCGTGTCTTCTTGAGACGGGCTTGAAGTGGGTACTGGCGATTTTAAAAGCTACGTGTATTTTATCATTTCTTTATACATTTAACCAATATTTCTAGAAAACCATGCTGTTGGATAGTTATGCCGTTTTATAATATCCAGCTATACAGAGTGCGATCCACAGGAAATGTCTAAAAACGTGAATAATCTGTGAATAAAGCTTGGAAAGTACGTAAACGTAGTGGTAAGAGGTCCACTCCTCCCATGTACCCATAGCTTCTGCCTTCAACGCCAGGTTGCACGATTTCAGTTCTCTTCTTTTCCTCCTTTGACCACATTCGGCATTTACTGTAATCTCCCTTTGTTCTCTCCTCTTTCTATCTCTCCCTCCGTTCCCCTTCCCGCGTGTAGGGTAGCATACCGGGCGCTACCTAGTTAACCTCCCTGCCTTTCCGTTTGTCTTCTCTCTCTCTACTATCAGAATCACTTGACACCGGCAGTGGTGACTTACTACTTCTCCATTTCAATCGACAGATCACGTCATTAGTCGCTATTCTGAAGCGTAATTAATCACGCTTCATTGATCTGTCAGTCAAAATTCGCGATGCTTCACTTCCTCAGCGCTTTTTCCTGACAGTTGTCTTGCCAAAACCTTGTTTTCGAGCAAAACACAGCCAGTTTCAATGTGGTAAGGTATCTGTCAACGAAATCTTGCGGTCAGTGCACATAATCGTGCTGCAAAGTAGCTGCAAAATAAATATAGCTCACAGTAAACAGAATAGTGCTGACGGCCGGGTGACAGTGATATCTGAAACAAATCATTAGACTGTGGCACAGTTCTCATCAGAGCTTCAAGTTGTATCCTCTGACTAAACTTAACCTTGAGCGTCATTAATGAACCATACAGACGCATCAAAGGCCGACAATTCCGGATCACTCTACTCCAAAAGAGCCTGCATTTCGTCTGCAGTCAAATTCTCCTTAAAATTTAAACACGCACTACTAAGTCCCGTTGTACCTAATTCAATAGCACCGAAAAAATTGTCATCGGCATTAATCAGTTCACAAAATTTATTAAAGTTTGCGTATCATGGGTTACACTTTTCCACAATACTTCCGAAAAAAAAAATAGGGCAGAAGCGCGGAAGAACGAAGGAATAAACTTTATACACTCTGATTGTACACTTGGTCATCATGACAACAATCGCACTAGCCGGAGAGAGTTATTTTTAACTGCACACAGTGATGAATCCCCTTGAATTGAAGCGCCATCTAGCACACAGGGTAACAATTAAGGGTACTTAATCTAGGGATGCAGGTATCAGAGCGCCTTGTTCATTTCAAGAGACAATGCGATGCATGAAATTAAGGCACTGGTTGGGTGCCTACGGACTGAGGAGAAGTCGCAAAGCTCAGCATAAACAAGTGGTACATACCTAACATCCTGATGTTATCTTCAAGAAGTCGGTCATGAGGATAGAGCTTTGTTTTAGCTCAAAATTACCCATTCACACTCATTCTCTCTCCCGCCCTACGCTGACATGAAACTAGCGCTGAGCTTATCTTGCAAGAAACAAAATAATCATTACATGACTGTACCTCGTAATAGGGCAGTAATTACTCACTGGCATCCATCCAAGCGCAGCCATACGGCTACAAATTACTTCAATGAGTAATTACTCCCTTATTATAAATTTACTACATTTTGGAGGATTACCCTAAGCATTTGACCAATAACTGTTACTTGCTGGCCCCAGTAAAGAAGCACCTGAGCTAGCAATCACGTGGTACCTTTACCGTATAGAGTTACAGGCAAATCGAAGTAAAAGGCAATCTGAAAGAGCTGCACTGTGTCTTTTGCGTAGCCATATTCTACTTGTTAGTTGAAAAGACCAAATCTACGTACAAAGCACTGAACCAATTCCTGTTCTCAGTAGGCAATCCTATAGGTTCGTCGCCAAATCAGCTGCGCAGTCAGTTCTTCGAAGTTATCCTCTCAGCCGGCGCTTGGAAGAGCGTGTGATTCAGTTAATATCAAATCCCAATTCTAGGCGGTTTAAAATGGCAGAATAGAGGATCGGCGAGACCAGTTCAAGCCGAAAGGTTTCTGAAATGACAAAAGCAGAAAGCTAACCATAACACAAAGCATGGTTCAAAAAGAGATAAGAATAATGTTTCCTTTTCAAATTTCCTTTTGTGATCTAGCCTAAGACCATATTTCTGTATCGCTGTCACTGACCCTTTCCGAAAAAGCATTGCTCATTTTATGCGCATAAAATCCCGATATCTTGTGTTTTCTTTTTTTTAGTTGCTGAATTTTTCGCGTCTCTAGCACTATGGTATGAACAATGAGACCTGTTGCAACGCATTTTCTGTCTATACACCTTTCAGTTTGATTTAAACTACGCTACGCTAGCATTTAAGCATAAGCCTCACAAGCAGCTTTAGGAAACGGGCAATAAAGTAGTTAAAATTATGTTCCCCGAGTGGAGTGGGACACCACCGTTAGTGCGGGAAAATGGGCTCCTGGTGGCAGCCTGAAAATCTCACAAGCGGCGGTTTTACAGATGACGCGACCGGTTCTCGCTGCTCTTCTGGCTGCAAAGAGGAAGCGTTCGCGATTTCTGAAGCTCAGAAAGCTTTGCTCTTTGTTCTGGTAGCTGACTTTGGGGCCAGTTCCCAGCGGCGATGTTGCAATGCCAAGCATGCAGCGGTGTGCGAAGGCGTGTACGTATATGCGTCTGCGAGTGCGCCTCTGCGTATGTGCGAGCTGGCCTGTGTGTGCTTAACGAGATTGGTCTTGTAGAGTGGAACTGCCACAGCAAAACAATGGCTGACTAGACCTACTGCAGCTGTTGCCCAGGCGGTGAGAGCGCCGCTGGACCCTCTACTCCGCATTTCAGGTTCAACGCACTACTTTTTACAGTCACCTTGTACAAGAAGGAATAAGCGAAGACAGCAAAAATAAAATATGGGGGCACCTAAGCAATTGGTATGATGTGTAAACGCGAGAGAAATGATACATGTCACTGAGTGTGTTGCTGAGTGTTTGTCAAACGCTTGGTGGGTGAACGTTTGAACGTTGTTTTGCTGCAGCAGCTCGCTTCGCACGTTTTGCTGCGTTGCGATGGTCTCGTATTTCGTCGTAAGGGAACTGCCGCTTTTTGCGTGCTAGCCGGCAGAAACACCTGCTCCCGTGTGGACCGCCCCCAGGCCGTGCACCTTATGTAGAGTGGATTTTTGGGCCGCACCATTGGATGTTATTGGACTTTCTTCTGTGTCCAGTGTGTACTTATATTTGTAAATAATGCTTTATGCCACCAGGCATATTGTCGCAAACAAAAATGCCGTTTTTTGTCACGCTTTATAGTCTCTCTCAGCTGATGTTATACACGCGAGCGATTCAACACCGAATAATGAAAGCTCTATAAGCCGAATTTACATGTTCACGACAGTGGGCAGCATATTTCGTAGGGCATCGCGCGCAGCCGACACATCACTGTGTACATGAGCCACATCAAATCAGTCGGGATGGTTACTCCTTGCTCTGTACTTGCGAGGGAGGGGTCCAGCCGCTCCCATCTTGAGCGTAGTCCGCTTTTTTATCCAGCTCTGAGGGTGTTGCTAGACATATCCCCGCTTTCTGATCGTCTACTGGTTCAAGAGGGGTGATGACGTCTCTCGCAGGCAGCGTTTTTGCCCCTATCTTGAGGGCAGTCTTTATTAGCCAGCAGGTAGGAGGAGGTGCGCCTCCAGACCCGTTTCCATTCCCTGCGAGAGTCGACTTGCCTTTCTAGATCTACCCCTGCTCTGTGATCACCTATTGCTCCAGTAGGGGTGATGACGTAATTCGCAAGCCGCATTTATGTCACGGCTATCCGGCGAAGGCGGGGTCTCTAAGCGAGCGAATTAATGCTCTCGCAATAAAACGCGATGATAGTACGTCTATTCTTTTTTTTCCGATATGACTCTGGCGTTAATGGCCACATGGTTCATTGCTGTTTTAATGGCGGCATAAGAAACGACCTGAGATCGTTAATTCAACTCACACTATTGGTTTTACGAAGGCAAGCAACCTGCTGAAGCGATTACCACATAGCAATTCATGGCTCCGTGGCTACGTGGCGACCAGTTTTCAACGCGTCCTGCCGTTTCCCTTCGTGTTCCGTCTAGTTTTCGTGGCGTCTTCAAAATCGAGAATAAACCAAAACCAACTAGCCTAAGAGCAAGTTCTTTAAAACCATATGATCGCCTTTTTTAGTGTATGTCATACACGGTTCAATGCCGGCGAAGCTTCGGCTTCATCCATGAAACGTGTTTTTCTGGTTTTCACGGCAATCGTGAATTGCGCTGCTTTATAAAATGGCGCTTCACAACCATGTCATCGCATGAGAGGTCCCGTATACGAGAAAAGCTGGTGCTCATCCTTCCCTTGTGACGAAAGAGCAGGTGGTAATCTGTTTATTTAGAAATACTGTTAATCCCTGAAGGAAATTTACAGGCAAGACAGAAAAAATACAGAAAAGTCAGACAATATTTGAAAAGTGTTTTACAACAAGGATAAATAATAAGTAAATGAAATAAAACTGCAGCAATAAATGTACAAAGAAAAAAATGTTCAGTGTATATTATTAACTATATTGAAGCGCTGTTAGATAAGAAAATACATAAATAATTACTCAAACTGCTGATACTTATCAAAAATGGTTACAGTTAAAAGATATCTGAATAAAAATACATAAATTTGGCATAACACAGAAAGATTTACAACAATTTCCATGTCATTAATGTATGCTTATTAGGAATATAGGGTATAACGTTCAAGAACTAGTGTGCAAAAAGTCCTCCACTAACTTAACAAATTCATCGAGTAATGAAATTAACTACAATGAATTCTATGCAGGTGCCATGTGGACTTCATGGCACTGCGCATCAGCTTATTGGTCGAGATATCCACCTGAAGAACTCTATGAGCAAAAATGAGTTTACGGGAGCTCGGGAAGGCCAACATAAGCTATATCAAACCCCACCGGTGGCTCTGTTTTAAAGAGCCACCTATTCAAGTAGTAGTGAATCGCTTAACCGCTGGGCCACTGTCCCAGTAGTAGTATGAGGACTCTACGTGATCTATGAATCTATGATCTATGAAGAGAAAGATTACTTGCGCGGGAGGGATCTCTAACTCCATCGCATTGTACTCTTAAGGAATAGGTTAAGCGTCCTCCAAGTTTTATATCTTTCTTCTCCTAGGTCATGTAAATTTGAAGCAGTTCACATACATTCATTTAGATAACTTTGTTTGGGTTTGAAACCCACGCAGTTACCGCACACTGGAGGAGACACAAAATGTCCTGTGCAGAAGCAAGCAGTTGGCCAAGAGCGTAACGACACCTCATTTTTATCGCGTCTCATCCAGGCGAGGAGCGATGAAAGCAAAGCGGCTTACGGTGTTTGTTTATCTAAGCACTCCGTGGAGTGATCACGATGGGTGTACAAAGGGATCAAGACAGCGTGCAAGCTTTTCTTGAAAGGCTATTCTGAGAGGGGACTGGAGGAGTAAGCCTTGCGAGTACAGTGATCCTCATATCTCTCTGGCGACCGGATGTACTGAGCACGAAGGAGCGGTGTATTTCTTGTAACCGTTTTCTTCTCCCATTGTTGTGAAGCTACAGCCAAAGTAAATGTTCCCTAAATAGACCAGCCTGCAGAAAATGAACCTGTTTTTTTTAATCCTTATGTGCTCGACTCTGACCTTCCTTTTGTGTACTTTTATTTCCTTTCCTCAGCATTTTTTCTCTTGAACTTCCTTATGACTTCAACTTACCGCTGTACACTAGAGGTTTTTCTTGGCTGTGTTGAATAGTCCATCGTGGCATCGAGTGAAACCATCTAGCAGTTGAAAGCGGCGATTAGCATAACCGATCATGAGATTTCACTTTCCAGTTAGATTCCTACACGCGTTGTTATTTTGAGTTTGGTTGCAGCATCTTGTAACACAAAAAAATATTATGTCTAAAAAATAAGCATTAAGGATACGCTTGGAACATCGATTTCCTGTACTTTGCAGACGGATGAAACGCGCAAAACGAACCAGAATTTACCGAGAATTACGCCTCTCGGTAAAGCATTTTTTGAGTGCAGCTGCTGCGGTATTTGAACTATAGACTGCTCGCGGAGCACGCAGTGCCGAATTGAGGCTGCTTTCGGTTTCGGCTTGGGCAGCTTGCAGAGCAGTCCGCCGCCACTGAGCCTCGCCTCGGGGGAACGAGCGGCGGCTCGCGCTACTCTGGCGCCATCTATGAGTCAGCGACTGTCACAACTAGAACTCTCGTGCAAGCTCGCTTGCGCAACGTCATCGGCAAGTAGACCATGGCATGCGCTACTCTGAAGCAAGGCTGAATGGTGGGCCAGTTGGTATGACATGTCGAAGATTAAATTTTACCAGCCGAAAAAAGACGAGGGAGAAGAGGAGAAACTACACAGGGCGAGGCTGGACTAACAACTGACATCTTTATTGTGCACATTCCTTCGAGTAAGCGTCACGCATGCGCCAAGCCAAAACGGACAATCTATGTTTAATCGCTCAAGAAGCCAATATTTTTCGTTGTCAGCCCAATAGCGCTACTCTGATACCACGGGTCAAGTGAGTGAGTGAATAACCTTTATTGCCATAATTGGAATTAGTGAGGCATAGTGGGCCGGCGTGGCCCCCAGGTGGGAGCGACTGCCTGGGTCAACAAAGTGGGAGCCACATGTTGAGATTTGTCCGTGGTTGTCAGCAGTCCACGCCATCCCTCTTCAGCGAGAGCTTGCAGTAAGGCGTGTAGGGGCGGTTGCTTCGCGTTTCTGCATAAAATGTGAATGTGTGTTCCGGGGGTACCATTGGAACAAAGACCCCCGCAGACTCCCTACACACTAAGGCCGTACGCTCGTACTCCGCTTTCCTCCTCGCGTTCTCTTCGCTATTGCCGCCTTTCATCCTCCTTTGCGCTCTGCGTTCTCTCTCTCTCATCTCTTGCTGTGCTTATTCGCTCCTCTGGCTACACCGACGGTAAGGCCGAGGTCGCCGCTCAACGCAGGTACAGTCGCTTAAAGGGTCCCTGAAAAGGGTGTTTGAGGTTGTCTATAAAATGTTCGCATCATGCAGAGTACAGGCCAACGAACGTTCATGCCGCATACAAGACCTCAAAGGCGAGTCAAGAATTTACAAAAACGTTTTAAAAACTCGAACTTCCGCGCCTAGCGGCATCCGGTGCTAGGCTTTCGCCCGAATCCACGCTCGTTACGTCAGCATCCGCGCTCGTTACGTCATGTAGCGCTCGTTATGTCAGCAGTGGACCGCTAGCATTGGTTCGAACGCGTCGGCAGACGGCGGAGCGGGCGAGTGCGAGAGGCCGGCGGAGGAACGCCGACCTTCCGGTGTGCAAAAAGTGACGAGAGGAGAGGTAAAGGCGCGAAAGCGCGGAAATTCAAATTTTGATTACAGATAACTTAGCTTCAACGAAGCGCATCTAAAAAATTCTTGCTGGAGGATATTTGTGAAGCGGCGTTCTTTAGCATCCTAGGCACATCGCATTTTTGTTGAGACCCCTTTTCACAGCCCCTTTAAGAGCTGTGGTCTAAAAGCAGAAGAATATGGAGGCCTGCACTACACTGTGTCTCGAATAAGAGTGCGCTCTTGCAATAATCAGAACCCGCATTCACAAGCTTATTGGCTGCAGTACTTGCTTGTATAATTCAGCAACACAGCTTTGTGAGTGTCAAAACGTGGTTCGGACAGGCCCCCGTGCATGATGTTCAGTATCGCTCAATTTGCTCGGCAGGCTCCTGGGGAGCTTATTACAGCACCATAATAAACAAGAGCCGTAGAGGCGAGAGTAAGTTCATCTATGCTTTAAAATTGCCGCCGCCCATATGCGGCACCATGTGTGTGAACTTTCAGAACAAAGCTTTAATAACATCGACTCCTTCATCTTTCGCCCAAAGGATTTCATCCCCGTAAACGTTGTCTAACCGGACAGCGGCCGGTTGTTTGTTTTCTACGAGCATTACCTGAATGTGTTTGGCTTTGGCAAAATTTTAAGGCGTAAGCCTGACTTGCCCCATTAAGCAAAAATCTGTGTGTGACGGTGAGTGTGTGTGCGTGTGAATGCATGTGTGTGCGTGTGTGGTGTGTGAGTGTGTGCGCGTGCATGCGTGTGTGCGCGTGCGTGTGTGACAATCAATGGCACCCACAAAAGATGGCGTCCACATGCAGCCTGCATGTGGCTGCATGCTGCAGCGACACGGAAGGTAGCGGATAAATTAATGATTGGTCGTGCGAGGTTGCTCGGGAAGAGCGACCTGAATCGTACGAATTTCACCGGTGTCAGCCCCTGCCACTCCATGGCCTTGGTACACCGCTTAACAGCTGCGCCACTGCGCCAGGAGAGGTATGAGGACTCCCAAGGATCTATGTATGTTAACCAGAGAAAGACTGATTCTGCACATATGGGCATTAACACATTAGCTATGGTGCCTTAACTACACGGTGGATCGCGGGTTGCAGTATGGCTGCGACTGCCTTCACGAAAATAGCGCGCAGGCGGGTAGCGCCTTCTTTCATGTAATCAGCGTTAAGTGTCTTCTTGTTCTTCTTCTTCGTCCTCTCAAGGCATAGCACATACCCACATGGGGGGATTGGCCAAAGTGTGTGGCCGCTCACAAAGCTCACAAAGCTGTGTTGCCGATTAATACAAATAAGTACTGCGGGCAATAGGCTTGTGAGTGCGGGTTCTGATTATTGCAAGAGTGCACTCTCTTAAGTGTCTCCGGCGACGTTTCTTCGTTTTCATTTTTTAACCGTTTTTAAGCACAGGCGTAGTAGGCATAGTGAACTACCTTGCCTATATTGTGTGTCTTGTTCAACATTCGTGGGTAAAAATTTTGAATATTGTAAAATTGTAAGGTTCAACTATTGTAGAATTATTGAAGATAACGGTCTATGCTTCAGATGTGGAGAAAAATCTTTATTTTAAAGTTTTTCCATCTGTCTCAACGAACAGTTAATACTGCCATAGTAAACAGATGGGGAACGCTTTTGACAATAGCGAAAACGTTAATAGCATCAAATACAAGCCTACCGACGGAAGATATGTGGATATAATAATTGTTGTAGTGAAATCTTACAAGATATAACCATTGCTTTCATAAAATTTTTTCGGTTGAATAATACTTTTGTCCAAAATTGTTAGCTACGTTTATGTGCCACGCACGAATAATTTTACTTTCAGACACCCTGCTTTTGAATGACATTTTTTATTCGCTAAGGTCTAGTCGAATGAAACAAGAGTGATTGCTTTTCGACTCTTTGATATACGGACTGTCTTATCTTTTCCTTATAATTTGTTTTCAAGTGACTTGAACTATACATCAAGGGATCCATAAACGTTCTCAATCGTTGCGAACTCGCTAATCAGAATTACTTCCACGCACGCGACAGGAAGAGGAGCATTAGCGCTTGCCTGCGCTAAGGTTGAAAAGAATACGAAGAAATCACACTTGGTTTTCAGCAATACTTTCATACCGAATATTGCATACTTAGTGTGCGTTGTCCAGCAACAATCGCATTTTTTTGCGTTCAAAATATTTGAGCCGCTGAATTTTCTCGACGTACTCAACTGCAACTACCTAAACCTAAACGGAATCTAATCCGGCAGCCTAGCAAACAGGTGCAGGCCCCGCAAGTAATTGCGCTTAATATTTTAAGAAGTCTCATATACAGTATACTGTCCAAGAGCTATAGAACTCCGAGAATTTCAATTGATCGGAAAAAGAGTCCAACATTTGTGTGCATTGCCATTCGCCGGTACCGGGTCGCCTGAGGAAAAATATTTATCCAGTAGTTTGTTTGGGACCCCAGGAGACAAATATGGGTGTTCATTTCCTTTCCTGCTTATTTGTGATTGGTGCATTCCCGCAAAAAATGTTCATGATCTCCTCTAACAAGGCGAAATGAGCAGTTTGGGAATGGGTAATGACGGAGACCCGTAGGTGTAGGAAGAATCGAAGAGCGCTAATTTTACTTGCCGTTTGACATGTCGACGAGGTAGTGAACTTGTCGCATGCGAAAAGGATGCGAAGAGCAAAAGACCCAGGCATGGTCATTCCTTTCGAATTCCATGTTTTATATTAGCGCGACAACGTTTTAAGCCCCGTTGACGAGAATATGCGGCGTCGGCGTTGTGAACAAAAAATCTCAGGCATGGCTCTGGCAAGCGATCGCCAGAAAGCAGCTTAGGAGCCAGGTGGCCCACCTAGGTCGCGTGACCTTGCCTCGCGATCATAGCCTGCCCACCAGGTACTGAGCAAACTCACTATCCCACCGTAGCAAACCTACCGTGGCCGGAGACAGTTAAATTAATGATTGGTCGCTCGGGAGGAACAACCAAGGCTGCACAACGCCCACCACTGGAACCCCCTGCCATCGCAGAGCTGTGGCGCATAGCTTAACTGCGGCACTACTGCTCCAGGAGGTGCATGAGGACTTCCAGGGATCTATGAACGTAAAATAGAGAATGACCTTCTGCATACATGGGAATTAACCGGTTACATTGTCTGGTCATACTCTTAAGGCGATGCTTAAGTTCCCTTCTTTCCCTCGCAGCAGCTTCTGTGGGGTCTGGCGGTGTGTTGTGTCGCACGTATCCGGCCGTTTAGGTGCTTCTTTTTGCTTGACTTTTATTTTGCAGTTGTGCGCAGCGTGTGCTACTCGCTCTGAACTTTGGAAAAACGGGGTGGCGCCGAGGCCTTGTAAGGTTGGTTGGAAGGTACCAGAGATGGGTGTAAAAGTGAAATAAAGTAACACGTAAAATAAACACTGAGAGACAGAGGAGCCACATGTCCTGTTTTAGTTATTTTTCTCGTCGAATAGTTGCCGATGTTCTTCCTGCTTTGAAGAAGAAAAAATCCATCTTGGTCGTAAGAAGATGCCTCCTCACGATTTATCCTTTTTCGCCAGTAGTAGATACTGCTCTGCGGAAATGCTTCAGCACAGAAGCAAAGCGCATTGTGCGAAGAAAATTGCCTGAAAGATTTTTTGCGTTCATGTAAAAGGGTTAGGTGACAGAAACTGGCACTGAGTAAGTGATTATAAACTTTGTGCCGCTAAAACAAAAACATTTATCTAGAGACGTGTGTATCCATTGTTTTTTGTTCTCGTAACACTTGCAATTAGGCAGACGGCTTTATGGCATAATGCAGTGCGGATAAAGTAGAAATGGGGCCAAGAGACGGAAAAACCCGTTGGACACTGCTTCAATGACGATAAAATACGTGACTGCACCGAAAAAAGGAGCATTAAAAATAGATCAGAAGAGGTGAAAAGAGGTTCGTGGAAAATTAATTTCTCCCTGCCCCACGAACGCCACGTACAAGCAACAGCGAGTCAGAGAATACACCACGATGAATCGACAGGAGAATATTCCTGACAAGCAGCGGGCGAAAGGTTGTAATTGCCAAAAATTTTGTGCTGTACCGTCTCCACAATGTAGTCCAGCCAAAACATCACTTGATGTGAATAACGCGCCACACACTGACGAAAACGACAAATAAGATTTATTCTGATACAAGGGTACATAAACACATTTCATGCACATGCTGAAAACAATAAATTCATTGCAATCGGCTGTGTCGCACGCTCTTTCGTTTCTTGATTAGATCTAACTCGGCACTTGATAGCAACACAGAGGGTGTGCTTACGCACTCATCTTCACCGGACTCTCATATCTCAAAGGGTTCTTTTATTTTTCTTTCTGTCATGTTTCTTGCACGAGCTAAAATTGTAGCTCGTTCAAAGTAAGGTGAACATTTGTGATTTGCGCAATAAAGGGGGAGGGGGCAAGGTTTCCAGGATTCGTTATTTTTCCTAAGTTATTACTGTGCTCTTTCAACATGATGTTTAAACATCTGCCTGATTGACCTATGTAGCTCATGCCGCATGACAAGGGACTTTTGTAGACAATACCGGTAGCACATTCTACGAACTTTTCTTGGTGTGCGATACCACATGTGTTAGCAAATGTTTTCCCCGGTCTATTCATTTCATGACAAAGGCTCACTAATTTCCGAGGTGTGGTAAACACCAGGGGATCATCATATCTGTTTGCTACTTTCTTCAGGCCGTGCGAAACATTATGTACATAACGAATGACAGCCACACCAGCAGCCTGCTCGGCATGCTTTTTTGTGGTCTTTTGCTATCCAGTGGCTTTTATAGATTATTTTCAGCCACAGACGTCATTCGCGCGTCAGGGTACCCACTCATCCTTGGTCTAACTTGCCTCTTAAAGCTACGCTACTTGTCGTTTTTTCTGTGTGTAGCGCGTTATTCACATCAAATATACAACCAACTAGCCCACATTGCTGCCTTGCAAAACATCACGAAGGCCATGGACAAACGGTGCCAATAGAAGCTTGACTGATAACTGAAGTTTCGCTCAAAGCTGACATTTATCAGTTGGTGAAATTCCTGGGCGACGGCGCGAAGGACAACTTAAGCAAAACGACTGTATAATTTTGCGTTTTCTAACGAGGCTTGGTGTGTACGTAGCACGCCCAAACACGCTGCCACCCGCTTGCATTGCTTGAGTGGAGTAGTCCACGCGTAGCACGAATTAGACTAAAAATGTATTATCACATCTTGTATGTTTTGCCTTTTTCTCCTCTCTTCCTCCTTTCAGTCCCCTAATTCCTCTTTCCCAGTGCAGGGTAGCCAACCGGAACTCCTTTCTGGTTAACATACCTGCCTTTGCCTCCTCCTCTTTATGTATCTATCTACCTTTGCTTCTGCGCTATCGACCAAAAAATATGGAATCTGTGCAATTCTGCTCGAAAATGTTCAATTTTCTGGCTAGTCATCTTCAACGTTTCTTTGCAGAAATAATTTTTGTTTTCAAGGATGCCACAGTAGATTGTAAAGGCAAGCAATACCGGTGATGAAGCCGAAGGAGCCCCGAGGGGAGTTTTGCAAAAGACAGGTAGAAATTTGTTGCAAGCAAACGCGCTAACAGTTGCGGCAATCTGTCACGTATAAATGAAATATACACTGACGAAGATGTCTATCTGGTACAGAGACGACAGTCCGTTAACACACATTTCTTTCTGGGTCTGGTACAAAATGCCGCGGGAGCTGTGCATCTCCAAGAAACCCAAAAGGTAAAAACAACAACCGAGTACTGAGTTTTTAACGCAGGTTCATGAATCTGAGGTGGTCTGATATAATGTTGGACCCTCAACTGCGGTGTCCCCAAAGCGTTCATGTTATTCGTACAATTCCGTGCATCAATACGTCTTTATTTCCAAACAATAGTTTGAGCAACAGAAATAGATTTCGACGGTATGCTTACAGGTCCTTCTATTATTTCAAAGCCGTCAGTAAAATTATCCCCGTCTGCACTAAATTGGCCCTCTCTTTTGGTATCTTAAACAGAGATAGATAGATAAAGAGGAGGAGTGAAAGGCAGGGATGTTAACCAGAAAGGGGTTCCGGTTGGCTACCCTGCACTGGGGAAGAGGAATTAGGGGACTAAAACGAGGAAGAGAGAAGCGGGAAAAGGGATAGCACACACACACGCACAACCGTGTCACAATTTGTCACTCAATCCAGTCGCGCTCAAGTAGGCAAAGAGTGCCTTGTATGCCTTGAGGGCAGTCGACTGCTGTGGCCACGGACCGAGGATCTTTTGCTCTGTTAATGGGCGAGGATCGAGGCGGTCCAGGGCACTACACAGTGTATGTCTTGCACTCGCAAATGCAGGGCACTCACAGAGAAGATGAGTGATGGTCTCCTCACAACCACAGCAGGATAGTCAGCCATCCCCATCCGGAAAGCATAGTGGTTGGAAAAAGCAACACCGACCCATAAACGGCATAACAATGTTGCTTCGCGACGTGCTAACTTATGTGGAAGACGAAGGCGCAGTCAGGGCCCAGTGCCTTGAGTCGGAGGTTGCAAAACGCTCCCGTGTTCCATGCTGAAAGTGTGAGATCCAGCGCCAAAGGGCGTCAGGTCCTGATATTGGGATCCTCACTGGAAGTCCGTCGTTGTGAGCAGAACGCGCAGCCGCATCAGCCTGGTGATTACCGTTAATACCACAGTGTCCTGGAAACCATTGAAAAATGATGTCATGACCTTTGGATACGGTGCCGTGGTACAGTTGACTGACGTGAGCAACGAGTTGTTCCTGCGACCCACGGCGTAGCGCAGCTTGCAGGGCTTGAAGGGCTGCTTTAGAGTCGGTGAAAACCGTCGAGTCATGTGGAGGTTCTTGACTGATGAACTCTACCGCAGCCTGTAAGGCTGCGAGTTCCGCACCAGTTGAAGATGTTGGATAGGCCGTCTTCACTTTCATGAAGATGGATCTGGCCGGTATCACCACCGACCCCGCAGAACTGGTCGAGTGAACTGATCCATCTGTGTAAACATGTGTGCGGTGACTGTGGTAAGAATGCAGGTGATTCAATGTCAGGTTTTTGAGTGCGGGCAGTGATACACCAGCTTTCTTCGTAATGCCAGGAATAGAGAGGTGAACCCGAGGTTCTTGATGACTCCATAAGGGTGAGCACGGTCTTGACACAGGGGTGAACTCCGATGGAAGATATGCGCGATGGGCTTCAATGACTTTGGCGAATGCAGTACGTGGCCTAATTATTGGGAGTGTTGCGAGGTGATGACAGGGAACCCGAGTGAGGTGCCGAATATGTGTTCTCGAGGTGTCAACCGCAATGTATGTAGTAACAGGATGTTCCCGGGCAACAAGAACAGTTGCTGCTGTTGATGCACATTTAGGCAGTCCAAGGCAGATACGGAGAGCTTGCTCTTGCACACTTGGAAGAGTCTTGATATTTGTCTTTCTAATGGAACTGAATATCGAAAGACTGTACCGCATGTAGCCCAGAAATAGGGAACGGTACAGTTGTAGCATCGAGCGCACTGATGCGCCCCATGACTTTCCCCCGAGCAAGGAGAGGACGTGAACAATCGCAATTAGCCTCTTTCTCATGTCGTAGATATGTGGACTCCACGATGAGAGCAAGGTTGAAGAGAACTGGGCTCAGCACTCTACCCTGAGGGACTCCGCGCGAATTTCGGTGTAAGGACGTTGGTCCGTCCACAGTCAGGACAAAAACGACCTCTCTGATAAATAGCTGCGTATCCAGCTGAACGTGCGGCCTCCGATCTCAGCAGCTTTCATTGCGTCCAAAATGACCTGATGCGTTACGTTGTCGTACGCGCCCTTGATATCCCAAAACAACGCCACGGTCAATCTTTTCAAACTTTTGCTGTGTTTCAGCGACGAGCGACGTCACAAGGTCAACCACATTGTCGATAGAAGAGCGGCCCCGTCGGAATCCAGACATGAAGGTTGGATAAATCTGATATCTCTCCAAGTACCATTCCACGCGTGTGAGCAGCATTTTTTCCATTACTTTGCCGACGCAGCTGGCGAGTGCAATTGGACGGTATAATGAAAGGTCAAGCGGTGATTTCCCCGGCTTAAGAAGTGGAACCAGGCGACTGGTCTTCCAATCATGAGGAACTATGCCAGGAGTCCATTACTTGTTATAAGTGTCCAAAAGAGCCCGTTGAGCTTCTTGGCCAAGGTTGGCAAGTGCGGAGTACGTCCCACCATCGGGCCTTGGTGATGATGACCTTCTACAACAAGCCAGCGCAGCATCAAGTTCTTCCATGGAGAATAGTTCATCCATCCGAGAATCTCGTGAGGGTGGAACATTGTTGCAGTGCAGCGTTGCGCTGCGCCTGGATTCGGAGGGCCTGTTATTCTTGCGCAGAAATCTTCGGCTACCTCAGCCACACTGCGCATTTGGTGGAGCGCTACGGATTTGAACGGGTAGCGCTGTTGGGAGGACGTGCGAAGACCCCGAATTACACTCCAAATGCGTGACAAAGGCTTCTGTAGGTCAAGTGTTTGGCAAAATGTCCTCCAGCGTTGTGTCTGCAGTGCCTGAATTCTGCGCTGAATCTTCTGTATGCGCCTAGCATCTCTTAGGTCTAGGCGCGACTTTGTGCGTCGGTATCTGCGCTCTGCCCTGCGCCGTTGTGATCGCAGTCGCTGCAATTCGAAGCCAAAATCGGCGTAGTTAGCGACAGGGTTAAAGGGGCAGGTGGCGTGTTCCATGGCCTCCTTAATGTTTGGTTCAAGACCGTTAGAGAAGCTCTCTGTGCAAGTAGCCTTCATAAGTAATTTAAAAACTGTCCAGTCAATGCGCTGCCTACACGTGGCTGGGGAAAATGTGGAATGGCCAGTAATAATCAGATAGGTTGAGATATGGTCGCTGCCATGGGTTTCTACGTCCGAAACCCACCGGACGCTGTTAGTAAGGCACTGTGAAACGAAAGTCAAGTCCAAGCAGCTGCTATAAGTCACCCCTCGAACATAGGTCGGGCTTCCGCACTGAAGGTCATGGTCAGAGGCGAAGGACACAAGCTGTCTTCCCCTAACGTCCATCCTAACGCCTCGCCTCATGGTGTGATGAGCATTCAAGTCACCCATAATGACCCACAGCAGGTGTATCTGCCATTAAACCACTCAACCGTCTGACGTCGAAACGACTTGATGGCGCCAAGTACACCGCCAGTAGTGCAAACGTCAGGTCTCGGCTCTTCATTGTCAGGCAAACGCACTGATTGTCTTCGTTCGGAGGAAGTGAATGTTGCACATATGTAAGTTCACGTCGAATGTAGACGATGACTTTGCTGGATCTGTTGCGCGTGGGTGATGCAAATGCCTCATAACCAAATATTTGCAAAATTGCCGGGGTCTTCGGTTCACAAATCACAAGAATGGGGAAGTGATTCTCGTAGACGTAGTGCTGCAAATCAGAAATACGGGACTGGAGTCCACGAGCATTCCATTGGAAAATTAAAGCTTGCTTGACTTTATTTTGAAAAGACAGGTCCGAAGGAGCCATGATGCCTTCTACTGTAGAGCCGCAAGAACTGGATGTAGCGCGTCCAGCACTTGAAGTGCGCTATTTGCTCCTGGCGTGCGTAGGCTGGAAAGCAGAGCACGCATGGCATTCATTAGTGACGTTAGCATTGCAATCACTTGCATATCTGGGCCATGGCCTTGATCGTGCCTGTTGGCTGGATCAGTCGTAGGCGCTGCACACTGCCCTGAGTGCGCCAACATCTCTGACACAGTAGGCATAGAAGGATTTGGCAGTGGTGGCCAAGTTGCATCTGAGGCAGCAGGTCCATCCTCACCAAGCGCCGGGCTCCCTTGATTTGGTACGGTTTTTGGTGGAGGCGGACAAGCTGCAGTTGCGTTTGAGACATTATTCTTAAATGTGACTGCTTTCTCTGACGACCTTCGGCGCCGCGAACGACGTCGTCGCACCTTTGGGGCGGCTTTGTGCGTAGAATGGTCTCGCACCATTTGCTTCAGTACCGCCCGCTCAGTCTTTAGAAGGGGTCAGTCTTTCGAGGAAGAGTAATGATGGCCGTGGCAGATGGCGCACTTCAAGGTATTCGCGCGGCAAACGTCACCGCTGTGTGACTCGGAGCATCGCGGGCACACGATGGAGTTGATGCAGACGCCGCTCACGTGGCCGATCCTCATGCATTCCTGCATTGAAGGGGCTTAGGCACAAAAGGTCGAACTGGATGACGAAAGTGTCCAACCTTCACGTACGATGGTATGCAGTCACCCTTGAAGGTCAGCTTGATGCATGTAGATCTTCCTAACCGCTGAACTTGAATAATGGAAATGCCGTTGGTTGCCGGCTTGATCAACATGGGCAAATCTGCGTCACTGATGGCGATGTCAACGTTGTAGATTACGCCAGCCGTAGTGCCGCTGTCCTGGAGAATAAGGGGGCGTACAGTGATGTTGCCGAGTTTGGTGATTGCGGTTAAACTCTCTAGTGCACTTCGCTCCACCACATCAATGGCAATGACGTTTTTGAACTGGTTTATTCTGACATCTTTAATGCCTCCCGGTACGAGGCTCTCCAGATAAATAGGGATGGCTTGCCTGTTCAGGAAGTTCAAGTTGTCCGTTGGGTTCAACGGCACAAACAAGGCTGAATGCGCCGAGGAACTTCGCGCCGTGATGATCGTTGGCGTGCTTGACGAGGACGATTCGGCTTGTCTACGCACTCTGCGCTTGGCCTTCTTGCCAATAACCGGTATGAAACCGTCGTCGGCCGAGGACGAGACGTCTTCACTTGGTGCCGAGTACACAACAGTGCCCTGGCTGCTCGAGTCACTCTGGCGGTGCAGGCGCTTCCTCTGGGCGGCTGCTGCTGACCCACCGGGTTCCAATAGAGGCCCAGCAGCCTCCACTTCCATCGCCGTGGCAAAAAGACAGCGGCGCCTCCCTAATTATAGCACAAATTACCAAAAAACTGCATAGACGTGAAGGCAGCGTTTTGATACCGTATCTTAAACAAATTTCGCACCATTTTACGCCGAAAATGCGAATTACAAAGTTATTTCTCTGCAGTGTTTTCGCATGTACAATATTGTTTGCTGATGTGGGGAACGACTACCTCAACAAATCTTGGGAAACTATTGACTCTACAAAAAAAGACTTTTACTAGCGATTGATAATTTACATTACATTGAAGCCACAGGACCTTCGTTTCTCAATCGTAGACTGCTTACCATCTCGGCCACTTACTATAAGGATTTTGCTATTTATGGTAGAAACCTTATGAAAGAAAACAGGCCGACTTTTGAGACCACATATTTAATTGCCCAAACACCATAAAGTTTTAGGCATCCCTTATACAATGCATCCAAATTTCATACAAACTACGGAATCTAAAAAGTAACGCGTCTGATTCCTTATACATTAAACACCTATGTTTACTGAACTGAACTCTCATTACAAAATATGTTTGACGCCTGATATAAGAAAAAATGTTCACGAATATTTCTGTTATAAATGATTGTGGTGACTTCTCGACCTAACCAGGTTAGTTGTGTTTTTCAGCATTATGCATGACTGATCTCATCGCTTCCTAGTCACTATGTCCACTGCATTGTATTTTGTGTTACTTATGGAGATCTTGTACAGTTGCTAAGTGCCACTTTGTTTTTTACATGAGCAGGGCATGCCTCTGTCTAGCGCTTCTGGATGCCTTTAGCTTGATATCCCTCGATTTTAAGTCTGTTTATTGCCAACCGACAACAATAAACCAAATCAAATCAAATCAAACATTTTTAAGTCTAAAAAACGGCGGGAAGGAGAGCTGACACGAAAATTTTTAAAATGGGTGAAGAGCATGGACTATTTCAAGGGCGAAGATTTCGGCTCTGAGTGTCGCATCGCACTTAAGTGTAGTTTTTCACATTTCCTTGAAGCGCCGGCAGTAAAGAAGTGAAAACACTTGGCGGACACCTAATTAGCGGTGACAATGGGATAGCATAACACCATGGCAGGTGGCAGGTCGCACCTGGCTCTTACGTTTACCAAACTCGGGAGGTGATGGAAAGTTTTCTATACCGCCGGCTATTCGTCTTAATCGGCCTCTCATGCTGTCTCAAAAAGGTTAAGGTAGTTAAGAGAGGAACGTAAGCATTATGAATCCAGTTAAAAAGCTGCACTAAATGTACCCTGAGTCTCCATTCCCCAGGCACTTGCATAAACTGGATAGTCTTCACAATTAAAATGGTTTCAGGCGCACAAAACTTTCATTTCCACTGAATAAATCGCAGCACAAGATGTGAGGCTCCTTCGTCTTGCGGTTCCTAACTTTCAGAGCGGTGGAACAATATGGGGTTATCATATGTACCACCCCGTGGCCGTCTCCCCTTTGTTGTACCACTATCACATGCGGTTGCCATAGAGATGCTATTTACGCTCTTAAAAATTCAGCAAGCCAAAGTGGGCCTCATTCCGTTACTCGCTGAGAAATCACGCGATGCGCCAGTATGCGAGAAAAAAGAAAGGAACAAATTGATTCGGCTTGTTGCTATGGGTGCGGTACTAAGATAAACTATTGACGGAGAAATTTGCATACAACGAAGATTCCACAAAGAAATATATCCGATATAGTTCTTATGCCGCGGGGTCTAGCAGCTTTAAACTTAGGCTGTGTGTTCGATATTAGCCGCCTAGAAAGTATTTTTCTAGGGCCGAAATGCGAAAACGTTTGTGTGCTGCAGCGATCTCAGCGCACGTTTAAGAACACCATGTGGTCCACAATAATCCGGAGCCCACGAATACGGCGTCCCTCATGTCCCATGCTATCCTTCAGGGTCGCTCTTTCCGCAATTTCAAATTCACAATTGTAAGTGTTAAGCTTAGGTTAGGATTGAAAACTGCTCGCATGTATGGTTGCTCAACATAAGTTCACACTGCACAGTGACTGCGAGCAACGAAGGTGATGCGGAAGGCGGGGGAGGGGCATACGTTTGGTTCCTTACTGTTCTTCTCCTAAGCCGGTCCCGCTTTGCGTCTCTTAGTAAACACACCCCAAACGAAGCATAACTACATAAAGGGGCAGGGTATCTATCCTAGACTTGCTTTAAAAGCTCCCAAATGTGTACTTTTAACAATGACTTTTCGATACAGTAATGTTGGTGTGTAGATGCGAACTCAAAAGCACTTGAAATAATAAAATGAATAACAGTAATAGCTGTATTTATGGTTCTCAGTCTTGAAGTAGTTTAAGCACGAAATGAAGAAAATAAACCCTAAATTACCACTTTTCTCTAAGGTTTCATTTCTAGGACGTAAGTGCGCCTAAGAATGCCTCACATGCGTAAACTTTATTTGCGCTCTATAGCGGAACTGGTACAGTAACTTATTTCTCCGTCCCGTAAAATAAATAAACTTTGCTGTTTACCTAAATATAACCCGTTCGACCACACTCACAATTTTATGACTGGAGCGTGTGTTCTGTATGCTTGGTGATTAGAGAAAAGAGTCCAGGAAACGTATGCGAGTCCTCTGAGGCTTCATTGGCATCCTGGAAGCGCTGCAGTTGTTGCGATAGCAGTACTCTTTTGGTTCATTATCTTCAAATGGGAATCGAGGCCACCTGCGCACATAGCATTATGTTAATACGTGTGGGACTGCAGCAGGGTTATACGATTTCCGTTAGAAGTACCTGTGAGAAATAACATTTTCTACGAATATTGCATTGCATTCGTTTTTGCAAAGCGTAAGGGTCTCTGTCTTCCAAGATCTTTTTAGGTAATCAGTTTTTTATTGATAAGTTAGTTTCTATTTGAACAATAAACAAGTTTCAACCACCGATATCATTTTGAAATCCAAAATCTGATGGCAAACATAAGTTGATGCGTGGGATATTCTTTCGCTATGCATAGGCAATGTTTGGGCTACGGAAATTGCACGCGCAAGGATTTACCGAGAGAAAAAAAAACCTGAGCGGCATGCATCTCTCTAGCCTCGTGTTCCATAGTCAGCATTTTTTTACTACGGCACAACACAATGTCAAGTCCAATGAGATTTAGCTTAATCCCCTGACAGCATGAACAACTATGACGAGCGGCGTTTTCCGCAACTTCGAGCTAGTGCACAAGGATTTTTTGCGTTATAACTCTGCTCTTGCTCCCAAAGCGTTCACTGCGCTTGCCTTCAGTGTCTTTACTGATGCTATCACATGGACTATTCGCCCTATGGTAAAAAATTCGGAAGAAAAACAACAAAATATAGCGATAAATCATTCTTTCGTAATTACTTAGTAACTTTTGGTGGCTGTTATTGCCCTCTAGAATTAGTTACATTTAAGATTAAGTCAGAGCAATGGAAATCTGGTAATTTTTTTCTGTAACGTGTGCAGGACTTGAGTGAAGAGACGAGCGACACGAACGCCAAGAGAAAGAAGAAAAAGTAAGAAAAGAAATGATCCAAATATTAAGAGACTTGTGACGCGGAAGTAGGGGAGTGGGAAACAAGGAATTCAGGAATGAAGTACATGCAGCAACGCTTTCTTCTTTTCGTAGCATTCATAGCCCCTGTTTTGCGGAAATTAAAATTGAGGCGTAGGTTTAAGTGTCACTTTATTGTTTGTTGATGCTCTTGCGCATGCGTACAGTATACGTCTCTTTTGCCACTTCGAAACGCTTCTCTGGAGCCGTACGCGAGGTTGCTCTTTGATGCCGTTTCGAATGATCCTCTCAAAAGAATAAAAAAAAATATATGAGCTACAGAGAGATGAAGGCCAGGCAAGCAAAGCTTTGCTGTATAGCTTTACAGTTACTCCTGTGTCAACCTGTACGTGCAAGCAGTAAGGTAGTCTGCGCCTGTCAGCCCACTCTTTCAGCAACCCATGTCAATGCCCTGTCTCAAAGCTGCATTCCAGCAGTTATCCTAATTATTCACCGCTTGAGCTGTAGGCGTTGTGTCGCGACTTAGTTGCGCCCACGCACCCGCTTTTATGAAAGATTCTGCCGCTCTTGCGTTTAGTAGTTTCTATGGGAAACGGGGCGTTGAAAGGGCTGGGTTGCTACTGATAGCCGCACTCCAGTGACGGTGAGTGAATAGGTAAGTCGTGAAAAGCAGAGTGAACTCTCGCGTTGTGCGATCCGCACCGCTTTTCGTTGACAGGTATGCAAAACGCGTGGTTCACAGGAAACTAAAAGAGGTTTGTTGATGCCTTTGTGAATTAAAATGCAAACGCATGGTGCATCGCACGCCGAGAAATTTTCCAATGTAATTTGCATATTAGCGTCTGGCGGCTTTACAGAGTTTCACACGCGACAAGTCGCATGTCGAAACTTCTCTGCAGCTGCCGTACTCCTTTGTGCTCAACTTGCTTCATTATGAGAATGAGTGAGGGAAAGAAAAGAAGTTAGTTTGTCACTAGCTGATCTAAGGGAAGAAAAGGTAATAGGAGTGAAAGAAGAGGCGAAGAAAAATTGGTAAACTGATGGGATGCACAAATCAGACGCAAGCACTACTTGCGTCTGGTTAGTGCGAAACAACTCAAAGGGAGAAATAATGCGGTGATGAGGAAGATGCGTGCAGACAGCGTGTTGAGAAAAGCGATGATTGCATGCCACTTGCTCAAACAAGTGCTGCAGAACGGGAGGCGCGAAATTTGCGCGATATGTGCGCGACTCATTGTGCGATCAAGCACATGAAGTTCGATTGCCTTCCCTGAATACATTCGCAGCTTCCATGACTGTACAGTTCGGTGGAGGAGCCATGTACGTATCATCACTTCTGCCTTTCTCCTCTGACTCCTGTTGAAAAAAAAAAGCTTCTGCTTCAGTAAATCTACACACACAGTTTTGAAGAGAATTAGTTACAAGTCCTGCATGATACAACTGAATTCGAGAGACCAATAAGAGCACCCATAAAAACGTGGGGGGACAATTTTTGATGCACTGAAGAGTTTTGTGAAAAAGACTTGGAACAGATTGACTTTAGTTGCGAAGTCGGAATATCTTTCTAGAATAGGTTTTTTTCTCCTTTTCTTCGTTCTGACCCACTCTGGTGGCTCACTGGCTTCGGCGTTGTGCTGCTGAAGCAAAGAACGCCAGACAGCGGCTGAATTTCGGCACGAAAAAGCATCCGCGTTGTGTGCAATATCAGGGCATCTTACACAACCGATGTGGTCTAAAATAATCTGGACCATACCACTACGGCGTCTCTTAAATGTGGGTCATGTATTTCAGTTGTAACCTAAAAACCAGCGTAAACGTTTCTTGGTAAAGAAAAATGAAAGCACCGATTTCAGGGCAAGTAGAGCCTAGCCGATGATCGTTTCGTCCGAGAAACTTTCCTCCTGCTTCCGTTTTTAAAACATAGAAATGCTGAGAGGGCCCTGAGAAGAGTAGCGCCAATATTTTGAGCCCATTTCTACGAGAATATAGCCGAAAGGTTTCGTTACCTCCCGCAAAGAGCGCCGTGAGCATATCTGACAACATAAGAGCAGGCAGCCAACTCGATTACAGTAAAGCATTTTGCCATTAGCAGCAAATTTTACTAGTAGATACTCGGATCCGTTTTTTATATAGATGAAGAAAGCCGAGATTCGCGGCCGCTCTGATGACCAAATTGATTAGCCGCTTTGGTGCAGAGTAGTGTACCCCAGCTGTTGCGAAGAGCTGCCTGGATCTACGGTGTCAGTTAAGTGCCGTGATTTATAAGGTCTTGAGAAAAATCCATTTCCCAGTGTACCCTTCTAATGATTCTCTCTCAGGCTATCGCCGATGTTGTGAAGCATTAGCGCCCAATGATACCTATATTTGCCTGCTAGGGGTGGTACTTATCGCCCATCTTAAGTGGAACCAAGCACAGGCATCAAGCCACTGAAGCGTGGACAGCGTATGGTGTATAAGGAAATAA
Organism: Amblyomma americanum; assembly: GCF_052857255.1. Lineage (NCBI taxonomy): Eukaryota > Metazoa > Arthropoda > Arachnida > Ixodida > Ixodidae > Amblyomma > Amblyomma americanum. Next base: position 121,878,284 of record NC_135500.1, read on the forward strand.
TAATGTAGGCCGTAGCGTTCTTACACTAGTCTACGAGATGCTCAGATGAGTTGCTTCACATTATCCAGAGGAATACCCACTTTGACTTGCAGTTCGCAAGTGACCCTTAAATTGACGTCGAAATCGACGCTTGTGCAAAACTGAGTTACCAGAGAAAACGCCACGCAAAGAACAGATTTGCAGACTGTACTACGGGTCGCATGCAACCTGAAGTTTCAGCTGAAGCGCCAAGCTTGGCGCTGTATCATGTCAGTGCTTTGGGTGTGTTAAAACGGTTTTGCCAAGTACATGCGTGTGACTAGCCCGTATTGTCCCGAGCGTCTTTAACACCTGAAGTACTAATGAGGAACGAATATTTTCAAAGGATGCTTTCAATACAAGCATGCTAATACATTCAAGGGAACAAGGTCAACCAACCTTCCAAAACAAATTACTGCGCGCAACATCGCTACGAATGAGGAGACAAATTGATGATCTTTGCTTCTGTGATCCAAGTTTTAAGTTGTGAAAACTTTGTTCACCGAAAATCTCTGCTTTTAGCTTTTCCAGCATACAACTAGTCGACACAGACCGATTTCCCAAAACAAAATAAGCGCCAAAAAATTTCCGCTATCTTTCTGGGAAATAAACACCGAAGCGTCTACGGCCTTGTGTTTTGTTGGAGAGTCGGAACCGTTTATGGCTGGCAGAAAAAGAAGAGTGCGCTCGCGGCACCTTGAATGTTTATTGCTGTAAAGTGTTTCGAAGACCCTTGTTCTAAGTGCCACGCGCTGTTTTTGTTCTCTTCTTATATTCCATTGGCGGCAAAGCAAAAATAACTGCGTTCGCAGAAAAACCAAGTTTGTGAATTAATTCATAGAGGAGCTTCACGGAGAGGTAACAACTTTGTCTTTGTTGATGACCGAATGCATTAATAGGAAGACCACCTACTACGTTGCAGGCTGCTGTGTTTTTAGTGAACGTGTAGATAAAATCCAGGCGACTCATTCATGATATTTTTTATTGCGCTTCGACAAATATAGTTCGCATTTGCCCATGACATTTCATTGTTAACTATGCTACTGACTATTTGTTGGGCTGAAGGCGCAAACGAATGGTGATTTTACTTAAAGACATCGTGTGAGATATTCTCTGGTGGTGGCTAGGTATTCGTTCACTCCGCATTTTTTCAAATAATTAATGATTCCAGAAATTTTATTTTGCAGAGTAAAACCGCCTGCTAACATTGACGCCGTAGTAGAGAGATTAAGAACAGATTTAACGACCTGTTATTCTTCACCGGTCGCGATAATTAATGCACCCTTGCATTTCTATTCCGCCGTCATACAGATGGTATAAGTTACTCAGGAATCAAACGTGCGTCCTTGGGTTGAGCATCCGAACGCCTTAGCCACTGAACCAAGGTGATGGGTAACTGTAGTGACAATAGACAATGCGGTTGCGTGCATTGCAATGAATGTGTGAAATGACAGCTTTCAGTTTTGAATTATGCTCTTTCATCAAGCATTTTACTCATTTTGATAATTCATTTATTTAAAGACACCGTTTTCTTAACAGTGGCCCGATTACATTGGAACTCAGTGCTAGAAGACGCTGTTTTCTACGTGCTGCGAGCTAACAAAAGCAACTTGTAGCTTCCAGTATTCAGTTACGTGCTGGTAACATGAAGGGCACTATAGGAGAGAAAAATAATAGTCTGTGAAGATAACTTTACTGCCGATCACAGTGGCTAGGAAGTACGTAAAGTAAGATATAACTCAGATAGTCGATTTTCATCGGTTCGCAGCCAGTGTGATCTGTTGCACTCGAGTTCTCATCTCGAAGTATTTGTTCTCTCCCGAGTCTATCCCTCGGTGTGAAGTCTATCCTTTTTCATTTTACTCGTTAGTTGCTGCTGTGCTGTTCATGTGAAAGAAAGAAGGTATTCGCAAACGGGCTGCTCCTGAGATGGATGCTGTTTTCTCGCTGAGCACTAGACTTCCATCCTTATCCATTCGATTTCGGCAGCGCATTATTTGTCCTCTGTCTCCGATCTGCATTTTGCCTTGAACAAGGAAGAAAAACTCACTTTCTCGAGGTTCCCAAGCGAATTCGTTTGTGCACTTGAAAGCCGCCCAGCCTTGCGGGCATGGTGTTTGTCTTTCCAATTATCTAAAGCGTTTTTTCTGTTTGGGACTTCTCCTTGCATATATTCTTGTGCCGTTGGTACTACATGATGCAGTTCTAACCCTAAAACCTTACCAGCGAAAGGCATTCCGGTCAAGTGGGACTAGAGGATTGCGGTCTCGAAAATATGCCCTGTAATGGTCACTTCGGCTCAGGCATAGTCACTACGCTTTATGTGCCGCAGATTGGCCACAATGAGTGGCGAGGGAAGCGCTGGCAGGGTGCAAAGGCTGCAAATATCCCTTCTTCGCCCATGCAGAGCCGATGCAAACATCTGGAATTTTCTACAAAGGCAACTGCAGAGCACACTTCCTGTGACACAAACAACATCGTTGTTGGCGTCAGTGCATGTCAGCATATCATTACAGCCGTGTTGCCCTGAGGCCCACAGAATGTTTCAAGCACAATACAGCGAGGTAAGGCACTGCGCGAACACGGTAACAATGACTTGATAGTTTAACGTTTTCCAAAGTATGGTTTCTGAAATAGCTCCCGAGTTCTCCCTGTCTTTACTCACAAAACACTACAAAATGAAAGAGTTGTATCAAAAATTATAAATTACAGCGGCAGCATTTAATCTTCAATGCCATACGGCTTGTGGTTCCAGCGATGCGAGCTAAAGGTATCTGGCCTAAATTTTTCAGCATGTGTTTATAAACCTGCCTATGAAGAATGAGAGCACCGACACAGCCATGCACGCCCACCCGAGTCCACAGTCACCTTAAATGATAAAGCAATAACGTGCGATAAATAGGCTGAGTTCTCAAGAAAGGAACATGCTCAGTAACTGAATGACACTTAGTGGACAGCAGAATCTCGCCGTATGAAAGAGGGCTTGTGCGTGTGATGCCAATGTTCTTGATAAAAAAATCAATATAGAATACTATAAATGTTCCAAATATAAACGGAATGCGCTATTTACCGCATGTGCCCATACGTCATGGGAAAAGCTGCAACGTATCACACGTAGGCCTCGGGCAATGTGGTCGTGGGACCGCTTCGCGATTGAGAGCACACCCACATGCGTAGAAAGCATGCGAGGCTGAACTGGAAAGGAAACAAAAAAAAGCGCAATTTTCCTCCCATTGTTGCCGGGCAACTTCATCGGCATCTACCAGGAAGTGGTAGTTGTTGTTGAAATTAAAACGTTACTGCATGAGCTACTCGACCCCTCGAGACCCGTTACGAGAAGAGCAATTGAGGAGTCGTGAGCGCAGTCAACCGCAGAGAGCACCTGCATTTTCGCGAAGAAAGCGAAAAATCTTCAATGCTCATTCAAACCATTTTCGAGCTTTTTACTCGCACAAGTATTTGCTTATTGACCCATTGCTGACGTGCAACGTTGCCTTCTATATTTTTCGTGGCGATTCAGAAAAAGTCGTCTTTTTTGTGTGATGTAAAATCTGGGAAGGAAATTACTCGCTTTCAGATTTACTTAACCTAGAAAAAAGGCCCAATAAACTGTAACTATCAGCTGCCGCCCTTCACATACTTTAGCCGTATTAACATCGGCTTAATTTTACGGTTAAGTTTACTTATATGACTCCGTCTGGCGGCGGCTCAAATGGGCCGTAGCCATAAGAAGACAATAAGTTTCTGCTCGCGGACCAATGTGCGCACTAAGCAGTAATAAACCTCCTGGGATTAGTGCAGGATGACTACTGCTCAATCTTGGGCATACCACGTACCCTGGCCGCCAATATCTATGGGATTGTTGTCCGAGGCTAGCGTAGGGTGTGCTGGATGTCATTACCGAATATAACATCGCGAGGCCGACACATTCCCCTTCACACACGTTGTGATCACCAAGGCTTATAGGCACTCATATCTCTACTCTGCGGTTGCAGAGCAAATTAAGTGCCTCAGGGCGGGAACACTATCTCCCAAAAAGTGTAGCAACCAGGAGACAACGATGGCTGAAAACGGCCCGTGCTCAATGCAGGGTTCGGAAATAGCTGCAATACACTGACGTTGGTCAAGCGCCTGGTGCTCGATAACGGCGGCACCAGGAGGAACGCTCTACGAAGATGCCAGTCCTTTTCTATTTTACCTGATTCGTTTTTATTTTTTTTGTTGAGTTTGCCTATAGAAATTTGTGCAGCGCTTTCCAGTAGCAGCTGCCTTCGCGTCCGAACTCGGTGTTGGCCGTGACTTCAATACCATGTATCTCGAAACAATATCTTTAAGCGGACACCGCTACGAGTGACAGCAGCGCAGTCTATGTTCGCTTAAGTCTTCGCACAGCAACTGAGATAGCGCCCTCAGGACCACTCCTAGTGCTCCAAAGACAAGGGTGGGGATGGAGAAATTATTGCATGAGTTCCAGAGGCGCAGATGCGTCACCACATTACCGGAGGAACGGTGATGAGAACGGTTTCTTTATTACGCGCCACAGAGTTACAGGTACAAGAACAGAATTACCTGAGCTCACTCGGCGTGCATCTTAATGAGCGTTGCGGCCACAACCTACTGTGACGACTTCGTTTGGAAAAGTTATAAGGATTCAAATGAACAATTTTTGCTTGACATGCGCACTTGCGCTCATATGTTTTGAGTAGTGGTTGAAATGTTGTCCCAGATGTTGATGATTTAAATAAAGAGCTCAACGTTATTTACAGTAACAAGGCAGATGTAAACAGAGTAAAAAGCCACCCTTTTCATACCAAACGCGCTGTGGTTCTAAATATTAGTACGAATGCCCTGTTAATATGTGAAAGAAGGCACAGCGCTCATTTTCATGCAGCGCCCAGTTTGATGGCGGCAAAAAAAAAAAAAAAAATTCCAAGGGTATCTATTTGCGAGGTGTGAAACATGTGACCTCACCCTTCAGATTCGAGGAAATCTGTCCCGCTGGTACAGATCTGTCGGGGCTACACACTGAGACCAACCACTGCGTGACGTCAAGTCAACGCATTTGCGGAGAACGACGAGAGGTTCACTGCGGTAAATTCCCGACCCTCATGTCCTCAAGGAATTTGCGAGATGAGGCCAACGCTCTCCCATAGGTCCTACTAACACAATACCTCCTCAAAATAGGTCCTAAATAGTTCTTTATTAGAACTATTTAGGATATCCTCGGAAAATGCTAGTGTCTCCCGAAGCATCCAAGCAGCTTTCACTCCACCAGCTAGGTCGAAAAGTTATGTGTGCCTTGAGGGTCCCAAAGTGTTGCTTCTAAAATAATCGGCTCTTATTTGAGGGGTTGTGTTATTTTTTCTTGCATAACATCAGCTCACCGTATCGGTCATGTGTGCAATATTTAATGCTCCTCAAATAACAGCGCCCCTAGTTTCCACTCGCTAAGGTATGCAGCTCGCGGCAGTAGTGACAGGATAAAATGAATGAGCGCGCCCTTTAATTCAAATTCACAATACGGGACTATTGTACCGAAATACAAGGATTTTCATTTTAGCCTAACGCGGTACTTTTTCCTTTTTTTTAATAGATCTAAAAATGAAGCCACAAAAACAATGAGGTCTGAAACCAGAGTCCTCCTACAGAAACATTTGTATGTAGAGTTATAAAATCCTCTACGATATTAAAAGCATGCCAAGAGCAAGTTTGCAAGCGAAGAGAAAAGAAACACGATAGGCGGATAGTGCAAAAAAGCTGATCGAAGAAACTGATGTTCTTAAAATTTGAAACTTCGCCACCATGTAGACTAGCGCGAGTCTCTGAGCAAGCTTCAGTGATGCGTTTTCAAAAAGAGGAAACCTATCTTCCACCTGCTAGGCAGAAATCCTTCCTTTCTTCCTTTCTTCTTTTCTTCCTTTCTTCTTTCACTCTCTTCTTTATACCTTATCTTACGGCGCGGTTCAGGTGTCCAACGATATATGAGACATATACTGCGCCATTTTCTTTCCCCAAAAACCAATTATTATATTACTACTATTATTATTATTATTAAAACAACACGTACTTTGGTGACATTGCTCAAGGAAAAGCCGGCATGGAGCATTCAAAATACTGCAACCAATGTGTTCTACGCAGCCGTCCCTCCTGGACCTTTAGTGGATACGCTATACCACTGTCGCTGGAAACAGTAACCGGAACATTACAATAGAAAACGGTGAAGATGTGGAATGGCAGATTTTTGTTAATGTGCAAGCAGCAATTGTAATTGTAATCCGCCCTCTAAAGTAATTTTTTATTATTACTTCATAAACATTCTTTGTTCCGCTCGGTCAGCCTTGGAGCACCACAAGGCACAGAAGAAAATTGTACCATCATTTGGAACGGAAACACTGAAAACAAATTTTCTTCGAATAAAAAAGCCCCGAACAAAGTAACGACGCTTGAAAACATGGCGAAAATTTTCGAAAGTACTGCAGAGATAACGGTCGCTGAGCGTAATCTGACGCAAGAAAAGCGCGTCCGCGCACAAAGACACTGATTCGATAAACTAACTCGACAACATTTTCTAACGGCGAACGTTTCAAGATTTTCATCCAGCATAAAATTTGTAGTAACGATGCAAAATAATTGAAATGCAAGCAGCGATCCAAGTGAGCACCTTTATTGCAGAATATATAAAATTTCCGCTCACTTCAGCTATTATAAAAGAGTATCCGCAGTCAACAATAAGTTTTAGTTCTATTGTTTTCATAGGGTTCAACGTCCCAAAGTGACTCAGGCTGTCAGAGACGCCCCAGTGGAGCGCTCCGCAAATATCAACCACCTGCTGTTCTTAAGGTGCAATGACATCGAACAGCACGCTATCTTCTAGCATTTCGCCTCCAACGAAATGTGACCGCTGCGGCCGGGTTCGAACCGGGTTCTTTTGGTTCAGCAGCCGAACACCGTAACCAGTAAGCCACCGCGGCGGCTGGAAATCAGTTTTACATGTGGGCAACTACAGAAGCAGGTCTTTTCCTTCTCCTGTTTGTCTCTTTCAAAACGTCGATTGCGAGAGTAATCGAGAGCAAACTTTTTCGCACCAGGGCTTCTGACGCCAATAGCTATTTTCTTTTTTTCCCTGTAAATCGGTGCTGCTGGAATTACACTTCTGGAACCACAATGCCAAATTAATATTGAACTTTGCTTATAGTGTTTCTGGATCTTTCATAGGAATAATATCTTTATCATTCTCTTTTTATATCTTGCTGCCACCGAGTCTCAATAATTCATAATTCTTTTACTGGAGCTTGGAACATTATTTCGCTCATTGGCTATTATTTGGAGATATCTTCCCTACCGAAGATTGCAGAGCGCAGAGAGACGCAACATTCATATTTGATTATGTTTATGCGATATGTACTACAGCGGTTGCTACCAATATAGTTTCTCTTATTGCGCAAATGTAGTTTCGCGCCAATAATGGTGGTTATGTACGGAGGATGGAGACATAAGAAACAAAGGCACTAAAGCTGGCAAAAGCTAAAGGAGGAGCGGAACCTCTTTTTCCTGCGAAAGCAGGTGCTGTGATGAAGAAAATTGCAAATGGAATGGTCAAGCATATCGTCCTAATGCCTAGCAGATGAAGAAACAGTACGAAACAAAAAACGAAAACGAGTCCTTATGTATTCCGATGAAATAAAGAAGTCATTGACCATTGACCAAAGAGAGATTTCGAAGCCCGTACAAGTTTCTTGTTCATATTGAGGAGGACAGAAACAGTGGCGTGTTTATAGGAAAAGATTATGATTTAATGATAGGGCACAGGTACTTGGCATGAAGCCTTCATTCTTGTTTAATGTTGCTTGCGTACTGTGCACGCACGCAACCTTATAACCACCAGAGGCTACTTTAAGCGTGAACGAAGGCCTCATTCCAAGCGCTTCTACGCCCGATCATTACATCATACTCTTGGCTTATAAATTCGCCACCACTCCTGTCCTGCTCATTGTGAACAAGAAAGCCGTGCTTTTTTCGAAACATCTTTGCTTTCCGGTTCTGATCAATGACTGCTTCTTTTGATTGGATCACTACGCTTGACCAGACGAACTTTCGTGCAGCTCCCGACTAGGTCGTGCAAGTAACCGGCAAGTGCACGGACCGACACCACACGACACATTAGAGAGACAGAGGAAAGCAAAACAGCTCAAAGACAGGGAGTTTAACTCGCGACGCTTAGTATGCTACCCCACACGTGGGAAAGAAAAAAGGTAGAGAAAGAGAAAGAAGGCAGGAAAGAGAGATATGTTTTATGCGTACCCATAAGAATTAAGTAACATGGCACGCGGGGCGGATATTGAACGTTTATAGCCTTGAACGCAACACTGAAGAACCTCAATGTGCAGCTTTCCTATTAGATAAAGGTTCAGTGCAAAGCCCCAGAATCTTTCCTTCTGTAAGGGTACGAGAATATAAGCGGCAGAGTGTTGTAGCCAGGATGGACACGTTCACGACCAAACCGAGGGCAGTCAAAAAGTAGCTGCCCAATGTTCTCATCGCACACGCAGTTTTCACACATTGGACACTCTGCCATAGCTGTTAGGGGAAAGTAGGCATTTCCAAATGCCATTACAAGCCAACGGCGATACGACACACTCAGTATGCGTTAACTTGGGTGACTTTGCGTTTTAAGTGCTTCATGCTTTTCTTGCAGGTACGAGAAAGCTAGAAAATTGTATGTTTTAGCGTACCTTACCTACACTTCTGAATCAGTTGTACTGCAATAAGAATCTTGATGTGTCCAATATTTCTCTAAAATAATTGCCCCAAATGTTCGTTTAATAGTCTTTTTCTTTGCTATTACCATTTTAGGCGCTTCTCTCAATTTTACTGCATTTTATTTTCTCCTCCCCGTCTTTGCCTTTATATGCTCCTTGATCTAATGCATTTTTTTCCTTTTACAAGCACAATGTACTGCATACTGAACGTACCTTTTCTCATTCTTTATGCCGAACATATGTGATTTTCTCCTTACATTTTTGTTTGGTGTCCTACTCCGCCGCCGTCAATGCTGCACTGTAAGAGTAAGCTAGGACCTCTCAAGCTGTCTATACAGCTTTTCCCCTGGCTGTCCTGGCAACACCTAGTTGCGGAAATAAACCTTCAACCTTCAATTGTCTCGGTTCAGAAGACATGTCAAAAAGGCTGCAGCATTTGAGTTACGATAACTGTGCATTTTGAGACCAAATGGATTTGCCACGCCAGAAATCAGAAGAAGTACAGTGAATGCTGTGCCCGGATTTTTACTGCCAAAGAACGCAAGCTTCACAATATAGAGTACTGGAGTACTATTAGCGCAAAATATCTTTTAGTTTTTCCGCCAGTGTTTCGAGTATTGGAAGATCTGTCCAGATGCGTTCCTGTCTTGAGATGCTGAAAGACCCAAAATATAGGTGAAGTGGAAAAGTTTCACATTTTCATCACCATAAACTCAAAATCACCACAAGCGTACAAGCCTGTGCTTTTTTCTGAGGTTAAAGGTTCCTGAGGTCATCCTAAGCCATCATATCTAGTCCTTCCCTATCTAACCCGTTTGTATATTGTTTATTTGTGTTCTATTGCCTTATAATTTTGCTTTATTTCGTATACCTTGGCGCAAAAGAAGCGCTATGATCACAGCAGGTAATTCGTTTCCAAGAACTGGAACAAGAAGCATCGACGGAGCAGAGCGTTACTGAGCTCCTAACCGCGTCATCAAATGTATCTGCTGTGACAGCTTCATCGATTGCCGATTGCCTCTCCGTTCTTACAAGCGAAAACTTTCCTCTCACATTTCCGATGTTCCACAGCTTAAATATATTTCAAAGAATCTGAAATCATCTGCCATATATTCAGGTTAGGTGGGGAGATTCTTTAAAGAACGGTCGGCTGGTACTCATCATCAGCAATCTACGTGCTTTTCTTCGCGGCATGTGCGCTTTTTCTTTCTTGAAACCAACCGATTTTCGGTTTTTAAGACAGGAGGGGCGTACAACTGCGAAATCAGGTTTTGCGAAGGCGGAGAAAGAGAGGACTATGTGTAGTTTTTTTTCCCCCATCGATCACTGATAAAACACGGCTTTGCAGGTGAAACTGCCCGGTTCTAGCCATCGAGTGCGCATGATTTCATTCAGATTCTTTTTGTTGCATATGTTTTACGCAAATTATACTCTGCCTAGAGGTTGCCTTTCTCGGGACTCTCTAGTAACCGGCCTTACTAGTGCGAGGCAAAGTCATGAAAAAGATGACCCCATGCGGCTTGCTATTTTTTATTATGTACACAATTTTCATCACTTGCAGCGATTGCCCGTGGCGAGCACTTCGTAAGCCAAAATTGCAAGCGAATGGGTAGAATACCTAAATCAGTTCGCTTATCTTGTGAGGAACAGATCACGTGAAACGAGAAGTCGTCGCTCTGTAAGAGGCATTAAGAACGAGACATGTTTGTCTTTAATAGACACTTTGTTTCCTTCTTTTCTCAACAGGTGACGGCCGTACAGTAGACTCCTATAAATTGAAAGAGCGGGAATGGGCTAGATACGTCGTATAAAAAGAAATTCAGGTGAGAAAAAGTGTTCCAATTTTGCAGAAAAGTGACATTCATTTCGCCCAGTACATCATCCAATACTGGCGGTTTCTCGTGCTTACAAAGAGATGCATGACAATTAGGCTTGAGTTGAGATCTAGGCACTCTGAAATTTGGTTGAAATATCACTGTGTAAAGTTGGTCTTTGGAGGAATCAGTTGGCTGCTTCCATTTTACCCGCGGATGATGGCAGTTATTACACATCATTGTGCTTTTTCCTGCGTTTTGAGGGGAGCATCATGTGACATTCAAAGAGTTTTGTTGTTTTAGTGGTTTGCTGTTCTGAATTTGTTCACAGATTTTGCCGTGATTTAGACGACCGTGCGATGCTGCTTTTCAAAGGTTGTAGTGGCAGGACACAAGATATGGTATATTTGTCTCCTGCAGCCAGACCCTCACCGGCCCTCTCAGCTGCTTCCTCACCGTTATCTACTAGAAATATCATATGGTGGTCTTCACCACTACGTTATTCAAGTGCAAAGCCTTCAAAAAAGTGTAGGTCCGAAACGATCTGTATATTGTTGAGTACGTTGTCTGCCTCTTGCCCTTTTGGCGTCATCTTTCAGTGATATTTCTTGCCTAGTCACCATTCTCTTACTTACTGCGCCCATGCTCAAGTTGAGTTATTTGTCTTGTGTGAGCCACTGCATGCCGTGGCACCACTCAGCCAGGAACTACGTGTTCAAAACCGACATGCGCGCACACTCTTCGACCATCGCCACCCTGTCGTGTGACACCCTACCTGATTCCACCGTTCAGTTGATGCCGACCGGCGTTTTTTTTATTTCCTGGCATTCCGTTTCCGTTCGTCTATCCTTCTCTGTGCATACTGTGGCCTACTTTATCATGAAAATAACAGTTTCAATCCATTTTCCTTCAATCTAACCTTACTCGCCGGTATATGTCTAGGACATGTAGCCCTCATCGACTTCAATATTATCCTTGCTTTCCTTCTGTCTGGAATTATCTGCCGCTGAATACTCTCAGCGCTCATCACCAAGTACCCGATTTGGCCACTTCGGACGATTTGGCCAACGCTATTCATAACAGCCTGACTCAAACTCAACAGGCCAGGCTTTCGCAGGGCTGAACAACTGTCGTTCCTCGTTCGACATCTAGCAAACATTCCGATCCTGTCTCGCACACCATGCGCCGTGTCTGATAGGAGCAAGTGGAGAACATGCTGCGACGTCACATAATTCAGCTCTCAAACAAAGCTTAGGCTTCTCCGTTCGTCATGGTTAAGAGCAAAGTAACAGGACGGTCACGAGTTCGTAACGCTAATGGTTGTGCGTTAGCTGTCGTGTGAGAGCAAAATCTTTGTCACAGATATGCTCTCTTTAGAGTGCAGCTTTTAGGAACCCGTTCATGGTTTGAGCCCGGCGGCGTAGAAGGCGTAACAGAGGGCGAGGGTTGAGAAAGGAGGCATGCGAGGGTAGCTCGGGAGGCGCTGTATCCCGCTGGCGAGTCCCAGTGCTGGATCTCGGCCGTCCTGTCTTCAAGACCATGGCGAGGCGGTCCGCGTGGACAGAGTTTGAGAAGGGGAGACGCAGCTTAATGCGTGCTGCGGTGCCTCCTCCCTGTCTCAGCGCCGCCGCCTGCTTCTAAAGTTTCGGAATTGGCTATTTATGAGCGTGTGAGCGTACGTGTTGCATGCTGTTCGGTGGGTTTTGGTCAGGCTTCGTCGAAAGAAGTAGAAAGGCCCCAGATCTTTACTGCTACCATCAAGTGTTATCGATTACACAGACAGACTTTCGCGTTAATAGTTTTAGACAATTATTTCTGAAGAACGAGCGGCGCAGCCGGTAGAAATGCTTTGTCTCCCGCTGCTGCTAAACGAGCTGCACGAGCACAGGCTCAGTGCCGCCATCGACGCCAGAATTCAGAGGGGCCCGCCGCCGATGAGAAGACCCTGCTATTCGCCCCGCCGAAGCACAAGGTCGTTGTCGCCAACGAGAGGAACCTGCAGTTGGCGCAGTGGAAGCAGACAGCGCTGCGCTCAAATTTATTATTACGGAGTATCGTAATCTTCATCGGACTTTTTTTTTCTGTCGTAAAGTCAGACAGTCGGAGGCCAATTAACACTTGCCCAGGACTGCAGTGGTAGGCTGAACTGATTTCGAAGGCTTGCTTTCAGAAGTGACAGTTACTTTGGACACGCTGGTAAGAGCGTACAAAATTAAACTTGATCATCCGTGTGAGCACGTTAACACAAGCCCCTTTTGCAGGCTGAGATGTTTGAAACTAGGTTTGTTCCCGAAAGGACAAAGTGCTATGATTTTGCCTTTTCGTGTGCGGCGGTGGAGTTCGAACCAAACAGCCCTAAAGCTGAGGTGGACACCAAACTGCTAGACCACCCATTTCCTTCCACCACCTTTCCATCTCCATCTTCCCTCACCCAGTCTCCTCTGAAGCTTCTCCTCTAAAAGCAGAGAGGAAGATTTGATTACCTTTTCTCCACATTGTATCTTGCCAACCGAGGCAGGTGACGCTGTAGACGCTGACGACGCCGCCGACGATGCCGCCGTCGACCACGACGACGATGACGGCACGAAACTGAGGAACGAGCAGACATAACGGCTCAATTAGCTTCTATGTCGGCTGCTGCAGGCTAAACAAGATCATCTTTAAGGATTTTTCTCGATACCATAGATTGCCGGCGCCCCGTGACTGTCTACACGAAGCGAAATTCTTTTCTTCCTTGGATTTGCAATTTAGACACTGCAGGTAGGTAGGTAAAAACTTTATTGATGAACCAAGTAAGGTAAAGCGTTAGAGAAGGTTTGGTTGGCTTGGTTCTTAATCCCGGTTGGCAGCCATCCCTCCATGACGTCTGGCGACCTTCTCCGCCCATTCCACCAGCCTCTTCTGCAAGGCCGGCTCTGAGCTAGAGACCGAGATCTTTCAAGCTGCTAGGTCTGTGAGGTTGCAGCGACATGTTGGTAGGAGTTCTAGGCATATGAAGAGTGTGTGTTCGAAGTTTGCTCTCGGAGCCCCACAGAGAGAACATTCGGGCTTGTATGGACTCGGGTGTATTAGTGCCAGATACGCTGATGAAGGAAACGCTCTGGACTGGAGTTTCGTTCATATAGTCTGTTGTTCCTCCGTGAGGGTGTGGTGTGGTGGCGGATATGTGAGCCTTTCCTCTCTATAGTGTAGCATGATTTCAATGTAGGTGATTAGTCTGCCCCTCGCGCAATCCCTCTCGACAGTTTGGCCTGCACGGTTTACGTAAGCTCGAGCAATAGAGCGCGCCTTCTCGTTTCTGGGGTTGCCTACGTGGGCTGGCACATAAACTTGTTGAATTGGTGTGGGGTCGTGGGGGCTTGATTGGAGAGTTTTGTAGGTAGTAGAATGGATCTTTCCCTTTGCAAAACAGCTGATTGCGGTTTTGGAGTCGCTCATTAAGGGTGTGGCAGTGGAAGATTCTATGGCCAGTGCTATGGCCGCCTCTTCCGCTTCCAGGGAGGTGGTTACCCTTATCGAGCACGAAGTCTTGCGTTTGAGGTCGTTTGGCACCACGCTTAGGGCGTAGGCTGGGTTGCATGGAAATTCTGCCGCGTCTACGTAGACTGCGTCTTCGTTGTCCGCGTATTTTTTATACAGGGCTTTGGCGCGTTCTTCGCATCTTTCCGGGTTGTGGGTTGGGTGCACGTTCCTGGGTAGTGGGTGGACGATTTGTTTTTTCTTGATTTGTTTATGAATTCTGTGGGTGTTGTTCGGAGGGGGACCCGTTGGTTGAATCTCTAATGCGACTAGAATGTGCCTACCCGTGTTTGTGGAGGATAATCTGTCCAACTGTGCTGTGCGGTGTGCCTCAGTCAGTTCTTGTGGAGCGTTGTGGACCCCCATGCGGAGGAGTCTGTTGTTTGAGGTCCCTTGGGGGAGATTTAGGGCCGATTTGTAGGCCTGTGTTATTAGCGAGTTTACTATGTCCGTTTCTGTCTTTGTGAAGTGAAGATAGGGGAGTGAGTATACTATTCTGCTAATCACAAATGCTTGCACTAACCACCTGAGGTCATGTTTTCGCATGCCTCGGCGCTTGTTTTCTATTCTTCTGATTAGCCTGATGGTTTGATGTGACACTGCAAGCTAGTGGCCGCACCAAGACTACCGTTTTGAGTTCGGTTGGCTGATATCAATTTATTGTCATGCCACGTGTCCTCTGTTAACGCGCCTGCAAATTTTGAGCGAATGAGCAATATTGTTAAACGGGCGTGAAATTGAAAATATAGATTTGCAACCTAGATTAAGTTTTCGCACTTTCTTACGATTTGGCGACATATCTTACTCGGCTCACCACGTGCAGAAATGTCTTTCCGACAATGGCCTTCAGTAAACTTAAAGAAGTGTCACTATAGATGGCGCATGATATTTGACTATCTTGTGTCATTTAGTTTCAAAAGATGATGCTTCATGACCCTCCAAATTGTGCACTTTCATCGATTTTTAGAATCCCACGACCTGAAGCAACTACGCAGTTTTCTAACACTCTTCCTATTCTCATGGCTGCGATAAAAACTTGGATTCTATTGCTGCGCCCTTTACAAGTATTCTCAGCACCAAGGCCGAGCTGTCCACCTGGTCATTCGATTGCAACAAGGCGTTCGGAAGATAGCGTCACTCAGCGCTAACACTGCGCTATATTGACCCCAGTGCTCCTACTTAACTGTGCAACGACGCCGGTGGTGCCGTACCCGGTGCTGTGCTTGTTCAATGCACAGACGTGTCTGATGAATATGGCGTGGCTCACGCCAGCTGGACACTCGCCAGCGCTAGAACTAGCTACACTGTAACGACAAAAGGGTCATTATCTAGGCGCTTCACAAGTTCTGCCCCTACTTGTACGGCCGCCGCACTTTATATTTTTTATCATCCTTTAAAAATGCTTCTGACCGC
Organism: Amblyomma americanum; assembly: GCF_052857255.1. Taxonomy (NCBI): domain Eukaryota; kingdom Metazoa; phylum Arthropoda; class Arachnida; order Ixodida; family Ixodidae; genus Amblyomma; species Amblyomma americanum. Next base: position 121,893,807 of record NC_135500.1, read on the forward strand.
CTTTCTAGCTGGGCTATCCGCCCCCAGGAATGGGTCATCTGAGTTATCTAGAGGTGGGGACGTAACGTGCAGGGATTCGCACGGATTGCCTGACTTCTTGAAGTCAGGCAATAAGCGACATCTTGAAACCTAAAGGCCTATCTCGCTTACATCGTCACTCTGAAAAATGCTTCAGCCTATCATCCATACACACGTCGTACATTTTATGGAGTCGAATAACATTTTATCTAATGTTTAGCATGACTTCAGGCGAGGTTTTAGCGCATCTACCCAATTGTCGAAATTCGTGCAGGACATTGCTCATAATTTGGACTGTGCTTGTCACATTGACGTGGTTTTCATTCATTTTTCAAAAACTTTTGACACTGTGATTCATTGCAAGTTAATGCTGAAATTAAATCTTATATTGCGGAATTCAACCTTAGTAACCTGGATCTCTAATTTCCTCTCTGAGGGCTTACAGTTTGTTAACTACAGCTCAGCCCAGTCTTTCGTCGAGCTTAGTCTTTCGTCGCCCCGTAACATAGGAGCTTTATTGTTTCTATTGCACATAAATGACCTGCTTGTAACATCAACTCGAACCTTTGCATGTATGCTGATGATTGTTTTTTGTATGGCATCAGTCAGTCTTCAGATGATCATTCTCGCATTATTAAATCATTTTCTAGCTTTTTTACGTGGTATGAAAGTGGCAGATGAATATTAACTTGCGTAAAACTGTTGTCATGACATTCAGCAATAGTTCCTCTTCATCGATTTTTGATTACTCTTTTAATAATATACCCCTTCAAAGGGTGTCCGAGTAGAAGTATCTAGGAATCATTTTTACCTCCAACTTATCACGGTCCAAACATAGAGCCCTAAATGTTAGCATATCTTAGACGAATATTACCTCAGGCTCCGAAAAAAATCAGGTTACTAATGTATCCCTAATCCGCCCAATTCTTGACTATGCTTGTTTTGTGTGGAATTTTTACAATTTAACAGAGATTAAGAAAATTCAGGCCTTTAAAAAGAAATCAGTTCGCGTAATTTGTAATAAATAATGCCGTTATTTTCACCTTCTGCCCTCAAATCATTACAAATAACTGCCCTAACCACTCGCCGACAACTAGACTAGTTAAAATTTCTGCACTGTGTCGTTCATTCGCACTACCGTCTCTCAAGCGACAGGTACATAACGAGTGCCATACCATCGTCAAAAAGAAGTTATCATAATCTTAATCTTTCAGCTTACTTTGCTCGCACTATTGTGTTTAAGTACACTTTTTTCCGCGCACCATTGAACATTAGAATACATTGCCTGGTCCAGTACGCCTCCTCCCGATAGGCAGATTTATATAGGCCATAACTGATTCGTAATCTCTATATTTACTCTACCCATGCTCCAAATTTGTGTAACGTTCCCTATGTATTCAACTTTGATGTTTAAATTTTTACTACCATGTCTCTAGTGGTGAATGTATATGTCCACTACCTCGATAGCCTCTCTAGGGGCTGCAGTATGTTGAAATAAATAAATTATGGCATTTTTTTTCAGCCTCCGATCCTTTCAGTACCCCTCGCTCTCTGTCAACGAGCTCCGAAATTTGCCATTCGTGAGCGATGCCTTCTGCGCCATCGCACCTACTTTTCCTACGGGCGTTAATGCATACTTCTTGCCCCGCACTCTTTAGCACCTGTAGTCTGCCTTTTTCCTTGCCAACCCTCATTGAGCCTATGCCGGCGTTTTCAAAACGTACGAATGACTTCGGCTCCGGTTATTCTACATGCCCTCTTGTATCGTCTGCCAACGCCACAAGTCGTCTGCACTCTTCTTCACCGTTGCAGCCTATCCCCTGACCGCCAAGAGCTTTTGACGGTGTCAGCACCGACTTGTATAGGCCCCTTTCCTGCATCAGCACCGGAAGTCACTGCATATTTGTGACTGTCGACCACCTGAATCGCTATCCCGAAACCGCAGCAATTCCAACTTCCGGGGCCGGTAACATGTCATCTTTCATTTTACGTCATCCGCCTAACGTCATAGTGCGTCCCGGGAGTTTTTTATTGACACAGAGCAAGTGTTCTTATCAGAAGTTGTAATACTCATGTGCCAATGTAAAAATGCACATCGCACCAACACAAGGTAGCTAGGGGACAAGATATACGTTCGCCTACAACACGGCCACTCAGACCACATTGGAATTTTTGTTTTTATTCTTGCTATGTAAACGCGAGCAGGTGACGATATTTGATTCCTTAATTCTGTACAACACTGATGCTATAAAAAGTATCCCCGCTTCTCAAGCTGCGAAACACGCTAAAGAATGCCGCCGCCTTGTCGGATCACCCACATTGGCACACCGATCTCATCAAAAGTCAACCAGCGACGATCAGGACCCTGCAAACGCATTCTAACCTGGCTCTCTTGTTTCGTTGTTGCCGCTGTCCACTCTGCGCGTATGTCCTAAGATCTGATGTTGATGACGATGACGATTTTGGTTTTTTATGGCGCAAGGGCATCTGTGGCCAAAGAGCGCCATGGCACAAGGTATTTTCGTCTGCACAAGGTGGGGTCAAAGACCCATTTCCCAAGCATTTCGCCCTGAATAAGCCGAGCACCAGACCAGGGGAAAGCTTGTACCCATTGTATCACCGGTGGGTACCCGGCAGCACTCAGAATCGAACTCCGCACCTCCCGCATGCGAGGCGGATGCTTAGACCACTAGGCCACCGCTAAGGTTGTCCTAAAATCTGCTCACCAAATACGAAGGTCCCTATGGTGTGATCAAGCAGACGTCTCTGGTGAACTGCCATTGAGTCCGTTAAGCCTTCTGCGCAACTCCGACGTCGTGCGTGTGATACAGTCCATGCTCAGAGCCTGGATGCCTATTACGATCCGTCCATCTTGTCATCCCCTTGAGTCGCCAGGACGATTCCCTCTTTCCTCAGGGGTTAGTTGTAGTGATGGAGACAACAGTGCTGTATCCCCAGCTGACAACTACAAGGAAGGAGCCAAGTCCTGGATGATAAGTCTGGCTGCAGTGGACAGGGGAACAAGCTTACGTGTCGTGACACTACGACCTGCGAATAACCCCCTTATTACAGCTATTTTTTTTTCGGGCTTTGTGATTCGAAAGCAAGTCTTACAACGAGAAGGCAATTAGTGCTGATATTTCACAGCACGAAAAAATTGACACGACTTTCCTCATTCACTGAGAAAATGCTTGCCATTTCTTAGCTAAGCATTGCTGCCGCCAACTCCTTCAAGGGTAGAAAAAAGGTGTTAAGTCATGATTTGTCAAACTAACGGCACAGCTTGTTGAGATATATACATAAATAACAGCACACTCATTTCAATAATCTGGGACACATTGTATTGAATTATTTTCCCTTTACACAGCTACACGAGACTGTCGGACTTCTGAATTGTGGGAAACTAGAAGCATGTGGGAAACTGGAATTGCGGATTACTGGAAGTCATCACTTTACGCGCAATAATTCATACCTAGAACCATAAGTGACTGGAATAACCTACCATCAGATACTGCTACCCAGGTTCACCCAGACAAATTTCACAAAATGCTGCATACTCACATCAGAATGTCATGTCCCTGTGCACCACTTTACTTTTGTAGAGTTAGTAATGCTTCTTTCGTGCTCCCTCGAATACTACCTTCTTCCAGATGTTTCTTTTCCATTCTTTCTTTCTTTCTGCGTTGTTTTTGTATTCTTAATTCGAGCTGTTTGAATTTTTACGCTTTTCTATTTCGCTATAGTGTTCTTGTTATTTTTTACTGTAATTCAAAATGGTGTCTGTATTTTTTGTTTTTGTTTCTCTTTTATGTTTTGAGCAAAGTGTTGTCAAAGTGCTTCGTGTCCCCCCCCCCCCCCCTATATAATACCTTCCCCGGAGAGCTTTTAGGGTATTTGAATAAATAAATAAATATTACAACATGTCTCCTAAGCAAGTTAATTTGGCACTAAAAGCATTCATATGAAACATATTGCGAATTATGAGGATTGGAACGCTAGCAAAAAGCAGCGAAACGGACGATGTCCATCGTAGGAGGTACGTTTCTGGACAAGATTACAGTAAACCTATTTCCTTACTTGCTTCCGACGCGAATATTCCCTAAATATTTTAAGCTAACTTTTCTCACACATTTTGCAAACAGTTTCTCTTCGAAGGCGCGTAGTATTCAATACTCTTTTTGGGCAATTTAAGACACGCTTTTTTCATATCTAATACTAAACTTGCAAGGAACGCTGCTTTTTGATTCCTTGCAAATTTAATTGTGTGAGAGATTGTACATGAATTTTACCATAACAGCTCAGTTTTGAGCGGCCTTTTAAAAAATGTAACGTTTCGCAAATATGCAATGGCCTTTATCGCGTGAATTTTCACGCATACTTTTCTGCATAAATCTCTCGTGTATCCTAAACCGTTTAATCAGGAGGAAAACGAACGACGATTTCTTTATTTGCTCAAGCACACGTGAAAGTTGTTTTCTTCCTCCATATTCAACCATTTACGAAATTGAGCAGCAGCACTGTTCCCAAAGAGGTAAAAGTCTGCCGATAGAGTTCCTTCAAACACTCCTTTTTTATGTTTTATTCAGAAGTCCAAATTTACACAGTAATGTCATATATATTTCGGGAATGACATTCTCAAAAAAGAAAATATTAAATTTTCCGAGGTTAAAACAACTGCTGTTAATCGCAGGACATGTCAGTGTTTGTCACCTGAAGTATCGCAAGAAATTGCTTCTAACTGCTGTGGTTCTGGGCACGACACATTCTTCTTGAGAAGCGCCAGAAATGTGACCGCCGCTACCAGCATTCGCACGTCGCAGCTTCTAAAGGAAGCATCTAGGCAGCATGCCTCGGCCCAAAGTTTCCAGCGGTCGAGCTAACCCGCTCGATAATGGCAATACCCGTCCGAGAATCTACCGTCTTTTGTTACATTGTACAAGACGGCGGGGAATACACAACGCTGACGTGGCTCCCTTTCAAGGCACTTTAATATTAAACTGTCAAGCACTGCTATTGACCAGTGGAAAGGAGTAGAGGGGAGACAAGGGTCTGAAAGAACGCTTTTTCTTGACTTAGATTATGAACACTGTCTTGAGCAATACAAGCTGTGATTTCTCATTTTGTTAATGTGTTACTTGGCAGGGATTTGATTTCTCGAGCATCGGCACTAAATCAAGAATTGATTCACCGGGCAGGCTTACGTAGTACAGTTCATTGCTCTGTTTGAATGTTTTCTTTTCCATTTGACAGCAGAGAATTTGGAGTTCTTGGCAGGACACGAAAAAGCCTCATTGCCATTACTGGCGGGGAATGCCTGTTTCAATCGGTTAAATTGTTTTTTTTTGTCAAATGGTCTTCTGGCTTAAGTATTGCGTTCTTCCTTGATGTGAAGCTGCCAGAATGCTCGCTTGTGGTTCAAATCTTTTGAAATTTCAGCAATATCGAAATTATGTTTAAGAATGTGTAAATGTCTCGCTAAAAAACAAAGCCTGTGTGCTTTTCTTTGCGTTTTTATCGCACCTTTGTTTCAATATGAAAAAAAAAACGTGAACTTCACTTGGAAGTATAACACAATGAATGATTCAACAAAATGTTTACAGTCGTAAAACGAGGGCAATGTTCTTTGAGGCAACGAGCATGCAGCTGTCAGACAGGTTTTTAACGTACAGCATATAGCATTTCTCTAGTAAACAGCTAACGCCTGACATCATAGAAGTAACAAAGATTCAACGCTCTTCGCTAGGATTCTGCTTCGTTTCAACGGTTGCTTTGCGTGATAAGGAATTGATAATTTTTTTAGGTTGATAGAAAGCGTAAGAGTGAGCATTCGTTCTCATCAGTTGCGTTCATCGTCATCACAATGCGAGGTTCCCTGTCACGCACTTTCGTGTTTCTGCCTGAAACGGCTACCGACAACCTCAACCTCCTCATCAGCCAAGCAATGTCAGAGTTCCTTGAAACTCGCGTCACGGGAGCGATCCAAGACGTGAGGATCAAGATTCAAAGAAACTGCTTCGCCATTGGCGTAACAGAGCATAGTGCAATGGAAAGCCTAACTACTATCAAGAAGCTCGAAACATCAACGTTCGCTCTCTTGTTCTACAAGACAATGACACAACAGCCGGCGTCATCAGTGATGTCTACACGACTATTTGCGACGCCGACCTACCGATACTATTCCAACAGCGACCAACATTTTGAAATAACAATGTTTTGCGCCACGGCAACTCAAAAGGCATCAAGTCGACTTTCAAGGGTGAAAGCATTCCATCGCATGTGAAGGTTGGCCACTTTCATTACATTTCATTTCGTGTTCATTTATTTATAATCTTGCCATAAAAATTATCAAAACACTGACTGAGTCCTGACTTTCGACACGCATTTCAGCGATTCATCCATAAACCACTTCAATTTCAGAAGTGGATAAAAATATGGTACGTGATTGGTGTCCGTACCATCTTCAATGATATCCCAGTGATTTTCACAGTCACAGAGCGGAGAAATCTGCCGTGCAGCTGTCTTGAAGTGCGCCAATTGTCATGGCCTCATGACGTTTCTTCGAAGGTCCGCCCCCGCCTGAAGAAGAAACAGGTGGTGCTGAAACAAATTGTGCGAGACAATTAACCGCACTGAGAAGCTGTTGTTAGAGATAGTCGACGTTATCACGTCGCTGACGATCTATTAAACAAAATTCTGTCAACATTAGGGAGGCCCATAACGCTCTTTCTGATGGTCTCTCCATACACCGACGGCTCTGATTACTCCACGAACGATGTCTGCTGAAGCCGCGGGATGAGTGCTTCAGACGTGTCCTCGCCATCATTTCCGAAGCCATGCTCGACCATGGAGTCTGAGCATACACCACGCTCCCAATGTCTTATGCTTCCATCTGAACGAGCCCAAGGCCAAGACGCAGCTTGAGGCGAAGAGATGTGATCGCAATCCTGTGGTTTCTATTGCGTGTCATGCGTGTACTAGTGTTTAGCCTGCACACGCCAGCAGCACAAAAGGACTTGCAGCCACTGGGCATCCCAAGTCCAGTCATAGCAGCTCCAGAGTAGCAGACGCAATGACTCCAGCATTTTTACCATTCAAAAACAAGTCAGGAATGCATCGCTTATTCCCTCGAATGCCAATGAACTTGACAGGCAGCAGTTAAATTTGTGATTGGAAGCTCGGGAAGAGCAACCTGGGTCGCACAAGGCCTACCAGTAGCAGCACCTGTCATCACAAGAAAACGGCGCATCGCTTAACCGCTGCACCACTGCGGCACTTTGCGGGAACTTTGCTCTGATGGAAAGAAGGAATGCAAGACGGGGCTGGGAGCTGTGTGAAGGAGCCAGGAGGTAATCCAATATAGTGAACGGAGAGCATAGGCAGACTAAGCGCCATATAGACAAGCCGCGGCCTGTCGTAAATCAACAAATTAACACCAAAGAAACACAGAGCCAGGTTATGTTAAAACTTGTACAATTTAAGAAATTGGTCCAGTGAGGCGACATTCGACATCGAGCCTTGTACCTCCTGCACACAAGAGGAATGCCAAAAGAACCAGTACACTGCTGCTGTGGACAAATAAAGAAGAGCGTAGCCGAGCACGCTTGAAAATAAAGCTTACACGTGTGCCATATCGTTATAGAAGCTTATTTAAAATACAACGAGCTGCATCTCTAGAAGGAAATCACTACATATGTTGCTTAGATGAAAGCAATCAGCGCGCAGGAAATATGTCTTCCCACTTAAAGTACTTGAGTTCAAGCCATTCGCGGAAGCTAAGGAGCAATCGATAGCATCACTACCTACGAATTCGACGGCTTGTTTTTGCACTTAAGAAATAAAGTAACACTGCTGCTGCAGAACCTTCTGTCACTAAGTTCAATATTCTACGGATACGCACTTGTAAACACAGTGTGATATAGGCCTTGATAAAACACTTTAAGCTGCATATCATAGGAGTATATATCTGCAAGTGGGATGAATATTGCTCACAACTTTTACGCGATAATCCCAGCGCCGCTAGCTTGCGTATATATAAGAACTCTGTATTCATTTGCAAAATGTTCTCAAGGCTCTTGTGCGTGTTTCTAAAACGTGTTTCCTCCTTTTAGTCCTCTAATTCTTCTTCCCCAGTGCAGGGTAGCCAACCGGAACCCCTTTCTGGTTAACATCCCTGCCTTTCCCTCCTCCTCTTCTTTATCTATCTATCTAGAACGTGCAAGTTTGAGGAAGTGACCACACCCATAGGAGAAGAGAGACGTTAAATGAAGAACATAAAATCTTTATCCGTGTGATATAAGCCTAGCAGTAGTTCATTATTCCTCCTTGACGAATACACAGAGAAGAACTTACTTCCTAAACCCAGTTGAAAGCCAGTCCTGTCAGCAGAGATGGAAGCGCTTTTTAAGCAGTTCTGACACTACATATAAGGATAACATTGCTACAGATAAATTTTCTTCACTGCGCGACTTAGCTTCAACAGCCTTGTTTTTTGCTCCCTAGAAACGAAAAATTGACATCTCTAGAAAAACGCTGACTGGAAGTAATTCAGCGCAACCTGCCGGCACAACTTCCATGCTCCCAGACAGCATTAGGCGTGGTGCTCTTGCGGCTTCTGGGTCGATTTCAAACCTTTACGACCAAGTGCCAGCAGCGGCTGTAAATTCTATTTACAGGGGGAGAAAAGCCACGCATGCGTTTTTTTTTCATTTCGTTTTGTGTCATGCCAATAATGAGCTCTTTAGTAGACAAAGGAACCCATCAACAATTCAGCCTCTTGGCGAATTTGTCGATAAAATAAGGCCCAGGGCTAGGCAGGAACCTTCCTGTGCTGTGTCGATGATTAATTTTTTTCCTACCCCTTTCGCTTGTTTAAAAGGCGTCGCAAATTGTTTCAGACCTGAGTAGACCTCTTCGGTTGGCTGCCCGCATGGTTTCGAATTCGCCGGCACCGTGATGTTTAGCGTTCGCTTAACGTCAGGGGGTAAGTAATAATGTTACGGCGGGGTCTGATCAGTTTTCGCTGAATTGGTAGTTTGCAGTTGCAGGGCGTCGGCAGTGTGAACTCAGAAAGAACGATGCAGCGAAAGAAAGCAATAAAAACAGATATCTCTAAATGAAGGATAAAACGGCTGTCCCTTCTCTTGCAGTCTTCCGTGTATTTTGTGCTGTTCTATCTTCTCTTCGATTACATTATTTTCTATATTAAGCAAGCAGAAGCTTCTTTAAAATAGAATTAATGACGGTTTGAGACCTGACTCAAAGTTTTCCGGCTAGCTGGGCTCACGGTTTCAATTTCGACGCTCGCTGAATTGGCGCTTAACCACTACAGAGCGCTGTCGGTTTGAGCTGAAAAAAAAAAACGATTTACCGAAAGGCAGAAGTGAACTCAAAGATTCTCTTAGATGAACGATTGAAATTCTGTCGCTTCAGACTTAGTGCTTTCCGTGGATGGTTTTCTGCCGAGATCAATCATTCTGCATTTCCTTTTTTAACTCTTGCTGGCATTGTGTCCACCGTGCATTTTGACGAATTGGGACATCTCCTTTTTTCAGTTTCCTGCTGAAGTTCTTCTTGAGCTTTCCGTTCGCTTAAGGTCAGTTCGTATTGAGTGAATCTTCCATGTTCTTGCTTTCAGGATGCAACCTCGAATTTCATGCCTATTTCACTTTTCAACGTCTCAAATGCTTTGAAGTTCAAATTATTTTATTTTTCTCATTTCGCTTGCTTTACCTTTCTCGCAAGCTCAAGCAGCCGCAGTTCTGGCACAGTCTCCTAGAACATTTCTCAAGTGCACATATATCGATACATCGTATGATGCAAGCAAACAAATAGCTTCGTGCATACACTAGATATAACACTTCACCTCCTGCATGGATACCCAGCGCAGTCAGTTCTTTAATTCTTCATCCGGAAAAGGAGTAGTTGGTGTCTATGATGAATGTTTTAAGAGTCAATTCCGAGCCCACAAGTTAGAGCCTACACTTATCTGTATATGCTCTAAAAAATAACATTCCAATACGGTTGTTGTATATACATAGGCAAATAACCACCAATAGGTGCCGCTGGTCCAGATAGACAACGGTCAAGTGGCAGTCATGGTCCCGGTCAACTGGAGCATTCAAGTGACATCAGTGTGCTTCTCGGGAAAGCTCCAACGAAGAACAAGCTCCACCTTGAACTGAACAAGATTATAGAGGGGAGGCTTTCTGGGGGAATAGGGGGGGTGTGGCGGGAGGAGGGGGGGTGTTATGAAGATTACTTTAAAGGAAAGCCACATAGAGAGCTGGAAATAGTCATATATTCAAATTAATCTGCAGTTCCTAATGTTGCCTGAGTACCTTTGGTTTTGCGGGAACACTACTCGACGTCCAAAGAGGTAAGGCTTTACTGTATTTAGATTAGTTTTAAAAGCCTTTTAGTTTTTCTCGAGCTTTACGATAGCAAAGTAAGTTTCGCATCAACAAACTGATATGAGCTTAAATTGCATATCACGAAATCTTTGGCACAACTTTCTCCTTGCAATGAACCATTGCCTTGCCGTGCTGTTAACTCAGCGTTCACTTGGCTGCAATGAGCATCTCTATCGGTAGTATAAAAGGTGTTAAATATACATTTGTCAGAAATAAATGCCTAACTCTTTCTACATTAACATAGGCAGCAGCGTCCTTATCTCAATGCAATGCGCTGCATTGCAGTACAATTTTCGTTAGCTATCTGAGACTTTCGAGCTTACACATCACGGATGAGCTGGAGTTAATTAGAAGCGAACATTTTTCCTCAGGAGGTCTCCTCGTACGTGGGAAGTGTCCATAAGATGATGAAACAAAAGGCGGGAATAAGGATTTAAACTCTAGAAATAAGGAGTCGAAACAGACAATAGAGAATTCTCAAATTCAGTTTTTCAGGTAACCCAAATAAAAACATTTGGAAACGTTTACAGTCAGCTATTTATCTCAATGGTGAAGCGCGCGAGCCTTTGAATAAATCATTTTAAGCACAATTTACCACAGATATGTTGAATTTTAGGCATCTCGTCCAGTGTTGTAGTTTTGAATACTTTTTTTTTGCTCAGAAAAACAATATCCTGCTTTTCACAGCTTTTTATTCTTCGTGGATGGAGTTCCGTCGTAAAGTGTGAAGGTACATATTTAACAAGGTAAAATTCACACAAGGTAATCACACACCCAAACATAGTCACACAAGTTAGAATTCATAGTACTTCTTTCAGGAACAGTTAAAGGTACACATTGGTCTTTATTTCTTGCACATTCAGGAGTCATTTCTTACACGCGTGTGCCTGTATGTTCTGCGAATCGGAAGCTAAATGAGTGATCCTGAATCTTATTTTCTGATGCACACATGATTGTTTTTCTTCCTTTATATTCGAACATACAAAATCTTAGAAAACAACACTGCTATCGAAAAATTCCGAGAACCTCAGTACTTACGGAGCCATACCATATGTAACTAAGGAATGTGTGTCTCAAAAAGAGAAACTCAAGAAAAAATGATCATAGATTAAGATTCCTGCTCTCAATCACAGGACCGCTCGTGCTTGTCAGTTGAAGCATTGCAGAAAACCCTCTGCAATAACCTGGAATTCAGCCCGACATACTCTTCCTGATATGCGACATCGATGTGCCCGGCCCCGTGTGAAGACTAAAGTCGCGGCAACCAAGCAAAACATGTGAGCAGCACGCCTCAGGTGAAAGTTTAAATCGCTTGAGCTCGTCTCCTGGAGAACGGCAATACCCCTCTGTGAATCTACCGCGCCTTGTTTTACATTGTATTTGATAGCGGGAAATAGACAAGGCTGACGTGTCGTTCTTTGAAGTTAATTTATTGCCTGTCAAGCTCAACGTCTTCTTGACAGGCAGCAAGCGTTATAGGTGCGACAAATTCCTGGAAGGACTGACTTTTCTGCCTCACTGTATAAACACTGTCTTGAGTGCGATGAGCTTGGTTTCTCACTGGGTTCATCGTTTTGTTTGTGAGCACATTTTCTTTTCACTTTGGTACAAAATAAAGTAGATTCTTGAAGCAGGGCTTGGTTGGGCGAGGAACTTATATGACTTGCATGTTTTCTCTTCCTTCTGACATCGAAAGTTTTGGGGCATTTGGCGCGATACAAAAAAAAAAGAATTAGAGACACCTTCGATGGTTCGAAATCTGACAGAAAGGTCGGAGCCTCAGTTTGATGGTGCGCTTGTTGAATTATTGCATTCTTCGTCCTTGGTGACGCGCTGCGAGAATCGACGTAACTGGTTTGAACTCTTTTGGTATGTCTGTATAATCGGGATTTACTCTAAAGAATGTTTACAACTTTCACAAAAAGTAAATTTCATTCGCTTTTGTTGGTAGTTTCTTGTCGCTTATGTTCATATATAAAAGAAAAAGTACGTTTAACTTAGGTGTACTATAAAATAATAATTGAAACTAATGTTTAGGATAGTAACATGATGTTAATGTGCGTTCAGGCAATAAATGAAACATGGCCGATTTCGTCGTGCATGCCGCTGTCTGCTAAATGTGCGCGTAGGGGTATCGTTTTATTTTTTTATTCAGATGGGCATCAAAGCCACAGGAAACAGGTTTCGCCAGACATCGTAGAAGCAGCAGAGATTAATCGCAGTAAGCTCTGATTCTGTGCAGTTCTATCAGTCGCTCTACACGATTAAGAATTGAAAATTCGCTATCACGACTTGAGCTTATGAGAAATGCACTCACTCCAGAGGGGTGCAGACTGAAGGCTTCACTAAATACAAGAGGCAACGTAAACTTTCGCTTCTATTTGAGAGTGCTTGCATATGATGCTGAAGTTACCTAAGCAGAGAGCAAAATATATGCTTAATCATACCCGGCAATAAATCAAATAGGTATTCGACGCGTATTCAAGCATAAAGCTAAGCGTTCGACCACCTTCATTCAGACATTTACACTCAGACAAAACTGTTACAGCACGGTTGAAGTCGCTGTGAAGCTTGTTTCAATTTGGTAATCATGAATTTTCTTTGCGCTAAGCGAAATATTCGGTTCACAGTTCAGAACGGGAAGTTGCAATTTCGCGCATATCAAGTTTCATTCTGAGGTACCCTGAAAATTCTTTACCATGGTTTATTTCTAGGTTCACTTGGCGAACTGGTCTGCAGTTCGTATTCTGACCTTCTCACATATCACCATTCCCCTTTGTGAATACAACGAGAGCACATGTGCCACTAGCAGCTCCTGCTACGTCCAGCCTATCCGGCTCGTCACCTTTTACGCCAAGTCCGGCTTTCTGCACTAAAAATCCTTACCACCCAGTCCGGTTCATCATGGTGGTCACCCTCCTCGCCACGTCCGACCTCCCAGCGTATCTCTTTCACTCCCACCTTCTAACCGTCCTTCACGTCGCTCTTGAGGTGTCCACTGAGATGTTAGACGGCTACTGCGCAGTTCATTCCCCGAAAACCACTTTTTTATCCTCTCTTCCTCTCTCCTCATCATTTTCATTTCATTTCTCCATTCTGCCTGCTATGCTTTATTTCCGCTGCCCCAGCTCAGGTGCTTCAGTATCGATGGCAGATGCGGGGGCTAGCAATACTTTATCCTTACTTTTTATTATTACTTGAATAAACCACTACTACTTCCGAAGGTCAATTTTCGATATTTTGTCATATTGGACCCTCTAATGATTCATGTATTAAGAAATTCGGATAGGTACACTTAAGACTGCTTGCGTGTGGGAATGCGAAAGCTTTGCTGTCCCTGGGTGGATTGCTTACGCGTATTGTTTGTGTATGCATTAAAGTTGCTTTCTACGAGTGTTTGTTCGCGTATTGGTTGCACAACAGAACGCAAACGTTCGTACCCTCTCGCAGCACGACGATGAGGTTGGCCGAAGTTTCATGTCGTGGAAACAAGAGGAAAGCGTTTGTGTGTTTCGGACCCCCCCCCCCACCCCCCCCCCCCCCACACACACACACACACGCATATGACACCGCCCGGAAGGCTGTACGACAAACTGTTGCATCACAAATTTGATACGACACTCTGCAAAGGCAGACAATTAAAGGTGCATATGTCATCGGTTATATATATATATATATATATATTCTGTACTATCCGCAAGTACACGCACTCACACCAACGACATTTCTCCTAATAGGACTAGTAATGTTTTCGCATTAAACGCTGTAGGCATCCAGCCGTAGAAGAGCTGCAGTGTGGGTTCTTTTTATTTAGTTTACGTCAGGTGCCCTTTATCTCATAACATGATCGATAGAACACCTCAAATTATAAGCTTTCCTTCAGAACCCAGTATATGTCTTTAGTGCGTCCTAGTATTTTAGATGAAAAAAAAATACGGATATTGATTAGAAATTTACGTGCATCCTGCGCGTTCTCTCTGTTGATTTGGCGTTGTGCTGCTAAGGCCACCACCCCCAATCTGGCGCGACCGTGTCAAGATGACAGACCATGCCTTTCGAAGCCGGCAAAATGCAAAGGCGTCTGTGTGTTGTGGAAGGGCATTGAACGTTAAAAAATGGCCGGTGTTGTAAATTAATCTCAAGGAATTGATAACAATATCTCTGAAAACCCCTGTGATCCTTCGAAAGATAATTGTCACTTTGGTAACCAAATCGTGCTCTACCATACAATGCCATACTATAATACATCATACTGTACGATGCCATACCTTTCTGCACCATCCTCTTCGAAATCTTCGCAAACTTCTATTACTGAAAATATTTTTGCGTCCTATTACTGAAAATAGCTTTCCGTCAGTCGCATGGAGGAACTATTAGAAGGTGAAAAACTCTTGTGACGGTAGCTTTGAGTCGAGCGATAATTCCTGTCATATTTCTGTTCTTCCACATCTAATGAATATTGAAGGCCGGAAGAATCTTTACACTCGGGGTAGTTCTGCGACGACATTCACTAGAGGATAGAAGTGCATCATGCGCTGTTTATGGAGAAGCTTTCTCCGCTACACATAACATGAACAACCCCAGCAGCAAGTTTACACGCAGCCTATTTTCATTGCATCGAAATTCTTCAACAGTGAGAAAACGCACAGGTGATGACACAATATGGAGGTGAGTAGATGGGGTAATGACCTTTTTGAGGATGGAGGTGGGTTGGCAGTCGGATAGGGGGGTGGAGTTTGAGGATGACGGAGATGGGCTTGCTGGTGGAGGATAGTGGGTGGGCGATGAGTTTTTATTTTTGGGTGACCGGTGGTGCTTCCAGCCGAGAATGGTTTCTTGCAAAACAGCGCACACGCGTGGGTTGGAGTGGGTTTTTGTCTTTGTGCAATTTTTTTAAATGAATGCAACCTGAAACTGAAGGCAAAAACGAAAACACTAAACTGTCCTGCAGGTGCGGTAAACAACTTTCTAAACATTTTAAAAGAACAGGATTTGGGCTGTGGCGTCCTGGAAATATTTCAACGACGTGGGAAAGGTTCGACTTTTAACTCACGACGTCAGTATTGTGACTGCCTTTATATTTTAGATTTAAATTTTACGAACAGTGATTCACGTGTGTCTGGGCAAATGGCAAGGTTCTATTAGGATATGCTTCTTAATGATACGGCTCATTCCAGGACAACCAAGATTGTAACAGCGAAGCAGGCACTACAATGTGCCTTGCAAATATTATACTGTAAGAGGATAAGAGAGCTTTTACTACCAGTTCATAATGCGCCGCTAGGCAAGTTACTGTGACTGTGGTGGTGGCTGTGATTGGATCTCTTATACAGAGTCTGAAGAGACCACCCAGACAACTAATCAGTCACCCTGATGGAAAACTCGCGGTTTTGGCTTATGTTAAATAGGTAGCGTGTCACGTGAAGAGGGGGCCCACAACTGTGGAGTCCGAAGGGTTTTCAGCGCACCCTCCCCTTCACCCCCGCCTAGCTATTCTGTGTGTTGGACTGACGGGTGGAAGCAAGAAATCTAGTGGCTGCTCTGTAAATCATTCGAAGCCGTATTTTGGTTCTGAAAACCGAGCCGGTATGAAAAGTCGTTATTGCTATTTTCCAAGGTTAACATCGACATGACTGGCTATCGTGTGAATAGTCGATCAAGAGAACATTAGAAAGGCACGGAGGAAGACACAAGGGTACGCATACGGCATTGGGACGTCTCATGACGTGTGAAGAATAATGATCTACCGAATAGCACGCACCTTACTCTTTTGAGACAAACTAAGCACATCCTCGAAAAGCAAACACATTTACCCACCCATTACTGAGCTTGTAAATTTAAGGAAATGTGAACTACGATTCGCACGAAATTAAAAAAAAAACTGAGCTGCAGCAAGCACAGTGGAGGACGGAAATCCCTGGAGCACTTTTTTATAACAACGACTCGGCTCCATTCGCATCACTGACACCTCCGTACTTATTCTAAGAGGCGAAAAGCATTTCCTTCGTGTGATTTGATACGGAGTGCTTCCAGTGCAAAAATTGGAGGCTGCCAATTTTTTTATGTTTGGCACAGGTGTTTTTTTCTATTGTCATAAAATTATTGCATGTGCACGTTGTTTTCTTTTTGGTTCGCTAACAAAACTGAGTTTTTCTAAGTAAAGCGCAGGAAAAAAAACAGCGCCTATTCAGTCTATTGTCTCTGTATATTCGTGTTCTTGTTCAACTTACTCTGTTGATTTTCCACCAAATCGTGAAGGAATTATTTTATCCAATCAGCAAAAAATTACGACATCTGGATAAATTTGTGATATCCGCAGGTGAATCGCTTTCAGCAAGTCCTGAGATGCTTTTATTCCTCCTACAGTGAATGATGCTTTTGCCATCAGTCGCATTTCGGGGGAAAAGTGAAATGCCAATGATATCGGGTTTCAGCTATTAATCTGTCTTCGGGGCACAATTTCATCGTTAATACTCCCTGATAGCAGTCAGGTTATCGCACATTGCTGGGGTCAAATGGGAAGAAAATGAAAACCTTTTACCTAAAATCAATGAGTTGGCTGCTTCCCTTGGCCTTCGTTCGCTTGCTGAAGGCGACATTGATGGCATTCACCGTCTTTCCACAAGAAAAGGTCGAAAGGCTCCCATTCTAGTGCGGTTCGTTTCTCGAAAAACAAAAGAGAACTGGAAGAGCAAGAATAAGCAACTGGTTGACAGTGAATCAGAAGTCCGCTTCTACGATAACCTTACCAGTCGAAACAAGCATCTTTTGTGGCTGGCACGCACAAGGGCACAGCAGATGGGTTACTGCTTCACGTGGCAAAAGAATGGAAAGGTGATGGTCCGCAAGGGCCCAGGTGAACCAATTCTGCGGATTTCGTGTGAGTCAGATCTGTGTAATATCAAGGAAACTAAGCAGGCTGAAAGTGATGATTCGGAGGCGTGAGCGTCCATCAACTTAGTTTTTTTTTCTTTATCTTTTCTAGCAGTATGGATTACGAAGCATCTTCACAAAACCGCAGTTACTACGCGATACATGAATTTAACGAGACAGTAATGGGATTACCTTCTCATTCAAATAAGCCTCTTTCTATGTTTTGTTTAAACTCACAAAGTCTTCGAAACAAAGGAGATGCCGTTGGCGCTTATCTGAACTTACTTCACCATAAATTTGATGTTCTAGCATTTACAGAAACCTGGTTCACTGATTCCTCTGACGTTGCTCAATTTGAAGACTATTCTCATGTGTCTTTGTTCAGAGACAACAAAAAAGGGGGCGGTGTCTCTCTGTATTTTCGCGATGGCGTATCACACGCCTCCCTAGAGTCGTTTTCTGTTGTTGATTGTGATTTTGAGGTACTTGTTGCCGAATCTTGTGGTGTTATTATAATTCTTGTTTATAGACCCCCGTCTGGTAAAGTTGAACGCTTTTTTTCCTACCTTGACAGTGTACTTCACTCGTTTACAGGACATAGCCAATCTGTTGTCGTGCTGGGTGATTTTAACATAGATATATTGACTGAGAATACAGTTTCTAAGAGTTTTATTGGTATGATGTCTTCCTACAGCTGTGCAAATGTTATAAACCTGCCAACAAGAATTACCACAAGTACCAGAACTGCTCTCGATTTATGTTTCACTGATTTCTTACCAAATGATGTACAGTCGGGTGTGATGGCCTGCGATGTTAGCGACCATCTTCCATTTTTTGTCTTTTTGCCCCATTCGAGGAAAACTTTTTCTAATAGCACAGCTAACACTTTCTATCGGAAAGTTAATGACGAAACTATATATTGCTTTCGACGCATGATTTCAGAGGTGGACTGGTCACTCGTTTTTAATGAAGAAGATCCTAGTCGCTGTTACGATGTCTTTGAAAAAAAATTTCAAGATGCCTATTATTAAGCCTTTCCTCTAGTCCGCCGCTCTAGGTACAAAAAGTCTAAGAAACCGTGGGTTACGAAAGAGCTGTACAAAAGAATAAGGCAAAAACACAATCTCTTTGCTGATTTTTTGAAGCACAAGGACATCAATATACTAAACTTGCATAAAGCTGTAAGGAATAAGCTCAACACTGATCTAAAAACCGCAAAACAGGAATATTACGCAAAAGCGTTCGCTAATAAACTTGCCCCTAATCAGATATGGAGGTCATACAACAATTTAGTATCAAAACGAACCGAGCCAACTCCAGTAGAGATTGTGGTAGATGGCGTTCCACTCAGAGGTCGTCCCTTATCAGACATGTTTAACGAACACTTCCTGACGGTTGGTGACAATCAGTCTGCGCAAACAACATGCACTGATCCAATGTCATATCTTAAAGGCATACCAAAGCCTTCGATATTTCTTTCCCCAACAACTACAGCCGAAATCTCTTCGTATATAATACGTCTAAAAAATAACTGCTCCGTTGGAGCTGATAACATCAAGGGTGAGGTAGTGAAAGCCGTATCTGATATTATCGCACCTTTGTTGTCCCATATATGCAACCAAATGCTCAAAGAAGGCAGGTTTCCAGATAAATAAAGATAGCAAGAGTTTGTGTGGTACATAAGACAGGAAGCTATAATGATCCTAACAATTATCGCCCAATATCCGTTTTACCGGTCTTCTCAAAAATTGCTGAACAAGTCATCAATACCCGCCTTACTTCGTACTTCATTAAGATCGGAGCTATTGCGAAAGAACAATATGGCTTTCAGAAAGGGAAATCTACGGAAAAAGCTTTACTTCACATAAAGGATAAAATAATTAACAATATAGAAAACAGAATTTTTACACTTGGACTATTCTTAGACTTTAGAAAAGCCTTCGACTCGGTCTGTCACAAAATATTACTGCGCAAATTACAATTCTATGGGATACGAGGTTCCGCACTTAATCTTATTCAGAGCTACTTATCATCCAGAGTACAATTCACAATGATTAACGACATACCTTCAAGCCACGGCCTTATACGCACTGGTGTGCCACAGGGCTCAATACTGGGTCCTATTCTATTCCTAGTTCACATAAATGACATTGTTAATATTCTTCCTTTCTCCGAAACAGTTTTATACGCTGACGACACAAATATTTTCTTTCATGACGCGAGTTTACAAGCAATAGAATGTAGAGCTAATCTCTGGCTAGAAAACCTTACATTATGGTTGAGGGCCAACAGGTTAGAACTAAACATCACGAAGACGAAGTATGTAATATTCAGAGCTAAAATAAAGTCATAGATAATGAGCCAATCATATTATACAATTCGAATATTTTACAACGAGTACAGTCAATAAAATTCCTTGGAGTTATATTTAATGAACACCTGTTGTGGACTGACCATATTAATCAAGTAAGAAAAAAAATTTCGCGATCAGTGGGCCTTCTAAATAAATTTAGACTTCTATTGCCAGTATGGCTCAAAAAGCAACTTTATTTCAGTTTAATTCAGTTACATCTTCACTATTGTTTACTGATATGGGGAGACTCAACACAGACTAATTTAAATGCTTTGTTTTTACTACAGAAAAAGGCCATACGAGCAATTGCTAATCTAGGCTACTTGGATAGCACTAACTCGTGGTGGAACAGCTTGGGGTTACTGACAATTTTTCAATTAAAAACTCTTCGGCTAGCACTTGAAACATATAACAGATTTCATCTTGAAACTAATTTTTGTGCAACACCAGAACTACCGCAAAACCCATATCCCCTTCGACACATGACAATAAGAGCACCAAAATCAAGAACAAATTACGGATTCCAAACGATTAGATATCAGATGACTACCTTTTTGAATGAAAACAGAAATTTTCATGCCCTCCTTCATCAATGCAGAACTCAAAAAATATACAAGAGAAAAGTGATTGCACTGTTGACTTCATGACTAACCGGTACATCCTGTCACATATTATAAATTGATAACAGTCAACATGATTGTATATATATATTTTTTCCTTTTTATAATTCCCTGTAACCCAACAGCACGCATCTTAACAACTTCGAAGATACCTTAACATTGTTGTACAGTTTTTCCTTTGTTTTTCTTTTAACATGCCAGCAAGTGTAATGGCGACCGCTACATTTATTGTATTTGTTTATTTTGTGTGTGTATGTGCCGAGTGCAGTTTGCTTACCCCAGGGAGGAAGGCCCTCGTCAGGCACCACGCCTTTTGGCCTCCTTCCTGAAGTGTATGAAACACACTTCAAATAAATACTTTTCAAACTTCAAACTTCAAACATTAGGGTCGTCGTCCTTCGTTAAATCCGGATATCAGTTCTGCAGTGAAATTCGCTATCCCTCTACTTTCCCTCTTATTCCTAACTGGGTATGAGCTTCAGCCTCACTAATTTCTTCCATTCCCTCTTCAGGTATAGGCTAATTCCAGACCTTACTATCCTGTGGTTGCTACAACCCGCATTTTCGTGGATCCTCATGTCCTAGCTTCCCAAAAATTACAATTTACTTACATGCCAGCAGCACAGGCAGGTGCGAAGTGGCTTCCAAATACACCGGGGATGAATAGTCGTGATGCTTTTGTAGCGCGTGTGTGCTACTGCCGTCATCGCGTTATCCACCACGAGCACTATTTAGTTTCTTCCTCAGTTTCGCGACGTCAGCGTACGCGGCGCGCCTGCCTCGCTGGTCTTTGAGTTGCTCTATAGGTTCCTAAAGTTGCGCGTTTATTTTCCTGTACCCCTCGTACCTCTATTGGTTAAGCGTAATCAAATGATTGAAAATGATTCATGCTATGCGGAAAAGCCACCTCCAAGGCATAGTTTAGCATTAGGCCGTTGATGACAGACCATTCGTACACCAACTGTTTAGTGCTTTGTGGCATTCTATTTTGTCCGAGTGCGCAAGCTCAAAGAAAACGATGTTTTCTTAGCAGTAACACCAAATTTTGTAACAAATATTCTCTGATTGTTAATAAGAAAACGTTTGTGATTTGAGATACCGCCAGCCTGGCACATGACGAGTATTTTTTTCGTAACTCATTCAGCCGATGCATTACTAGCAAGCTGCGTCATTCCATGAAACAGTAATATGCCTAGAATAAAACAAGTTCGGTAGCCAGAATCAAGCGAATTGTGCCTGCCTTCACTCTAACCACTGGATAAAGTACACCTGCTGGATGAAAGAGTTTGCGGATCTCCCTCATAATGCTGATGCTTGGGAGAACAATACAGAGGACCTATGCGCAACTCTTACCTGTAGAGCAACTCTGGCTAGCGTGGAAGTTGGCAAAGTAGAGAGAGAAAATCTCTTTCCACTTTTAGCAGAGAGAAGGGAAAGGCAAAGTGAAAGAGGGGCAGAGGGTGGGATGAGACGAGGTGTGAAAGGGACACCGAGGTCACCAATTAGAGTTGAGAGACAGCGTGAGTGGAGAGCGAGCACGCTTTGTCACTGTCTGATTGGTGGATTGGATCGGTAGGGTGAGGCGTCGGTATGGCGTGTGTTATAACCTGCCGTACCAGCGCTTTCTCCGGCGACGACGGCTTACTCGGAGAACTTGGCAGCGAGCCAGCACGATACAGCGCCGGCTGCGGTACTGTACACACACACATATATATATATATATATATATATATATATATATATATATATATATATATATATATATATATATATATATATATATATATATATATATATATATATATATATATATATATATATAGTGTTTGAGCATTGGCAACGGTGTGAGGACAAATAATGTCTTTGTTATTCTGGCCTAAATTAGTCGGCTCCCATTCAATGCTCGAGCGCTTTACAGCACTGCGCGCCGCTTTTCCGCTTTGCCCCTTCCGGACACTGTCGCCGGTTTTCTTATCAGATATATATATATATATATATATATATATATATATATATATATATATATATATATATATATATATATATATATATATATATATATATATATATATATATATATAAAGCGGATATATATATATATAGCGGAAAAGCGGCGCGCAGTGCTGTAAAGCGCTCGAGCATTGAATGGGAGCCGACTAATTTAGGCCAGAATAACAAAGACATTATTTGTCCTCACACCGTAGCCAATGCTCAAACACTGGCTGGCTGCGAAATTTGAAATTTACCTCCCCTTTCGTGAAAACCATCACCTGAAAATCTTTTATAAGGCCCATGCTTGAAGATGCATGATTAGTTTGGGACCCTCATCAGACTGATCTTCCTAGTACCCTTGAATCTGGCCAAAACCGCGCAGCCCGTTTTATTTTTCTTGAATATTATTCTTATTCGAGTGGTACTGCGCTGAAATCTAAAGCGAACCTTCCCCAATTAGAAATGACGTAAAATACCGAGACCCATTTTTTACAATAAGTTAAATCATGTTCCAATTGCTGACAACAATATATCACACGATCACTGTCATTCATCCCGGACCATTCATTCAAAGTCAGTATGCCACCCGCATGCGCGCACTTCATCGCATCATGGCTTCTCTTTTCCACATACAGCGAAAGACTGGAATGATCCACCTGAAGAAACAGTGCACCATTTTAATGCCACCAACTTCGGAACAGCAATCGAACGTCTACTGTTAAGCAACCCGCGCCCATCATTTAAAACGCCTTATTCACTTATTTATTTCAAACACAGCAAAGCACAGACATTGGTCGCGCATGTTTGGGAGCTTGCTGTCCTTTGAGCCAATGGTAGAAGAGATAGTCTTAAAGAGAAAGAAAGACAGATCTCATGTTCTAGCACCGTTAAGACACCTCCGTTTGCATACCGGACAAAAATCCGCTAAATAACTGTTATTGCATAGAATTGCATGATTATGCTACAGTACATTTTAAACGCAGTTGAAACTGTTTATTAAAAAGCCAGCCTTAAGAAACTAACGCTGGAAAAACGAGAATCACAAACAGATCTAGAAAAAAAGGTGTAACTTAACGAACCTTCACAGTCTGCAGAATTGGAGATATCCCGGCGTATCCGGAACACTTTTATATGGCGAGAAATGGGGCTGGTGAATTTCCGCATTCATCCAAGCGCAAAAGGTGCTCATGTTTTGTCTGATGTCAGCGAACATTAATCATTCCCAGGGAGTCGAAGCGACCCTGCATCGCCGATTGCGAATAGCCTTTGAGAGAGACGCACCGTTATGCTGTTTGATGCAAAATAATCGCTCCCGAGGACTTTAGAGCCGACAGTCCAGTTTAGATTGTTAACAATATGAAAAGAAACTCGTTAAAAAAAACAACTGACTAGTTCTGTGCCATTAACCTCAAACGCTGATTCCTTCTAAAGTAAAGCCTACTTAGGCTAAAACGGCTAGACTTGGATCGGCGTTAGTTTTCCTCTCTCGTCTTTTTTCTTTCACCGCCTCGCTAAAGGTTTTGATCTTAGTTTTCAGGCATTAAAAGCCGACTTGAAGGCTCCCGCTTTCTTGTTGCCCTATATCGTGTCTCGCGGAAGCCGAAAGGCCATAAAAGAGCCTACAGTTTACTTTGTATATGGACTTCGCAGGAAGTCATTAATCACGTGTGCTCGAGCCTAGAGCCTCAGGGTTAACAGGAGACTGCTGGCGACTTCTTAGAAGAAAAGCTCCCCATGTCAATGCACAGGTTGTCGATATCAGCTTCTAGAGAGCGAGCCGCTCGATTCAAGACAGTCTGGCGCCTTGCGGGGCCACTCATTGCACTACTACGGCTCCCAGACGGCGCCATAGGGACATTGAAGAGGCGCGTCAATACCGCGTCGGCGTCGGCGACGCACTTAGAACACCACCATATATGGCGCTGCGCTGAATATACGCACCGACTCTCTGAGCAAAATGTCAATATGGCCTGCGGAGCAGTGCAGGTGCAGTGAACTTGTTGATGCGATCGCATTTTTGTACTACATCACAAACTCTCTACTGACCGCTTTCGGTCAGCTCTGTGGTGGCGGGTTTTAGATGCGTGCGATAAAACACGTCCATAGAAAAACAGAACAGTGCAAATGTTTTACAATCTTTATAGCTTAAGCCTTGCTGGCGCATTTCAAATTTCTGTAAAATACGCGCGCTCAACAATTTGTTCCTCCAGTTTGAGGCGGCACTGCTTCTTAAGTTTTTATTTTAAGGAGATAGTGTTAAATACCCCGTTGTCCATGAAATCCGGGGTTGGCGTTGTAGGTGTTGTCGGCGTTGTCGGCATTGTGAAAACTAAAAAGAAACTGATAGGATGGTTACGACTATGTAACGCGAGATTCAGCGACAGCTGGTGTAGTGGTCAAGTGACGTGCCACTGCACTGGCTGGCGGCTGTTCCAACCAGAGCCACCCGTAGGCTTACGCGACACAGGTTGACCGTGATATAAGGTGAGTGCGTTAGTGACCGGTGGGTGCATTAATGACATCCAGTCGGTGGGTGGCTGTAGTAAGGCACCCACCGGTTACACCGACAGTGACGGCAACGAGAAACGCAGGGATGAGCGCCTAACAGCTATCGGTGTAAAATAGGGTTGAATAGGGTGGCCCAGGTGGCCACCCGCCGTAGAAGCAACCCATTTGGACCACTAAGTCACGTGACTTTGTGGCGTCACCACAACCTGCTCACCGGATTTTAAGCAAACTCACTACCGCAGCAGGTGGGTGTTAAATTTATGGCTGTTTGCGACAGCTTGCACAGGAAGGGCAACTTAGGTCGCACAAGTCCCACCGGTGGCCGCGCCTGCCATCTCAGGGCAGTGGTACATCTTTTAATCGCTGCACCATTGCGAAAGGATTGGTGTGAGGACTCCCAGGGACTTATCACTGTAAAGTTGACAATCATCAGTTCCGCATATATAGGTGCTAACTCATTAAAGATATCGCGTCGAATCCTTAAGGTGGAACGTAAGTGTCCCTTCTATTTTTTCCTTCTCTTGCGTGTGTACTGAATTTTCGTCCTGAAGACGGTAAACCGGTGCCGTAGCAGGACGGCGGCCCTGGGTCGATTGAGCCTTGTCGCAGAATAACCAAATACCGACACATCGAAAGGTCACAAAACCGCGTTGCTTGTT
Source organism: Amblyomma americanum (assembly GCF_052857255.1). Classification (NCBI taxonomy): domain Eukaryota; kingdom Metazoa; phylum Arthropoda; class Arachnida; order Ixodida; family Ixodidae; genus Amblyomma; species Amblyomma americanum. Next base: position 121,919,239 of record NC_135500.1, read on the forward strand.
GGCGAGCAAAATGAAACCTAGAACATGCGTTTCTCCGACTGTATGCGAATGAGGAGGTGTGCCGTTAAGAAGAGAAAAGCTGAATATATACAAATAATTAAGTAAAACAAAACAAACAACTCAGTTTTTACAATTAGACCACATAGGCAGTCTTAAGTGTGCTCTGTTGTTTTTTCTCATACGGACGTCATTTATTATGTTCAACAGTCATTCACTCAGCTTAGAGGCTCACGACTTCTTAGTTGGAATATGCATGCGCAAAACACTATGAAATGCACAAAGGCAAAGTTTCTTCAATCTAAGCCGAAACAGTGCATGATGATACCAACTGAACCACTTCCTGAAAAACGAAATATTTATCCTTGGGGACACTACTGTACGGATATCTGATTGTACCTCTTCTATGCGGAACCAATGTTTGGTAGTTTGACGGTCTTGTGATTGCGGCAACAATACCGGAGGTAGTCCTTCGGCCACATCGGTTCGTTCGTTACCAATTTATGAGAAAAACACGGGCTGGTTTGTGCGTGGAGTGTTCATTATTGTCCTATTTGTATTTTTATTTTCTCAGTGGGGCTGCTAGCTATGCCTAATGCACAGTCATGGCTGCTACAAAATATGCTTGATGAGTCAACTCGCTACTGCTGGTGAATCTTACAGTTGCTTACTTCTTTACGAAGGACGCCTATAGGCATGTTTGTTGCGTTACTGCAGTGTAGACGCTGACCTAGATTTATAATAAAAGAAGTCATTTCGCTTTCCTGTCAAGCTGGCCGCAAAACAGTGGAAATGCAGGCAAAATGACTTGCCGAAAACTAAGCTCTAAAAGCGAGGAATAAAGATGAGCCGCATTAGTTGGCAGCAACCACATGGATGAGCTACAATGCCTCAAGTTTTACAGTATTCATGAAAATAATAGACCGCCAGTGCACACGAAATGAATTCATAAAAATAAACACAAATATAAGAGCACAAAGGCAAAATAGAGGGCCACCCAGACAAAGCACTGCAAATAAATTTGGAGAAAACCGTCTAAAAGAAGCTGTATTCAACATGATGGTGGTGGTAGTGGTTTTATTAAAAATAATAGTAAAAAGGAAGGAAAAGATTTTTGCTAGCCCCGGCATCTGCCATCGATACTGAAGCACCTGAGCTGGGGCAGAGGAAATAAAGGATAGCAGGCAGAATGGAGAAATGAAATGAGAGAGGTGAGGGGACAGGAAGTGAGGATAGGGGGAGAAGTAATATGTACAAACTATTTACACAATAAGAAATCTGTCCAGGTTGTGCGCGTGATTAGTTCATTCTAGAGGAATTAAATCACACACGCGCACAGCACTGTATTGGTTACAACTGGAGTGGGGCGTCCAGTTATTAATCCTTCAAGGTAGAACTCGCGGAGCGTTCAACATGATGGAAATCGTGATTTTAGTATCAGGGAAATAAATATGTCACAAGCATTAAAAGGAAGGATATTTGCCCAACCTTGCATCAGCCATGTGGAGGCCAGGCAGGAGAAACCATAACTAAAGAAAGGTTAACTAGATACCATCCTTACCTGGACGACCACAAAGAACTAATAGAATTAGATTTTCCATCAATTTTCTCTAAACGAGTGAGGGTAGTGATAGACCGGGCAAAGGATAAACTGACGGGACGTTCTGATGAAAGCAAGTGTGAGAAAGGCGGAGCTGAGACCGGTGTGGAGGAGTAAGGGAATCCAATATCTCACGGGGAATATAAGCAGACTGGGCCACATACTGGCAAGGTGCGCCATCATGTAAATCCACACATTTTACCGCAAAGAAACCCAGAACCTGCAAAATTTGTACCAATTAAAAAATTGGTGCAAGACGGCGACATTCGGCAACGAGCCCCACAACTTCTGCCCATACGAGACGAAAGCTGAAACCATTAGCACTTGTTACCGTCAGTAGTAAATTACAGAGAAAGAGCTAGCCGAACACTGCTGGACAAGAACGTACAAACATGTGCTTTAACGAGAGAAGAAATAAGCAAAATAGAACCCACTGCTCCCCTAGAAGAAAATGCTGCACATGGTGTTTAGAGGAAAGATATCAGAACCAAAGATACAGCTTGTCTCACTTGAAGAAAAGCTTAAGCTTAAAATCGGCGATGCCAAGCTACAGCCTCTTGCGAGGTAGTCAGGGTGCAAGGAACATTTGACAACAGTACAAGTCACAAATTGCACCGCCCGTGGTTGTCTGGAAGAAATGCAGCCATATTATTGTTGCGAAAAGTGAGCTAAGTTCGACATCCGAGGGATACACATCCAGTAAACACACTCTGATAAAAGCGGTGATAAAACAGTTTAGGCAGCCTATCGCAAGCGCTTTTTCTTTCTTCGTGGGATAAAGAATCGTCCCAACGTTTACTTGAGATTGCAATACGGGCAACTTGATTGCGCGAGAACTTTTTATTTGCTTGCATATTTATCTCAATATCTTTGCAAAATGTCCACGAAAGTTCTGATAAATACCGCACTGAATGCAATATGGACATATTCGAAACGTTGCAGTCGCAGCAAGTGACCTGAGTGACAGAACCTGAAAAGCGTTATATCGATTACATATTTTCATCGTTCGTCAATTAGGAATAGCTGCCAATCATTATTCCTACAAGGAGAATCGAAAGAGGAATACCCGCATAATACGTTCTTGACCTTAATAAGATCAATAACAGCAGAATCGGAAGCGCTCTGTTTTGGACACCCATATGTAAAGGTAACATTGACGCACACAGCATCTTGGAAACTGAATTTTCCCGGCAGCCTCATTTACATCCAGCTTACTTGTTTATACCCGTAAAATAAAGTGTCATAAAAGAAACAGCACTGCATGTACATATTATAACATAGCCTAGCTGCACAGCTTCAGTCCTTCCGGGTGTCATTCGTTGTGGTGCTCTTTGAATGCTCCTTTTGTTCTGATTTCAGACTCCCACATTCAACCAATTGGCAGCACAGGTCACAGATATTATTGGCAGGAGAAAAAAAAGAACGCCTGCATTTTCGCTTTGTTTTCTTTCAGTTCCCGGCCGTATTATAAAGGCTTTAGCGACCAAGCCACCTACACTTCTGTCTCTTGGGAAATTTGTCGAGACAATTTGGCCCTGGTCAAAAGGGAAAACTTCCTGCGTTGTTTCTGCGGTTAATATTTTTTCTTTCAGCTTTTGCTCGTAAAGAAGAACACTAGGAACTGTTTCAGAGCTGACGCACACTTCTTTGGTTTGCTGGCGCCAAGATTTAAAACTCGGCGTGAGAGCCGATCGTTAGCGTTCGTTTAACGCCGGCGGATAAGAGTTATGTTACGGTCGGTGCAGATCACGTTTTGCTGCATTGGCAGTTTGCAGTTACAGGGCGCCGTTAGTTAGACCTCGGAAGGAATGATTCAGCAAAGAAAGAGTTTAAATGAACAAATTAAATTCTCTCCCTAAATTCGCAGGGTCTTTTGTGCATTTTCTCCTGTTTACTGCCCGGGTAAATTCTTGAGCACTGCTTCTTCTTATACGTCCAGCTCGTATCGTGTCTGTGGGACATTTTAAAGCATTGGGTTGCCTTTTGTCATTTTCCAGTCCTCTCTTATTATTTTGCTTTGCGAAGGTCAGTTTGCATCGACTCCATTTTTTTTTGCGCTTGCTAGATTTGAAGGCAGTCCCCCAAACATTTACACCGATATCACTGTTGAACGTCTCGAAAGCTTTCTGGTTTTACTTTCTCTCATGCTTGCAGTTTTTGCTCAGTCTCTTTGAACATTTCTTACATGCACTTGCAATACAAAGTATGAGGTTCTTCCGGACGAATCTTCAGTCATACCTTCGACCTCCGCCTGGCCGATTGGACCTTGATCTCATCCGAGCCAACTTTCACTCAGGATAGTTTGTGCCTTCAGCGGACAGGACCTGTGCTTGTCGAGACAATTCACAGCGTCAACGATGAACACTCAGGTCTGGGCGTTAAGGATGAACGTTTTCGATACCGATCTATCATAGTGGGTGCAAGCGTTGGTTCCTTAGAACACATCTACGATTACAAAACAATCGCTACGCGAAAAAGAGCATAAACTGCTACGATAAAGGGAGCGCAGAAATTTTGGCAAGAACAACTATAAACAAAGATACTTGGGCTCGCCCGCGAAATGCCTAGACAATCTCAATGCACAAATGCACACGTGCTGAGCCATATTTTGTTGCCATACGTGCACAACCAGCAATGTCAGGCAGCATGTCCTCGTGTGCTCGTTTCTTTGAGCTTGCTTTCGTGCCATTACATAGGATGACGACGAAGTAATGAACGTGGCCTTCAAGCGAAACCTCACCCGGCGCAGTGCCATAGTTTCTGTGACTTCCGGTCGCTGAGCCTCAGATCACGAGATCGAATATCGGCTTGGCGGCCGAATTTCGTTGGATAAGAAATGCAAAACCCCCCCATGTGCTGTGCGAGGTGCGTGCACATTATATAACTTCGGGCACTCAAAATTAATCCGGAGAGCTCCACTACGAAGTGTCCCCAAGTACTCCCTGTGGAGATTTTGGACGTAAAAATCTCGCTTAACATAACATCAAATACAACCCCACCCATCGTTAAAGCTTCCTCTGGGGCTGAGCATTAAAAAGCTTCGTGAATTTTTGGAAAGACTTGTTGCTGAATGTCGACGCTTAATAATATGTTCGTCGCTTTTTGGCTGTCACCTGTTAACTGCAAAAGCAATGCTGCTGTTACTTCGCCAATGCAGATGCTCTGGCCTTTTGTTGCATTTTCCTGGCCTGCGTGGCGACGGACCAAAATTTTCCACAGACCTCTTTCTATCTCTTCTGGCACCTTCTGCTTTCATCGTCACGAACATCTTTATATTTGCCTTCATGTAGTGTCCATTGTGTTTTGGTCTGTTGGTTCCGTTTCTCGCTTCTTACTTTTCTCTCACATATCCGTCGCTTAATTCTCAGCGCTCAACGCATACCACTTGCATGTGGAAGTGCTTCTTAGAAACGTGCAACAGTGCGCAGAGGGAATAGCCGAGCTTTTGAAACTACCACGCATTCATCCATTCGCGCACCTCAGGAGCACAGGTACAACACCCATTTGGACTCTCTCGGCTGCGGTTTATTTTAGGGTGATTTTAGTGGTGCAGATGAACTGGTAAAAATCCACGGAAACGGTGAATTGAAGATGTAGACAACAAATGCATTCATAAGTTGACAGAGCAGATTAAATAGTTGAGGGTGTTGTGCCTCATCACGAACGAAATGAAAAGCAGGCATGCTAGAAGCATGAGGCAGCAGAATAGGACCCTGCTTATATACAGGCTTTACATATCATCTTTAGTATGTCTATCCAGTGAAATTTCTAAACTAGACCTGTGTTCTGCGAGTGGGCGCGGACTTATAATCTAGCAGTATGCGCAGAGACAAGAGTTTGAAGTCGGGCACACAAGTGACCGTCTTTTGCTTAGTTTTCATGGCCTCATAGCGTTAATGCTCAAGCACTACTAATACGGCACTTTCCATCATTCTACTGCGCATATTTTGAGTATATGTTTACAGTAAGCGACCGACAGTAGCCGTAATGGTGGCATAAGCGTTATACTAATACCGTTTTAGAATATAAGCAAAACTGCATTTTACATGAACAAAAAGTTGCTCTTTCATGTGAAGATTTGCTTCCGCAAGGCACACGTGTAACCTGCACTGCATTTCTTTACTGGTAATGGCGGTGAATGCCGAGGGCACGACACTTAAGCTGGTACATCTAAACAAGTCGTAAGATAACGCGAAAATAAAATTTGGCGAAAAAAATAAAAGTGCCCTTAAAGGTATTGCGAATAAAACATAATTGCAGCACGCGGAGACGAACACTTCTGTTCATTATGTAAAAATCAGAACTTTACAATATTTTCAGAGAAAGTATAGAGAAAGTACAGTAGAGAAAACAGCACCCATTACAGGAAATAGGACAAAAATGAGGATGTTGATACTGGCGGAACTCCGGAAACAGCTTCTAGATGAGCAGTGCATACCTGCCCAACCCCACAGAAAACTGAATATTTTGTTTAAGACGCACTTCGCGGTGGACACCTCAACCGCGCCGTAAGAGAATGGTTAAAGGAGGGTCTGAGAGAATAAAAGAAGAAAGAGGTGCCGTAGTTTAGGGCTCTGGAATAATTTTCACCACCTGGGGTC